>NC_026150.1:10306010-10406908 GCF_000512975.1 Sesamum indicum
GGGGTTTGATTAAATGAATTCTTATGAATTAATGGATAAATCAATTATGTGATTGATAAGCTTAGAAAGTATAGTTATATAAAATAAAATGGAACAGGGGTTTGGACTTTAATATAAGTGGAATACTAAAAGATTGGTAGAAAATGTACGAATGTTATATAATAGTTTAATTAGAGTTTATGATATTGTATATATATATATTGATTATACATATAATATTCTGTTATAGGACGTTACGACAAAGTAGAGGGTTGAGCAGTCACTCGTGAAAACGAAGCATTTTGGGATATAAGGTAAGTATAGCTAATTGGATATATATATATATATATCTATATGTGTAGCATTCTATATATTATATATATTGGTTTCTTGGATGCGAACGTGGCTTGGCTTTATATTATTATGCGTGGCTTTCGTATATTGATTGTTTATATAATTAGTTGTGGATTATTTGTTAGATTACCATAATATTGGTGGAATTGTTACTATGTGATATGTGATGGTAATGTAGAGATATGAGGGATATGATTATGTGATAATCATATAATTGATTGTTGATGAAATCAAATTGGGAGTTGTTATTGAGAAAGTGATTATTATAAAGAATAGAATGACGATTGTGAGTTGAAATAAAAGATGATGCTTACCTAGTAGGGAACACAGTCAATGGTTTATGAAAATGTGATTGATTTAATGTGATTGATAATGAGATATGAAAAATATATGATTTAAGTTAGGTACCATGGCGCGTAGGGTACCGGGGTATTCCGAGACAGCGGGGAATATCCTGTGCTGTTAGCTACACACTGGGGTGGTGTGGGGGTACCATGTTTGTTGTGATGTCTGTGCTATATTGCTACACAACTGAAGTAAAAGTGTGTAGGGATATCACACAACGGGTATCCTGTGCTGTATATGATATGATGATGGTCGGCGAAACCATTGACTGATGTACTCCAACTAGAGTAAGTAGGGCCCTTAACTAATAAATGATAACGAATGAATATTATGTTGTGGATTGATTTACAGTTCTGAGTATGTATTACTGCTTATATCTGATGTTGTTGTATGACGAATGACTGTTGTCGGTGTGACTGCATGTATGTGAATCTTTGTCTGTGTATATATATATAGACTGATCAGCTATACTTATTGAGTAGGCAGCTCATTCCTTGCCACGTACTTTTTCAGGAGATAGGTCACACTGATTAGCCACATTGGACTTTAAGCAGTGCCGTCGTCTTTATTAGGTGGGTCAGCCGTGACTTCTAAAGCCAGCGTTTTTGATTGTTGGGTTGTTAAATATTCTGGTCTTTTATCGGGATTTGTGTTTTAAGTTGTGGTATGATTTTTCTTGAGGTTATGTACATGAGAACATCTAATGAGGGTGAATATAAACTTTCGGAGGTACCTATTATCTTATGTGGTATATATATATATTATATTAATGAATTATAATTTATTTTATGGGTTGAAAGAGAATTACTTATAGAAAGAGTTCTGATTAAAGAAAGAATGAAATAGTAATAATTAGATATAGCGAGTAAGGGGTGCTACACTCCCATTGCCATGGATTCCCTCACGATGAAAATGGAACGGGTCTCGTACGCCATAATCCTGGTTGAAGTGGATGCATCAAAGAAGCTAATCGAGCAAGTGGAGTTTGTTATGCCAAATGACATAACTCGAAAACAGCCGGTGGTTTACGAATTCACCCCCAAGTTTTGTACAGCCTACAACAGATTTGGGCACTTGCAAGAGACCTGTCAAGGTCTACTGGCCGTTCCCCCCGCAGCCGTCCCGGCCGCTGCCACCCCTGTTGCTGCACCTGTTAAGCCAGCAGAGGCAGTAAAGACAAAGCCTGATGAATGGACGGTCATGAATAGGAGGAACAAAGGCAAAGCCACAGCTACTGCAGCTAAGCCGGTAGTGGAGGCACAGCGACCGACTTCTCCACCGGCCGGCAAGGTGGAACAGGGGCGGCTGAACATGAAGGCACCACAACCACTCAACTTTAAGGATAAAGAGGTTCTTTCACTAGC
The DNA here is from genome assembly GCF_000512975.1 of Sesamum indicum. Taxonomy (NCBI): domain Eukaryota; kingdom Viridiplantae; phylum Streptophyta; class Magnoliopsida; order Lamiales; family Pedaliaceae; genus Sesamum; species Sesamum indicum. The sequence continues at coordinate 10,308,053 of NC_026150.1, forward strand.
TTATTCAGGAAGCTCATAAACTGTCTCACCGACGACCACTCAACATGAAATACCGGGGATAAAAACCGATGGGATTGTAGGGATGTATAGTAATCCGAAAAAGCAAGTAGGAGGGGAATCTCCCCCTCTATCACCATGAAGATCGATTTTTGCAACATGAGGGGCTTTAACCGGCCTCTCAAACATAATAGGGTCGCCCACCTCATTAAGAATAATCGACTTTGCCTCTTGGGAATTTTGGAGACAAAGCTTGCAGCATCATCTATCTCGAAGATTCTCAACCGCTCATCTTCGGGGTGGTGCCAAGCCAACAACTTTGACACCATCGCCGGCGGATGCATCCTTGTGGTTTGGGACCCGACAGTCATTGACCTACATCCGGTGGATATATCGCCCCAAGTGATTCACTGTCGTGCCATGAATAAGTCCTCTTAACTCTCCTTCTATATTTCATTTACATATAGTCCTTATTCTGTTGTTAATAGAAGGAGCATGTGGGAGAAACTTTCTGATTTAGGTCAATCACTGAGCATGCCATGGCTTATTATGGGCGATTTCAACTGTGTAAAATCTCCCGAGGAGAAGCAGCTTGGAGTGGCCCCAACTTGGTATGAGCTTAAGGATTTTGTGGACTGCTGTACAGCGCTTGGATTACTCGACGCTCCCACTACGGGTTGCTACTACACATGGTATTCCAACAATGAAAGCAACCCCGTATGGTGTAAGCTCGACCAGGTCCTTTACAACAATGAATTGCTTGAGGCCGATTTGCATTGCAGTGCCCATTTCAATCAACCGGGATGCCTTTCCGACCACTTTCGGGTATTGTTTCTATTTTTTATCCTGCACCCACTAAGCCAAAACTGTTTCGCTTTTTCAATATGTGGGCAGATCATTCGGACTTCTTAGCTACTATTGAAGTTAGATGGAATTTGAGCGTGGATGGAACGCCGTAATTCAGCCTTTGTAGGAGACTGAAAGCACTTAAAGGCGCGCTTAAAAGGCATTCAACACGCAGCACTATAGTCACATGTCCACCAAGGCCAAAGAGGCTGAGCTTGCCCTGCAAGATGCCCAAAACCAACTTGAATCTAATCCAGGAGATGCGGCGCTACGGGACTCTTTGGGAGATCTTAGGAAGAAGGCCGTTTTTCTTGCCGAGGTCGAACGACACTTCTTCTACCAGAAAGCCAAGATCCACTATCTTAAAGAGGGGAACCGCAACACCAAGTTCTTCCACGACATGGTGAAGAGGAATGTCGCTAGGAATTCCATCGGGACAGTCACTAGGGTGGATGGGACTGTTATCACTGCTGTCGAGGATATTGCCCAAGAGTTCGTTGATTATTACATATCACTCTTGGGCACCGAGGCTCACACCCTTCCTGTCGATGATGGTGTGTTTGAATGGGGCCCCATACTCTCCCCCGAGCATACCGCGGACCTTTGCCGGGCAGTCACATCGTTGGATGTCAAGGATGCCATCTTCCATATTAGCGACAACAAGGCTCCCGGCCCACATGGGTATTCCTCGTGCTTTTTCAAGAAAGCATGGAACATTGTGGGTGATCAAGTTTGCAGGGCCATCTTGGATTTCTTTAAGAGTGGGCAGATGCTACGGCAGCACAACCACACTATCATTGCCCTTGTACCGAAATCAGATCATTCCACCTCCGGATTACCGGCCGATTTCATGCTGCAATGTCATCAACAAGGCCCATCATGAAAATCATCTCGGACTGGTTCGCGCTCGCTTTGGAGCATTTGATTGACCGATGCGAAGCTGCGTTTGTTGGAGTCCGCAATATCACAGACACTATTTTCTTGGCCCAAGAAATGGTGTGGCAGTACTTGAGGAAACGGATTTCACCTCAATGTACTATCAACGTCGACCTACGCAAGGCGTTTGACTCGGTCTCATGGACATTTCTCGCTCGAGTTCTTCACGGGTATGGTTTTCCCCCACTATTTATATCTTGGATTGTGGAATGCGTTTGCAATTCTTCTTTTTCAGTGTCTTTGAACGGCTCCATTCATGGGTTTTTTCTGGGGAAAAAAGGCCTAAGGCAAGGAGACCCGATGTCGCCGGCTCTTTTCCTTCTTAGCATGGAATATTTCTCCCGACTGGTCAAGAGGAAAATATCTACTTCGGACTTCAACTTTCACCCCAAGTGCCAGAAGTTGAAAATCACACACCTCCTCTTTGCCGACGACCTCATGTTTTTCTTGCGTGGCGACCTTCCATCCATCCACGTCTTGATGGAATGCCTCCAAGAGTTTAGGGGTGCATCCGGCCTCACCGCCAATACCTCTAAGTCAAGCATATTCACAGCGGGCATTCAAAATGAGGAGCTTGACGGGATTCTCGCTCGGACGGAGTTTGCGAGAGCTGAGATGCCGGTCAGATACCTTGGCATTCCACTAGCGGCACAACGACTTTTGGTCACCAACTACTCACTGTTTGTAGATCAAATTCCCAACTACATTTCGAAGTGGACGGGCAAATCCTTATCTTATACAGGCCGATTGGAACTTATCCGTTTAGTTATTCAGGGGGTGGAGTGCTATTGGCTCCAAGTTTTTCCACTTTCAGCGGCGGTCATCGAAAAAATCCACCAACTTTGCAGGAATTTTCTATGGAACTCTGGGAGGGCACCAGTCGCCTGGGAGGAAATCTGCCATCCCAAGGAAGAAGGTGGACTCGGTATTCGGCACATATGGTCTTGGAATGTGGCTCTACTTGCCCGTGTATTATGGAACAACCACCGCAAGGCAGACACGTGGGTGCAGTGGGTCAACGGTGTCTACCTTAGAGGTGCATCAATTTGGGACTGGCAACCGAAGAAGGGGGATTCTCCACTCCTTCAACGGCTTGCCGAAATCCGCAATAGGGTGGTCACTGATTTTGGGTCTTCAGAGGCAGCGATCGAACAAATAACGAGATGGTCTACCCCAAAGGGTCTCCAAACGTCGAAAGCTTATGAGTACTTCGAGCCGAAACTTGCGAGGCAGCCTTGGAAAGCGACTATATGGAAGGCTTTTATCCCGCCGAAGTACTCATTTATCTTGTGGCTTGGCTTGTGCGGTAGACTAGCTACAAGGGACGGATTTGGGTTCCTCCAAGACGAGGATTTGTGCTCACTATGCATCAATACCAAGGAATCGACCAAGCACCTTTTTTTTGAGTGCCCGTTCAGCAACTTCGTTTGGTCATGCATCCGACACTGGCTTGGCATTAACCGGACTATGTCAAACCTTCAAAGTGCGGTAAGTGGCTTAAGAAGGAGAAAACGGGTTCCTCTGTGCAGAACAAAGTGCGACACCTCGCTTTGGCATGCACGGTCTACACACTTTGGAGGCACCGCAACGAAGTCATCTTCGAGGGCTCAACGCCCTGTCCCGAGGGGCTTATTATTTTAATCAAGGTTACATTGTATAGGGTCCTTTGGACACTTTTCCCACACGGTTTGATTGTTTCTTAATCTTTAGCGTGGGCTTTTGTATCTCTCCGGGTATATCCGGAGTACACTGTAAATATTCTTGGATGAATGAAACTTACATTTCACCCAAAAAAAAAAAACAATATTAAAAATGATGCAATTGTCCATCTGAAGATTGATTTTAGATCGGACTGCTAGAAATGTTCACATATGGTAAGTATTGTTATACATTTAAATTTAGGATTAATCAGGGTCTCGGATGTAAACATATCGTAATCGAGAACAAAACAAGCAAGCTGTGGATATTCGTAGGCATAGTCTCAGGAACACATTTAGGAACGGGTCTAATTAAATATTTTAGGAATAGAGATATCAACACATATATGAACGAGTTTGAGTAATATCACCTTTAGGAACAGTGAGAAATAAATTTTTTTTTCTAAATTAATTTTCCCCCAGTTTTGCTTTTGGCGCGTAATTAAATTTGTCGGAACAGCCTTAGGAATGGTCAAAATTAAAATGCCCGTTCTTAAGTTTTGATTTTCCCTCTCTTTTTTTAATAATCAACCACATTTAAGAACGGGTGTAGGAACCGTCTAGCATTTTGACAGTTCCTAGATACGAAAATGTTATACGTAGGAACGATTTTGGAAGGGTATTGAAAATTTTGACAGTTCCTAAATAGAAAAATATTTTTTTTGGTATTAAATATCAGTCTTATTTAGGAAGGATTGTAGACATGGTTTAAGCAGTTTTGATTGTTCCTAATTAGAAAAATGTTGAGTTTTGTTTTAAATAAAATTAAGTTTGAAAATTATACTTCTATAAGTTTGAAAGTTATACTTCTGTAAATTTGAAAATTATACTTTTATAGGTTTGAAATCAATACTCCTACAGTAATTACAAATATGTACACAAACACTTGATACAAAAATGCTAAATAATGTCAATCATAATTATTATCTTCTTCACTCTCGTATACCTCGTCAAAGCTATCTTCGTCAGAGTCGTCATCAGATTCACAAGCCACAGATCGGTATATACCTACTCCTTGTTGTTTAGCAACAAAAACATCAATGACTAATTAAATACCATTTGGGACATGCAGGTCATAATTATGATTATCCGTCGCAACTTGTGGAGTAGGTATTGCCTCATCCTCTTGAAACACAACTTTGGTCCAATGCGAGTCATCGATGACTCTTTTGGCTCTTTTGTTTTGCAGACAACCATCCAGTCCACTTTGTCTCTCTTCATGCTAGGGTATTTCATGTAGTAGACTTGTACTTCTTGCTGTGCCAGGATGAATGGTTCGTTCTTTTGGTATAGTTTCTTGAAGTTTACATCAACAAGATGATAACGAGGATGTACCTTCGTAACTCAGTACACCCACATGCTATAAATTTTGCAACTCCTCGATCAGTAACTCTAGATAAATATCGATAAGAAGTTTCAGAATGGAGGGACCGATGATCACTATCGACAGGAGCATATACTCATAACTCATACACATTCTCAAGGGGAGATTGTACAGTGTAAGTATAACGGGCCAACACTAGTATGTATGACCGTACTGCTTGTGCGGTATGGACCTATCTGTGCACAAATCCAGTATAATATTACGAGACTCTACTACGAAATTGGAATACGTCCGGTCAAAATGCCTCCATGCCTCCGTATCAAACGGATGTTACATGGATCCCTTTCCGTCTAATGGTTGGCATGCCACGTTATTTATTCGGCAGTCGCTTCCGAAGCATACAACCTTTGTAGGTGAGGGGTAATCGGCAGATATCTAGGAGTGACATACGATATATTCTTGCGATTAGGATTTCGCTCTCTGGTTAGCTTGTGCATAGCTTCTCCACAAAACTTGCAATAATCCAAATCAATATCGTCATTCCAGTACAACATTCAACCATTCTTACACACATCAATCTTCTCAACAGGTAAGCCCAAGTCTCTTATCAATTTCTTCCTACTATAGTAATCTTGGGGGTAGGGTGTGGTTGCAACAATATATGGTCAGTCCACTGTGATATTCGATCATATATATGCTGAAAAATATGACCATTGACTTTAATATTCACCAACTCAGTTACAACCCCCAGTTGAAATTGAGTGCAACCGTTCCAACGATTTTTCATTACTATTTAGGCACGAGTTATGGAACAGGTTTAGTAACTGTTACATTGGAACTCAACTTGGGACGGTTATACCGTTCTAATTTATAACCCCAAAAAAATATTCTACCTGACATCATGTTTCAGTATTTGTTCCTGAATTGCTCCAAAGACCGTTTCAAGAAGGAACAAGCTCTGGAACAGTTTGTCTGACCGTACCAAATTTTGCTTTTTTATTTTTTTTGTAGTGAGTTACATAGTTAAATTATAGACAAAAAAGTGGATGATGATCAAAAGTACTAATTTTTATAAGTTACGATACTAAAAGTGCTAATCCAAAAATGAATGGATTAAAAGTGAAACGGACTTAACTTATGGGACCAAAAATACTATTTTTTTAATTATCTAATTAATTTATCTTTTATTTTTAAAAAAATATTGAGAGAGTTAACGCTTACATTGCACCTTGTATAGGTTTTTTTTTTTTTTTTTTTTTTTCCCCACTAGGAGGTTTTTGGCAATCTTTTTCCCACTGGGGAGTGTTTTGCACATTTCCACTTTAACCCAAAAATAGTGGCAAAAAATTTCAGCATGAAATCTGCTAAAAATGTTGGGTTGTACCTCCTGAAAATAGAATTAGAATGAATGGGGCCAAATTATAATTTTAGTCTCATAGAATAGAGGGTTCAATATATTTAGTTTTATATTTTATGTAATTTTTAAAATAATTTCATAATTGAGAAAATTTGACATGTTTTGTCCTATGCTTTATGTAATCTTCAAAATGGTTCCAACATTGAAAAAACTCGACACATTTAGTCCCATAAATCTGTAAAGTAGAGGAGTAAATGTATTGAGCTTTTACTTCAAAAACTTTTGGGACCATTTAAACATTTTTCGTTAAACATAGAACTAAATTTGTCGAGTATTTATAATTTTAGAATTATTTTAAAATTTTCATAAAGTAGAAAACTAAAAGTGTTGAACTCCCTATCCTATTAAATTCAAAATGTAAGTTTACCAATGAATGGGCTGTTGAGTTTATGATGGCAGAATTATATAAAGTTGCTAATGGATGTTGAATAAGAAAATCGGAAATATTAATCCTTACAGCAATTACTTTTTTATATATTCCTCTTAAAGTTCTTGTAACATAGTATTTGATAATATATTCGTATTTCATATGCGTGTAGAACACATGGATTTCATATGTGACTTTTGAATAGGTTTTTGATCTGATTCATAGGAGAGAAAAATGAAAGGATCTTTCGTGGATAAGAAATCAAAGAAGATATGTAAAACGTATAAAAGTAGTGAAGATTGCAGCGAAGAACTCCATTGAAGACCTGTTCTTCTGTGTAATTTCTATTTCAAGCAGGAAGATGAAGTTTTCGTAGTTACAGAGATCTGTGTTCTTAGCAGCTTTATATATTCTGGTGCCTACAGCTTGCTCAACTGCTAAAAACGAACCCAACCATTGTTAACAACTAAACTAACTAAAATTGCTATAGAAAACGGAAAAACGTGGACACACGCTTATAAGCTAGTCGTATGCTTATCGCATATTTACAACTCAATAAAGAAAAACATAATAACCCTAAGGCGCGACTATGAAGGGCTTAAATGAATGACAAATGACGACTTTATAAGTAAAAGTCGACCTTCTTCTTCCTTAGCAGCAGAACAGAGATTAGGCTTCAGCAAGAATGGAGAAACAACAACTGAAACTTCTTCTTTCTTTACATCCCCTCCTCAAGTGCGAGGTGTCAAGAAGTTGACAAGTCCCAACTTGAAAATAAGTGATTGAATTGGTCCAGTAAGATTCTTAGTGAACACATCAGCCAATTGATTTTTCGAGGAAATATATGATGGTGTAATGAAGCCTTGCTTATATTTATCGCTATTTAAGAGACAATATATTTTCAAATGTTTGGTTCTTTCATGGAATACTGGATTGACAATAATGTGAAGTGTTGCTTGGTTGTCATATTCGTTACGAGATTCAGGGTATAGGGGACAAAAAGCGTAATGATTACTTCCCATCAACAAAACATCTAGCTGGGGACAAAAATAGGTCTAATTATATTTTTCATCCTTTAATTTTGATAATTTTATTTTTATCTTTTTAGAATTATAAAACAATCTAGTAATATTTTGACATTTCTTTGATCCCTCAAGTGTTGGAGTTTGCAAAAGTTGACCGAATAAATCAAGGGCCGCTTGCAATTTTAGTATTTTTACCTTTTATTTTTTAGGTGTTGCAAAAAAGTCATGTAATTTTTTAATATTTTGCCATTTTGGTCCTTTCGATATCAAATTTTGCGAAAATTATCAGAATAAATCATGAAACATGTCATTTTTTTCTTTGATTTTTCATTCGTATTAGCAAAATAACCAATCAGAAGAAACCTCAAATATAAATGAACCATGCGAGTTCGAGGACTTTGCAAAACTTGATACTGGAAGGATTGGACTTGCGAAATGTCAAACAGACTCTTTTATAATTTTAAAAAAATAAAGAATAAAAATATCAAAATGTCAAAATTATATTACCAGAAATATATTTAAACGGACAAAAATAAGATTTACAGTCGTTAACATCTTTTTCTTACCAAATAAGCATTAATGCCTTTTTATAGAGAATTATGTCTCTCACGATCAAATGATAATAACAACTACCAATTTCTTACCAAATAAGCATGAATGCCTTTTTATAGAGAATTATGTCTCTCACGATCAAATGATAATAACAACTACCAAGTATAATGTTTGATCCTCATGCGCCATATTTGGTAGGAAGTAAAAAAATTCAAAGAAACCAATGCGCTAATCAATGACTTCAGAAAACCACGAGTAGTGTTCTAAGACTACAATTACAAGACAAAATTAGCATAGAAAAGGAAAAGAAAAGCAGAAAACACCAAACATGTTAAAATGGCTTAAAATTCCGGAAACCCTAAATGCAAGAAACCCTAGTTAGGCACAGATGAAATCTTTGGGCAGTGTCTTCCCACAAGTATTGATGAGCAAACTCAGTGCAATAGGAATGTTGATGTTAATGCCAAGAACGTTTGCTTTCAATGCCGTGCAAAGGCAGACAGCCGCCTCAAGATCCAACAGCCCGCCCAATATAGAGCAACAAGGAGTATTCGGAGGGTTTCCGACTATGGTCCCAATATTCCCACCGAGCAACTTGGCACAAACGCCGAGTTTCAGGGCATCTCTAGGGCAATGTCCCTTGGCTGGAGATGGATTAGGGTTTGTGCTCGGACTAGGTTTTGACACCGGTGAATTTGGTGGGTTCTTACAACCACTTACAAGAACGAAAAAAAACAGGTTAGTGAGAAGGAAAAGTGTAGCTGATGAGGATTTCTGGGAATCCATTGATCAGAAATTAGTTTCAACTAATATTGTAACCTAAGTTGTGTAATTGTATTTGGTGATTATGGACTAAGAATATGGGTGTTTTTATAGGGTGAAGTGTTGGGAAATGTTGAATAATAAGTCAGCAAACATGTGAAGCAAGTCTGGATTAAGAGTGTGGTTTGATTATTAATCAGAATGGGATCACAAGACTTTTCGACCAATGGGCACAAGGCATGCAGTACTCCCGTGACTATCATTGGTATTGATATTTCTGTCATTCTTTGCAAATTGGGTCTTTGAATATCGTGTTTTTTTTTTTCTCAAAAAAGAAAAAGAAAATCGTGTTATTTTCTATAAATGTATGGTAATGAGATTTGAGTTTTACGATCGTGGGTGTAGTGATATATGTCTATTTTTTAATAATTTATTCTTTCTTTTTCTCATTTTAATATTTATGATTGAAGTAATGTTGAATATGTATTGACTCGATTATTAAATTTGAATGAAATGAATCGCATACTATAAAAAAGAATATTTTTTTTGGCTACTTTTGGTACACTCCATCCTACGTGAAGGCAAAAAATGTCAACTCTTCTAAGTTACAGGACTAAAAAATATTATCCGCTCTTTGAGTTACATGCCTAAAACTACAATTTAATTAGATTATGTGCAAGTCACATGTAATGTTTTGACAAATTTGGCGAAAAAGAATGAAAATTGCCAAAATTTTAAAATTATAAGACTAAATTAAAAAATCAATTCATGTAACGCTCTATATATTATAAGACTAAAATAATATTTTTTTATTTCGACGATAACTTCAGCATCAAATTTTTTTATAGCTGTTGAGGTATTTTATTGTAGTGAAATACATTTTTCCCTACTTATGCATGATATCAGTTTCATAGTTCTGTGACATATTTTTATTCTCTCACTTTAGTGTGTACCATCGTAATTTTAAAAGTATATGCTTGTCTTTTAAATTATCTCAATACATTACACAAATTTTTATTTTTTTTGCAATGAAATATTTCATTGATAATACTGTGCATAATAAATCGTTGGGCTGCCAGCTTCCTAGACACATACTAACTATAAGAATACAATTTACTACCTAAGGATATTTGGGACAAACAAAATTTGTCATACTTTGCGATGGATTTAGCGACATATTTGGATGGATAGTCCTCAGGTATCTAAAAATATTACAAAATTCGTAGCAAAATTGATGCGGAATTGGGATAAAATTTATTTCAGTCCCCAACTTTTAATTTTAATTTTAAAATAGTCCATGTCTTTTCGTTAATTTTAAGTTAGTACCTCCAACGAGTGACTTTCTTATGTTATCCTTACAATTCCTTTTTTGTTTTTTTAATAGAAAACCATTTTAATCACTTTTCATTTAATATTACAATTTGGTCGCTTGCACATAAACTTAGAAAAATGTAACTATTTTAATTGAAATTATTTATTGTCAACCAATCATATTATAATATTTAAAATGAATACCATCTCATGATCCCATCTCTTTCCTAGCTATGTGGATAATGAGGTGAACAAGTCACTTTTGGCTTATACTTCCATGTAGGATATTTTTTTTTTATATATATGTTTCACAATAAATATATAGTATTAATGATTATGGAGTGTATTATAAGGCAAGTATTCGTGGGAATAGCAAATACCATGTTGGGGAGCAAAAATATAGCTAATTCCTTATCTAATGGAATAAAATTTTTTACCGGAATAAATATTTTCAAAAGTAGAGCATGCCAATCAAAAATATAAAAATGAACTTGAAAATGTCCATTCCGTTCCCACTTTATTCTTATATTCCAATTAAGGTGTGTGGAATTGAGTAGAGAGCTCTTGTGGCAGTGCGTTTGGATTGTGCAAAGCGGTTCATAAAGTGATTGGAGAAGACGTGCTTGTAGATTTATGAGTTCATTTAAAAAATTTTATAGGCGAGTCAAAAAGATCCAGAAATCATATGATCATTCCGCTCTGAGAATCAAGCACTATATTTGGATTTGTGTTTTGGCATATTCCCGAAATGGGCCAAAATAATGTACATATTCGGCTTTGTATTTTTACACTTTGACTGAGTGTAAAAACACAATCCTGTGTGTGAATCTATTTTTTTATTTGTTATAAGGCCATAGCCCATCATTAGTCTAATTCCCTAATTATTCATTAAATTTGTAATTATAATTGAAAATGTAAAAAAAATCCTCAACAAAAAAATTACTTTAACATAAATCTATATACTATATTTCACTGACAAACAAAATACTATATACATACACACTTATATTAATAAATATATATAAAAAAGACATAATTTGACAATAAACAGTAACCTTTATCTCTCAATCCCAACATCAAACATACAACATTTATTTTAAATTATATTATATTATATCAAAACATAAATTCAAATATATCATCTATTTCAAACACATACTTATTTATCTCTATTTTTTTCTCTGTATATCTAAAATACCAAAACAAAACACTAAAAACACAAACCTGTCAAGGCGTCCAACAAACCATACTTGAGAGTCATTGTATTTAATCAGTCAGGTCATTTACACATCCCATTATGTGGCAACATGAAGTGCTTGATTAATTGCCTTTAATTCTCAACAATGGTATCAGAGCCAATAGGGCTTGAACTCATTCTAATATTGAAAGCATGATTAGTTATATTCAATTTTATACTGGAAAATCGCTACAAAAAGAATATATTTTTCGTGCCAATATATCAAGTAAAACTTTTAAAGTTGTCATAAAAAATATATATTGAGTGACAATAATAATTTTAATCTTGTTACTACATAATTATTAGTGACAAGAATTATTTGTAAAGAAGACACTATAAATAATTAATGACACATCTATTATTACAACACAAAAATTATTTCTAGTAACAATTTAATGCACAATATTTTGTCACTAATTCCTGCTAATTACAATTTTATAAGAAATTTATCACTATTAAAATTTTAAAATTTATTATTGTGACAAGATAAATTTTTTTTCACTAAATATATATAATTAGTGACAAAATTAAAATTAATACTAATTTTTTTTTTGTCGCTAATTTTCAATTTTATTGTAGTGTAAAAAACTATACATAATTAGTTTGTTTTAAAAAGTATGCAATGAGAAGTTCCTAATAGTCCAAATTAGTTAAACCATCATTACCATTTCTTGAGTTTTTAGTAATTTCATCTCAAAATTTAGATTGAGATGAGTGAATTATTTCTTTTCTTTTTTATTAAGCTCAATACTCTTATTTTCTAAAAAGCAACCCAAAACTTTTTTAAATTATAATAAAAACAAATTCTAAACGTATCCAAAACGTGTTGGAGTGCTCGTTGATGTCAAATATCCTACCTTTTTTTTATTTTTTATTTTACATTTTCGGACACATGATGCCATGTTTAACATCTATTCAAAGTGTGTACAAATCGTATTCGTATTTGACACTCCACCAAATAATATTTTGGAGTCGTGCAATATAGGTAGAAATAGTTATCCTTCTCAAGTGAATCATATTTGTAGCTATTTTGTTGGAAAAGCAAAATTCCATTGATTTGAGATGATGTGAGACTTCCTACAACATTAATCTTTACAGAACTGTTGAAAAAAAAGGGAAAAAATTAGTAAGAAGAATCTAATCCTACATCCCCTCTCTCACTATATATTAACAAAAAGAGAAAGTAGAATTAGTTAACAATCCGTCAAACTTGGTACATAAGATGGTCTGTTCTGATCGCCTTCAGGGCTGTGGTTGGAAGACATGAGCATGACCTACAGGCGGCGGCCGCCTGTTCCCAAGATCGAACTGCTCTGGTTGCTGATGAGTCGGGCTGTCCGGCGTGGCGACCGTTGCATCTCCAAGTGCCTCAATCCCCACATATTGCTGAACCACCAGCACGGAATATGAGGCTCCAAAATCTGATGAAGCCAATAAATCCCCGATAGCACCGAGCTCCGGGCACTCGCTCCAGTCCGTAAGCCCTGCTGTCAGAGGCGACATAATGCCTTGCCCCCGGCCTACTATGAACAAATCATGAATTGGATCTATCGATCTTATAGCTGCCACTGTTTCTTCACCATGATTCACCACTCTTTCGGTATAGATAACGGAGGAATCATTCATCGTTCTTGACTTGAACTCGTTTACGTACTCCTCGTCTAGTTGTTGCTCCTTGTCATCGTTCGTTTCTACTGACAATATTTCTCGTCGACCACTTGGGTTACGCCTGGCCGATCCCGTTGTCTCAAATGCATGTTCACCAGGAAGAAAACGCATTACGGTGAGATTAATCCCCGGGTGTTCACTCATTCTCCATGCATACGCCAACGCTTCTCTATCATCCACACCACCAAAGAATAGCACAGTGACATGATGTGTTACTTGGTTTCCAGCCAATCTTGATCCATTAAGGCCCCTGTCGACAAGGATTCCCACGGAGCATGGTGCATTAGCTAATACATTTTGATTGATCGTCCGGAACGCTGGATTGGTAGCTTCCATTCCTCCGTCCACCGTTTGTTGTTTGTGAAAAGGGACGATAATAAAAGCTACCCGTTTGTCCAACGCCACATTGCAAATGTCTTCATGCATGGTGGAGTAAGGGGAAATCGCGGTGAGGGGGTTAACGGAGACGAAGCCTGCATGTTGCTCGAAATTTTCAAAGGCGTTGATGATGTGGTCCGACTGAGCCTGTGTCCGGTTGAGGGCGGGCCGCCCTGTTTTTCGTGTGTTGTGGACGATAAGCATGGCGGAGGCGCGGCCAGTGAGTTCGACAAGATGGAGAACATATGTGCAAATTGGGGACTTCTTGGTGGGATAAGAGGCTTCGAGGAGGTTGATGATTGTTGGTACGTTTCTTGGAGTGTGCACACACACCATGACGCGAAATTCGCCCTCTGGTTTTGTTCGCTGGATTGTTCTCCTTTTGTAAGACACGGATTTCCTGCCGGGCTTGTGTACGCTCGTCACCAGCGGCCCAATAATTGAAGTCATGACAATCGCTACAATCACCATAATGGCAAAAGACTTGTCGTCCAAAACCTGCATTTTCAAGATTATATATATAGTCAAGAAAGAGTACAAATTTACCGAGTACGACCAACTTCTAATGGCATTATCAAAACCTAAATGGGATTTTTATTGTCAATTTATATTATATTTAATATTTATAAAATATTGTTTAAATATATAGACAATGTGAAATTTATACAGTTAATAATATGTAATATCATTGTGTAATGAAAATCCAAACTGTTGAAAATTTGGGTGGTCGTCCTATTAATTTGAGTTTTATATTCCATCTACGCGTGCATATCATGATTTGTATAATGTTTGTGTTATTTATATAACATCTTAGGCAAAGTTACGTTTTTTTACCTAAGATTATGGGGGTGCCATTCTCTAGATACCTAAACATGGAGATGCAAATATACCATTTTATTTTCAATATTGAAATTTTTTTTATTTAGTCAAAATATGATCATCGTGAAGCTACTAAAATTGAGAATTTTGCTATTTTCGATCGAAAATTCATATATATTTTTTCATGTGAAAACTGAAAGTTATTCATCAAACTTATCGAATTAATAGTGTCATTATACCTCTAATTAATTTATAGGGAGAAATAATATTTTTGGTCTCATAAGTGAGACTCATTTTACTTTTGATCTTATTTATTATGTAATTAGCATTTTTAGTTTCATAATTTATAAAAACTAGCACTTTTGATCCTCATCCACTTTTTTGTCTATAATTTAATGGCATAGGCCACATGCCTAGTATGGCTTTTTAAGTATTATATTATTGGCTGGAGGAAATATTGACATATTTTCCAACTTAAGATCACTTTTGAGAGGAAATACAACTATATTCGAAGGAAAAAAAAATTAAGTTTTAAAGAAAATTAGGGCAAAGAGGGGAGATTTTCTCTCTCCTCCCACAAAAATTAAATCTCATTCTTCTCATATTATGCAAATTAGAAGCAAGTATAAGCGGTACAAATAATCATGTTTTCACAAATGAATCAAGTAGGTCAAATAGCGCATTCATATTCTATTGTTGGAAGAATGGCCAATTGGCAGTGTGCGCGAACGGGTGCGTGCATGGTTTAACAAAAAAAAGATCAATTTTTTCTCCAATTAAAAATACTTAATGATCACGTATAAGACACATGACCCACATCGTTAAATTATAAACGAAAAAACGGATTAGGATTATAAGTGTTAATTTTTTAAGCTACAGGACTAATAGTGCTAATCCCGTAACCAATAGTACTATAAGTAAAATGGGTCTATTTTATGGGACTAAAAATATTATTTTCCTATAAATTTTAATCCTATAAATTAAGAGGTATAATGATACTATTAATTCAATATTCCAGTCTTTACATGAAAAAAAAAACATATGAATTTCCCGTCGAAAATAACAAAATTCTCAATTAGTAATCAGGTAAGCCTCATCCAACTAATTCTCAATTTTCCGTCCAAATTTATATAGTTGGTAAACTTCAATTCTTATTCATATAAATTAAGAGGTCATCGTGTCATTTCTAGTCATACAAATTCAATGTACATGTATTTTTCGAGCAAAAAAGTTGAACTCCAATAAAAAAAAGTGATTGAAATCATAAAATTTAAAAAATGAAGGATCAGTTCACTATCCTATAAAATCAAAGGATGAAAAAGCCAAATGAATTAAATTTGAAATATAAAATGCATTTAAGCCATTTATATATATAATATAAAATAGTAATATTGGAATGGGTGAGCCATAGAGGAAAGAAATGTACCTTTTGGTCTTTGCCAACATTGAGGACAATCATCTCAACAAGGCCTTTGGTGTTCATGAGCAAACCAAGAGTAAGGCCTTCATAGAATGGCATTTTGTAGTAGACAGTAACAAGGAGCGTCCCTGCAATTTTACCAGCACAAGCAAGAATAATCACTACGAATAAGAGAACCCAAGTAGTAGCTCCGTCTATGGCACCAATGTCTGTCTTCAGCCCACTGATGGCAAAGAAGAGGGGCAACAGAAGCCCCGAAACAAAGTCTTCAAGCCTTTCAATAAGTGTCACGCCAAGAGGACCATTAGGAATAACTAGGCCGAAAACGAAAGCCCCGAAAACTGAGTGTGTGCCAATTGCATCTGTTATAAACCCGGAGATCATAACCCCAGTGAGTATGAGGCATATGGAGAATTCACTAATGGATTCGCCTTCTGGAGTTCGCCGTATTATCCAGGAAATGAGAGGTCTTACTACATACACGCAGAAAACGACGAACGCGCCACTTGAGAGTATCACCCAGACTGAAGCCAAGGACATGGCCTCATTCTCAGCCAAGGCAATGGCAAAGGCTAATAGAACCCAAGCACACATGTCGTTTATGAGAGCTGATGACATAGCGATTTTGCCTATCTCCGTGTTGAGAAGTTTTAGCTCCGCCAGGATACGAGCTAGCACTGGAAATGCAGTGACGGAAAGGGCGACTCCAAGGAAGAGTATGAAAGTGCTTAGCTTAACGAACTCGGTGCTCTGATGCAGCAGGAAGGCGAACCCAACGCCTATAACGAATGGCAAAATCATGCCTGAAATTGCAATGGCTAACGCCTGCTTTCCTGTGCGTTTGATCACGCCGATGTCCATTTCTACTCCAACTAGAAATAGGAAGTAAAGAAGACCTACATTTGCCATTGTCTCAAGAACCATCACACTCCTAAGAGGAAAAACTGTTTCTGCAAATTTGCTGCTTCTTCCTAGTACTGATGGACCCAAGATTATACCACCCTGTGACCATGTATTAGACCAAGAGTTAATTTTTCATTAGAAAGTTGAAGAGCTCAATTAAAAAGGGTCTTGATTAAATTTGTATTACAAAGTTTTGTACCACCTCGATTAAATTTGGCTACGTCCAAAGTACCCTAATGACAACTTCTCCAATTTTACAGAATTACTATACCTAAACAGGCAGATGACAGAAAATTTACCAACACAAATGGAGATGATTAACAACAGGCTTACAAGGATCTCAGAAATGACACGAGGCTGTCGAAGGGGTTTGAGGGCGAAAACAAGAATACGAGTGGTAACAACGACGAGAGTTAATTGCAAAATGAAGAGTGGCAACGAATAGTCCAGAGGGTTATCTCCCTGCCAAATGCCATTCGTCGTGATCATCGTCGGAGCATAACATACTATCGTCTGCTCCGATTTGTTGGTCGTTGGCACCACCTGCTGAGACATCTTCCTTTGTTTATGCAGTATTCACCTACCTTTTCTTCTTCTTCTTCTTCTTCTTCTTCCTTTTTTCGCCAATGCAGATTTTCCAAGATTGCCGATTGCTAATAATTTCACGTTTCCCGCAAATCATCGACAACGTCTGTCATTGTCGTTGCATGTCACTACTATTCTATTATCACCATCCTTTGAAGATCCAAATTGGAAATGGAAGACTTTGAATTGCAGCAAAAAAAGGATTAGAGGAGAGAAAAAAAAAATTGAACAAAGAAAATGAGCAAAATCTGTAATTTTTTTTTTGGTGAGGTTGTTGCTTGGAAAATTTTCGATTGTTTTGAGCGGTGGACCGTTCCAAGAGGGTGCCATCATGTCTTCATATGGCCATTACTTCTCCGGGGATTGTCTATATTTGGAAGGAATTCCTCTATTGCTTTACCGATGAATCATGCAAACTTTATGATAGAAATAAAATGATATGAAGAACTTATGATGTTGGATATATAATAGCACAGACAGTAACTAAACTAAATTAGTGATGATTAGTTATCTATTGGATTTTGAGCAATTCATCCCAAATTAATGAATATATAATTGGATTAAATTTTATATCAGCTTTGGACATAATTAGATAGGGTGAATAGCAATTTATCCCCCTGTGATACTAAAAAATGAGCACATTACCCCCCTATGAAAAAATATAACAATTTACTTCCTTATATTTTTTAAAATGAAGCAATTAACCTCCTTATATAGGGAGGTAGATTGCTTCATTATAAAAATCATAGGGGGGTAAATTATTGTATTTTAAAAGATATAGAGAGGTAAATCGCTATTTATTTTTTACAAGGGGGTAATTTGCTCATTTGCGATATTACAAGGGGGTTGCTTGCATTTTTTCCTAATTAGATAACTAAGACAAAAGTGATTTTGAGATTAAACTAAACTAAGATACTTATTTATAAATACAGAGAAGGCCTACAGTGAAATGTTTCTCTCACTAGAAAAAAAGTTATTGGCCATAATATTAATATATATTAAAAATTAAGGCCAATAACTATTATTAATTAAGATTAAATAAAATCAATACAAAAATTTAGATTTTCTATCGTAAAAAAATTATTTGCCACAGGAAGCCCATTTAGTTTGCAATTTAGACAAAAATGGAATTGTGGGATCTTGGGTAGAGAGGAGTGATATTTTAGTAGGTAAATTAACGCCCAAAATGGTGAAAGAATCATCATATGCCCCCGAAGATAGATTGTTACGAGCCATACTTGGCGTTAAGGTATCTATTTCAAAAGAAACTTGTTTAAAACTGCCTATAGGTGGTAGGGGCCAAAGCCATGGTAAAAATAATTGCCATGTCTTTTAACCATAAAAAATATTTTAGTCATTCTCGCAAAAACCACGACCAACAACTGTTGTTTGATCGTAGTTAATAACTATTTGCTATGGCTATTTATCATTAACCATGGTAATTAGCATGATTAAATATTATATTTTCGATAGTGTCTATGTCTATATGCATTATTTAAATAGATATCTAGTCATGCATGCATATATATTTTTAGGCAAAATTGCAAAATTAGTCCTATATATATATTGGGGGTGTCATAATTAATCTTATAATTATTTTAGTCCTTTATGTTTAATTTATAGCTATTTTGGTCTTCCCGGTCAAAAATGGCCAAAAAATAAAAAATCAAATTAGGGTTTAGAGTTTCGACGTCCAAATGGATGTCACTTACATTTCAGCATCCTATGCGAATGCTGATGTGGCCAAGTCAAATTAAAATAATTTTTATTTAATGTACTTAAGAAATTATAATTTAGTAATAAATTTGAATTTATTATTTTAATTATTCTAAATTTTTATTATTAATTAATAATAAAAAAATCATAAAACCTTAACAAAAAGGAAAAAACATAAAAAAGTAAACCCCGTAGGGCTAATTCCCTCCCTCGCCGCCCCACCCTCGCCACCGCCTAGTTCCCTCTCTCTTCCGCCTCCTGTTGCGGCTAGCCCTCAACCTCACCCTTGCCTCCACCAGCACAACCCCCTCCCTTGCCCACGACGAACCCCCTCCGTGTTCGCCTCCCACCGCGGCCAACCCCCAACCTAAAATTGTTTATTTCTCTTCTCGATTCGCCACTGTCCGACCTATCCATCATTTGAGACCATCATAAATCGACTCCTCATCCTCTGACGAGTCGATTCTACCCAAATTCATCTATTTTCGTTCACTATCTAGTCAGTTCTCTCCGTTTTCATATCCAATCATTCAAGACCACATTTTCGATTACTTTCCCTATTTTTTCTTTACATGTGATCTACATGTGGCTGTTTTTCCTCCTCCTAGGCCGATTTAGCATCCAAGTAGGATGCCACGTATGTAAATTGAGTCTAGTTGGCAGTCGATCCTAAATCCTAATTTATTCGGCTAAAATTTGACAATTTTTGGTCAGAGGGACTAAAATTGTCACAAATTAAAACTTACACGACCAAAATTATCAGTCCAATACTTAGAGGACTAATTTTGCCAATCCACTATAGATGCAGGACAAATTTTGCAATTTTACCTATAAATTTATATATGCTAATAAAAAGCACGTGTTGTGTAGGTACAAAATACAATACAAATTAAAAACTAGAATAAAAATATTATTTTCAAGACAAATTTGATGCTTTTAATTGTACTTAAGTGTTTGATGTCAAATGTTTTTTTTTTAGAAAAATACAATTTTAGTCTTTTAATTTTTGGGGCATTTCTAATTAGTTCTGCATTAATTGATTTCACAATATAGTCTTGTAATTTTAAAATTTTAGTTTTTTTTTTCCTTTCCAAAATTTCAATTTTATTGAGCTATGTATAAAGTCACCTGCAATTTTTTAGTCAAAATAGCTGAAAAACGCCTAAAATTGTCAAAATTATAAAATTACAAGATTAAGTTACGAAAATCATTCGTATAGAATGAAAAATGCTACTTCCTAAATTACAAGACTAAAATTATATTTTTTCCACGAATGAGTACTATTTTGGTTTTAAGTGCACTTGATTTTGTAATTTTATAAAATGTTTAGAGCTCTTCAGCATCCTATGTCAGTGTATACATATTTAGATGGGTTCTTGTTGATTTCATAATAATACAAATTATTCTCTGAGTATATATGCATACATTATCAATTACTACAAAATAAATGCAGAATTTTAATCGGGCAGTTGGATCGGGTTTTGGAACGCCATGAAACGAGAGACGTTTCATCCTAATAGATGGTGTTCCTATTCATTTAGAATGATTAGACAGTAACTATTCCAACTTAGTTATTCAGAGGCTTAATTTCGACATGAGATATATGATGATGGTATAACTTATATTAGCAAGCAAGTAGTAGACATCCATTTTTTAAAGTTTTCTCTAAAGCAACAATTATTAAAGAATTGGAATAAAAAAAATCCCCTTTAAATATAATATTTTAGATTATAAATGTTGGAACGGAATTGTTCTGATTAATTTTTCAAACCTACTGTTAAGAACCAGGTGACACTTTTTACCATCACTATAAAAAAAAATGGTTAAATAATAATGAAAAAAATTACCATCGAGTTAATTAACAAGTAAAATTTTAATATATGATTTGTTAATACATTAGCAATGAAAATTAATTTGCTATAAAATTTAGCAACAAATCATTTAAAATATATATTAAAATAGTATTCGATTAGCAATAAATATTTTAGTTGCTAATTAGTTCGACACTAATTTTAACATTAAATATTTTCGTAATTATTGAATTATTTTTTTGAGATTAAATACAATTTATCCATGTAATATGTGAAATGAGCAAATATCCCTCTGTTAAAAAATAATAATAAATTAGCAAACTACCATCTAAGAGTCAAAATTTGCTTCATTTTTCAAAAGACTGAGAATGATTTACGATTTTATTGTTTATAAGAATTTTTTGTTGATTTATCCTATTACGTGAATAAATTGTATTTTTGTCCTATTTCTCATATTCGGACGCTCACCGCTTCCACGTTTTTGTGTTTCCAATTTCCTTTATGATCAGAAGAAGTTATCTTCCAAATCAGAGCAATAAGTTCACGTGATGACTTCGTGAAACGAAGGGATTGAACTTCTGCAAGAAAGCAGACAAAGAAGAAGCAGATGTGGTGTTCTCTCTCCGCTCCAGAACAGTACTGCAACAGGACAAACGAGTACTCATAATTCGCTGTAATTTCAGTATATTTTCTCAAAACTTACAAAATAAGATTTTTCCATTTCAGTTCACTGATTCCACTGACTTTTGCATGAATTTGGAAGCACCTGCAAAATTAGCCACGTACAAGATGAAGTGGAGAGAGAGATTCTAATTAGAGAGGTTGTTTTTTTATTTTTAAATGCTAATTATTGTGCTACGTAATTTCTGCATGTATATAAAAAATAATTTTTCATACTTTAAAATATTATAAATAAGAGTAAAAAATATAATCAATACATTACATTAATAAAATGAAAGAAAAAATATGTATGAGTTCTAGCATGGTCTATCCTAAGTGGTTATGTTTCCCCCCCTATGTTATCTCTTTACCTCATTATGTTAGAAGAAGACAAAGAAAGTTTACTTGAGATTCTAAGGCTTAAGTTCATTCTTGGTCTGTGATTATTTAGTTCTTTTGATGTTTTTGTTCTTTTTAACTTTTTAAATTAATACTTTATTCTATATCTTTTAAATTTTCGTGAAGGTCTAGAAAGAAAAAGATTAAAATTATAAAAATTAAAAATATAAATGACCAGAATGCTATCCTATAATGTTAAAGGACAAAAACTAGGCAAAATCTGCTAATAGGGATAGTAGTCTCAATTTTAAAACATCACGTGAAATTCATATGTATTTTTTCGGTGAGAAGAGAGAATTCCACAAAAAAATGACCGAAATCGCAAGAATTAAAAAGACAGGACCAAAACTACTATCTTAAAAAGTTAAAGGACAAAAAATAATAAGAACGTAGTTGACAATAACATACCTTCACCCAAAAATTACATAATTTCATCTAATATTAAAAGGTATTTATAATTTTCAAACAATGAAGGGTATTCATAATTATACTAAATCTCAGCAAAGATAGTTATAATTTACCTTTTTAACTTATAAATACATTTTATTACAATTTTAACCAACCCTTTCTGTAAAAGAGACTTCTATATCCACCACCTCCTCTCCTCCCAAAAAGAAAGAAAAAAAAAGTGCAAGTCTTTTGTTTCTTTATGCTACTATTTTTTCTCTTTCTTTTAAGGATCTTATATACATAACTATTTTAATATCTTCATAAATTGAATAATAATTTGATCAATAAATTTTATAATTTAAAAAAATAAAATAAATTACAATAAATAATATAAAATAAAACAAATATTCATACATTTAATATATATATATATATATATATATATATATATATATATCAACTTCATTGCATAATAAGGACGCGCAAAAGCACGTAAAATTTTAGGAAATCTTATGAACGTGGATAACGTTGGAACTTTAAGAAATCAACATCTCAATTGCTGGGTGCAAATTATAAGAAAATATTATAATATTAATGACTGAATATTAAATAAAAAAACTTTAAAGCATATTAGTAAATATATGACAATATATATTTCTTTTTGTCACAATATAATTATCGGTAACAAAATTTTTACATAAATTTGTCAATTAGGGATAATGAATATAGTAATTGTCACTATAAATATTATATATATATATATATTGCTAATTATTTTAATTGATCACTTTATGCATAACTTATATCATTAAGTTTTACTGATGATAAGTTAATAAGGTCTAACAAATTGGCGAATTGAGGCCCCATAATATTAAAAGTCATGAATTTAAACCCCTGCTATATACGTAAGATGTTATTCTACTGTATAATAGGTGTTATTTATATATCAAATTTATTTATATAATATTATTAATCAGCTATGATTATTACAATTATATTTGTTAGGTATCACAAAACAGTTTTTTATTCATGTAGATAAATAATAACAACATAAAAATTCCCACTTGAATTTTTTCTCATCTCTAATTTCTACTTTCTACTCTCTCTCTCTCTCTCTCTCTTACTTAATATACACCTCTCGAATAATGGATGAAAAGGTTTAGAAAAAATAGAAAAAGGAATAATTGCGCTCCCCTCTATTGAGGTTTAATATAATTATATGTAGATTCTTTGTAGTTTGGAAAATTTCAACTATCATATCTAAAATTTACTTCCGTCTAACAAACAAGATCCTCCATTAGTTAAAATTCACAAAATTTATTGATACTGACAAAAAAAATCGAAAAATAAAATTATGTTTACCCTTGATTGATTTACTACTAATTTATTGTAGGTTAAATAAAAATTTTTATGATCAATACTCCCATAGGTTTTCATGCGTTAATGCATATGAGAAGGTATATCTTCACTGTTATAATGATAGTTTAATTCAAAAAAAATTATTTAACATGCAATAAGTCAGTAATAAGTCAATTGATAAATAAAAATTTTCATTCAATCTTTTTATTAATATCAGTAAATTTAATGAATTTTGATCAACGATGGGACTTATTTGTTAAACGAAAGTGAATCTCAAAAGTGATAGATGTAATTTTCTAAATCACCAAAAATTTACATATAATTATACTAAATTTGAGGAAGAAAAGTATAATTATAAGTGATGGACAGATAATGAAAAACAAACATATATAATGTTGAAAGAAAGCATGAAAATTTTCACCCAAAAAAAAGAAAGAAAGCATGAAAATCCGTGCAAGCTGAAATTGTTCTGGGAATCGAAGACACAGAGAGAGAGAGAGTCATCACGGATTGAGAATTGGCAGTCACGGAGTCATATTGAAGTTTGCAAAGGCCCAACATCCTTACAAAATTCCCAGTTCAATTTCCCAGTTCACTGCCTTTGGTCTCTTCACAAATTCACGTTCTGTCCTTTTCTCGATTATCAGAGTTTCATTGCCTTCACTGAGTGACTAGGTTTTAGGTTATATGATTATACACCACAAGAAAATGATTTAATAATTACAAAAAAGAATTGATAATAAAAATTATAATCGTATTAATTCACAAATTAATTTTTATTGAATTAGTTGCTAATTTATTTAAGCAAAGAATTTTATTATTTTGTAAGGAATATATACAATTGCTTCAACGTTATTTTTCGTAACGAGACAAATTAATATAAGACTATAGTTTCAAATCCGGTTAAATATTTGGACGTTTTGTATTATTTTATGTAAGTTCGTTATAGTTTTTAATATATGAGTCATCTATATATTGATGATGATGTGAAATTATTTTTATGAAAAAGAATCTAGCTATCAAAAGTCCTGAATTTGGAATTTATATATTCAAGTATTCCTTTAATTTTTTTAATAATAATAATAATTTCTTTGATAATTTAATCAGTATGAGAAATGAAATTTAATTGATATTTTCTAGTCCTACTGATCATAGTGAAATTATTTCTGTTCTCTGTTTTTAATAATAATTATAATAATTTCTGGCCTGGAAAATCCTGATCATAGGGTTAAAATTAATTGTAATTAAGATTTGTGATAATTTTAATGGGTCTATATATAATTATGTAGAATTAAAAAATGGTACGCATAATTTTACCGTATTTTAAGAAATGTCAGTGTAATTATTTCTAAAATTTATGTATAGATCTTCTAACCAAAATCCGGCCTAGCAGTTATTAGTCTATTATTATTGAATAGTTATGCATATTTTATATTGGTAATTGATGTATATATATTAATTATTGAATTTCATTATATAGTTGATAATCGATTTACTAAAAAAACAATTATAATTACTTGTACTTGATTCATTTTTATCATCATATTCTAAAAAGAAGAATTTTTTCCATTAATTTGAAGCACATCATTCACGGGCCATCCGTAGAATTCTGCTATAAAAACTTGTACATAGAACCCTTGTCACCAAACTCAAGAAATAGTAGGAAAAATACGCCTTCTTTTCTGAACCCTAAGCCATGGGTTCAAAGACAATAGCAATGTTCTTTGTGTGCATGTTCTGGATGTTAATAACATTGCCACCAGCTTACGCTTGGCAACGGAACTGCCCACCACCTTATCCACCCTACCGACGCCCCTCCCCGCCCTCGACTCCCCGGTCCCCCCCCCCCCCCCCTCCCCCTGCCTCCCCGAACCCCCCGACCTTATCCACCTTCTCCACCACACCACGGCGGTAGGCCACCACATCACGGAGGTAGGCCACCACACCATGGCGGCGGACCGCCACCCAAGGTGTTGCCACCTATAAACAATCCACCAGTGATCGTGCCACCAATAATAATGCCACCGCCAGTAATTATCACACCGCCGATTACAAATCCTCCGGGCATCATCCCACCTATAATCAACCCGCCAGGGATAGTCCCCCCAATTATCAACCCTCCGGTGACAAGACCACCGCCGTCTTCTTCGTACCCACCTTACACCCCTCCAGGGGGCGGCGGTGGCGGACCGGGCATCATCAGCCCGCCTCCGAGAGTGACCTGCCCGATAGATGCGCTGAAACTGGGGCTTTGCCTGGACGTGCTGGGAGGATTAGTTCATGTTGGGATAGGAAACCCGATTGAAAATATATGCTGCCCGGTGATTCAAGGGCTGCTGGAGCTGGAAGCAGCCATTTGCTTGTGCACAACAATAAGGCTGAAACTTCTTAATCTCAATGTATTTCTTCCTCTGGCCCTTCAGGTACTGGCGACCTGTGGGTTAACACCTCCACCTGGTTTCGTCTGCCCGCCTCTTTAAATCTACTTACTTTGCTTGACGAAGACGAAACAGCAGCGCAGTAAATTCTATTTCTTCGTTTTTTAAGGTAGAGTTCTTGTTGTTTTCCGATCGTCCCTGTAATTTTGCTTTGTCTTAGTACAGATTCAGGTTCGTGCATGCATGGCTGTCGCGACTTCAATAATTAATGTGAAAATGAATATGAATTGTGCATTTTGTGTGCAACTTCTACTATTCTCATAAGAAATTTGATGGAATTAAGATTTAAAACAAAAGTGGCGAATTTGTTGGAAGTATGGGATGTAATATTGTGAATTAAAAAAATAATAGTATCATAATCGCAAAAAATTTAATTTATAGAATGTAAAATGTAATTTCTCGGTTTTATTAATACTCAAAGCAAACTCAAACCAGCGTTAGTTAAACGGACTCGAGTTGAGCTCTAGTAATTTGATGTTTTTTAAATATATTATTATTATTATTTATCATTATTATAATTGTGGTAGTTGAATAGATTTAAATTAAAATTAATCAAATGAAGATCTCAATAAATTTCTTGAAATTAATTAAAAATTTATCATTACCAACATCTTATAAGCTTATATTTTATTTTATTCAAACACTTTATTAACTTATTTTTAAATTAAGATATCTAATATTATATAAGCTTTTAAAACATTTTTTAGGGTGTTTGGCTAAGCTTATCTAGAAGATGTTATAAGCTCATATATCGATCTTATAAATTTTTTTTAGAGCTTATAAGATGTTAGATCTTATTTTAAAAATAAGTTTATTAAGTGGTCAGATAAAATAAAATTATGGAACTTATAACATGTTAGTAATGACAAAATTATAACAAATTCGAAGGTAACCTTCACCAACAAGGTGAACTTCGAGAAAAATACTGGCAAAAAATGAGTCAATAGAAATAACAGTCCAAATTTTGAAAGATCACATGAAATGCACATGTATCTTTCTGGAGAAAAGGTTAAACTCCAGCGAAAAAGAAATTTGAAAATATAAAAATTAAAAAGATATAAAATCAAAATACTGTTTTAAAAATTTTAAAAATAAAAATGCTAAAAAACCTAAATTACCATATCAAAAATACATTTAACCTTTACCTGTTCCATATTATGTTGTCCGTTCTCTTTTGTCATCCCTCTTGTGAATTGTCATAATCAATCCCATCTTTGACTACTGTAAGAGTTATTCATATTTGTTTCCTAAAGGTTAATGGATTGAATGAAAAAGCTGGATTTTTTCTTAAATTTGTGCAAGTAAACATAAATGGAAATATATGATTAAGTAAACAAACTGCATATCTCTACAACGCTGGATGTATATTCGTCTCATAATTTTTGTCTTAGTATTATTTCTCATTTTTCTTACTACATTAAATTATCACATGCTTTTATTTTCTTGTAGATCTAGACCCAATTAATTATATTTTTCAATATATTAAATATCAAAGACGAATAAGCTGTATCAATAACAAAAATATGTATACACAACAAACAAACAAAAAAATATAAATCATCAAAATACTTCAACACATCAAATATGGGGTTTAATGTAATTTACCCTTTTTGATATTATAAATTAGCAAATTACTTCCCATAAAAAAATATAGTAATTCAACTCCCAATATTTTTTAAAATGAAGCTATTAATCTTCCTCTCTAAAGAGGTAAATCGTTTTATTTTAAAAAAAATATGAGAAGATAAATTACTATTTGGATAACTTGATCAATTACAATATTACAGACAAGTTGCTTGCATTTTAAAAATATTATAATTTTTAGTCCTGTAACTTAGTGAGTGTGACCATTTTTGTCTTATATAAATTATTTTTCTAGAGGGTGCCTGCTCGGAGCAGAGCTTATGTGCCTCTACAAAAGAGGGCTTAGGTTCCTACTCAGAGGTAGGGAATATTTGCTTCTGCATATGAGGGCTTATTATGGGTGCATGAAGTAGAGCTTATGTGCCTGGACAGAGGATGGCTTTTGGCAAGAGGCTTAGAAAAGTTCCCATCTTCATAAAAAAAGGCATATATTAGCACATTAAAGGTAGCAAAGAGACCTCTAGGACCCCTAATTTAAATATTGGAGACATTCCTTGAGGAAGCTGAGTTAATTAATTTTTTATTATTAAAAAAAATTATATTATTATATTTTTTTTAAAATATATAATAAAAGTATGACGAGTCGCGATTTGTCAATAAAATATAGGGGAAAAATGCAAAACTGATGAAGTCGGGATTTTAAATCCCGACTTGGGTATTTTTGGTTTTTTTTTTTCGTTTAAATAAATTTATATAATTTAATTTATATATAATTAATTTTAACAACATACTAAAATCCAAAAAATAATAAAATTAATATTGCATTAACTTAAAAAATTACAATTAAGGGTACAAATGTAATAGTTATTTCTTTTGTACAATTATAAAAAATTACATTAAATATATAAATGTAAAAGTGTATAGTTTTGTACAATTGTAAAAAATACAAAAAGTATACATTTAATCCTGGCTACCCGGTACTGACACATCTGATTGTGTTGAAAAATTTCTTTGTTGTGCTTGTTGTCGTGCACGCGTTTGCGCCCAATCCATCTCGTTGTGAATACGTGTTGTTTGATTTCGACCAGGCCAATCCATCTCGTTGTGAATACGTGTTGTTTGATTTCGACCAGGGCGCGAAGAGATGCGAATAGTAGGATGGTGGACCAACTCAAATTCCGGTACATCCCAATAATCTTCAGAATGCACAGGTTCAAATGACTTAGAATATGTATTCTTATAAGCCATTATATCGTAATAATCCTTCACCATATTCTTATAAGCCATTATATCGTAATAATCCTTCACCATTGATGCAGCATTAATCATGTATGCAGCGCATATCTTTTCAGTGTGACTGCAAGGAACACCAAATTGAGTCCATTTGCCGCAAGAACATTCTCGGTTCGCAATTTTGACAACATGGGTGTTGACTCCATGTCCACTGTGACGTCTTGTAACAACCGAGGCGGACTGTTGGAACTGATGGTATTTGGTGACGGTATGTTCAATAGAATTTTGATGCCAACGTGTGAACATCTTATGTGCAAAATCCGTCCACAATTGGTTGTTGGCCAATATTACAGTACTTCTTGCTAACCTCTCACGGAAATAATGGACACTTCGCTGAAACGTTATCTCAGCAATTGCTGTCAACGGTAGGCGACGAGCCCTTTTCAATACTCCATTTATGCATTCCGACATATTTGTCGTCAGAATTTCGCATCGCCATCCACCGTCATGTGATGCTGTCCATTTTTCCTTGTCGATCCTATCTAACCACTGAAACGCCTCTAGTGACTGGCTCTTTATCTCCTCCATAATGTGATTGAATTTTCTGATCTGATATTCAGAGCCAGCTCTCCAACGAAGATCCTTCAATACAACATTTTTTTGTTTACTGTTGAAATTGGAACATACATGCCGCAAGCAATATCGGTGCACGCCGTTAGGTGGCACGAAATCCGGACATTCACGTACAACTCTTGTGATACCAGCATGGCGGTCAGAAATAAGGCAGATACCCTGCCGCCCCCGTATAATGTGTCTGCTCAATTGTCTAAGAAACCACTTTCAAGATAAATGTGATTATTCATCGACAGTTGCAAAAGCAAGAGGGAATACCTGTTGATTTCCATCCATGGCAGCAGCAATCAACATCTTGTGCTTGTACTTTGTATATAGATGGGTCCCATCTACACTGATAAGGTTGCGATAGTGTTGGAACCCTTCAATACACGGCTTGAACGCCCAGAATATGTACCATATCACATATGCACTGGTTGATGTGTCGCGGGCTTTGTGTTGCCATTCAACAAACGTTCTTGGATTATATTTTTTGGAGAGCTCCCAAGTATTTGGGTAGCTTTTGAACGGAGCTCTCCCATGTGCCATAAACCATCTCACGTGCCATCTTCAAACTGTACCATGCCTTTTGATATGGTATATCGTATCCGATATGGTCTTTCACAGTCTGGATGACATGCTTTATTCCGTACGACGGGTTGCATTTTACATGTCCTAACAATAAAGAAGCAACATATACTCTATCTAAATTACCATGTTCGAGGGACATTTGATTCAATATACATGTATGGTCCCCTCCGTATTTTGTTATTGTCCACCTTCCCATTTTTTGTTTGAAAATGCCTCGCAGCTCCCATCTACACCACATAGCTGAAAAAAATAAATACGAATCAGTCAAATAATTTTGTATGCTTATACATATACGATAAATATATATATATACCTTTGGTGCTATGCTTACACAATACTTTCCACTTGACCTTTGAACTCTCAGCTACCCAATACTCGTGTCGGGCATATCGTATTGAGTGATCTTTCACCGCCTCGATTAAAGCTTCTTTATTTTTGAAAAGCATTCCCACATCAAGTCTGCCTTCGTTTTTGTCATAAAATTTTGCATATCTTAAGTTCGGTATATCAATGGAATCCACTGGTACCTCCAGGAATGTTTACTCGAAAAATGGTATAGAGCGGTAAAATGTTTGCTGAGTAGTTCGAGTGGCGTAACCGGTTGAGAGGATGTTGACGTACCTTGTGCAAAATTTTCGGCCACAACATTTATGTCAACATCTTGTATTCCATCCTTCGGTGGAATTGGATAATCCACTTCATCCGGTTTGAAGCTGCATCTGATTCATTAGCCAAACTGTCTGCAATAGGGTCTTCTGGCTCGGCAGTGTCTTGTGCAGAACTTGGTATAAAATAGGAGGTGGATGGAGTATGTGAGTGGGTGGGCTCTGTGTAATTGAGTTTAATATTATCGAGCCCTTGCGTAACAGACACCACGTTGGGAGTATAACACTCTGTATCATAATTCGATCTGCCTGCACCAAAATCGGGGTTAGAAGCACCTGCATCGAAATTAGTGTTATACGTACCTGTGAAATTTTCGTAGTTGGAAGATGACGAAAATCCTTGGCTCGATAACATCGCCATGTATTCCCCCCACTATTGACTCATCTGTGAGTTGTCATCCACCCACTCTTGAGTCATATTTTGGGAATTGAAAGCTCCCCAACCTTGGCCAATTTGTGGAGCATCGCCGTGGTGGATTTGCACAGTTTCGACGAAAATTTCCATGAATGGAAATCCAGCTGTAGAATCAGTGAAAAATGACAACGTACTGTCATCCTTTATTGGTATGAGTGTTTTCTTAATTCGCCCGAGGTATTGGCATAAATGTTTTGCAGATACGTTTAACGAAAATTGGGAGCTATTAACACCAATTTTTTTGTAGATTTTTGATAGAAATTGATCGTAAGTGAATGAACGAGAGATCCTCATCGCTGCAATGGGCGTCTGATCATATGTAACAGACCATCCATCGCTCGATAATTCACTACCAAAATACAAAAAAATCTCAATGCGAGAAGATGAAGTAGACATTTTTGTGCAAATTTGTACGTAAAAATGAGGAATGTATTTGATATGGGAAGAACAAGGGATTCTGCTACTTGAAACACGTCGATTGAAACAAGCTTTTACTCATATTTATACATGTCGAAATGTATTTAATAAGGTAGGTCGCCTACCAGCCTTTATTAAAGGCTGGTACGTGCCAGCCGTCTCAATTAATATATATATTAAATGTATACATATGTATAATATATATATACATATACATATATATAATATATGTATATATATATACACAAAGGGCTGGCAGCGTGCCAGCCCTTGACCACGGTTGGGGCTGGCCGCCTTAATTTTTAGGCTGGCAAAATCTAATTTTTTTTAAATTTAAAAAAAAAATCACCCACCCCCATCAACCATTATAAATTTGACGGAGGAGGGGTGGTGAACATTCAATTCATTCAAAACTCTCGACTTTCAATTTTTCACTACATTCAAAATCATTTCTGTGATGTTATTTTCAATTTATTTTTCGTACAAATGGATAGACGTTCTGTGTATGGACCACGTGATGGGACTGTGTTATCTCAACAAGTCCAACATAGGTCCGACGATATTCCGGAAGGTGACCTAGATGCCGTACTAATTCCACGGCGTGTAGATGGTAGCTTTTGGAGTCATTTTCACCAAAATAATATGTCCGAACGTGTACAAGAAATCCTACACCAAATAGAATTTTATGGAATTTACAGGTGCGGACGCCTTCAATTAAATCAACACCTCATCACTGCATTAGTGGAGAGGTGGCGATCGGAGATGCATGTAGGGGAAGCAACAATTACCCTACAAGATATTCAAATAATATGAGCACTCCCAATAGACGGCGAGCCGATGACTGGAATTGATCTCGACCGCACAACACAACAATGGCAAGAATATTGTCTTACTTACATAGGTTTTCGCTTGGATGCAAATGTGTTGAAGGGCTCGAGACTATAGACATCCGCAATTACATCTCATTTGGCGGCGGTCGAAATCACTTATAAAACTCCCCAGGCTGTCGTCATCCAGTACGCACGTACCGTTGCATTACTTTTATTTAGGAGATTGATGTACCCAGATTTCTCAGATAAATGTCTCATTACTATATCTCTCAAAATTAGAAGATATAGAAACCGCGAGAAACTATAGTTGGGGGAGTGCTGTGCTAGCATTTTTATATCGCGAATTATGCAATGCCAGCATGAAAGGCAAAGCGGCAATTGGTGGGGCGCTGCAATTGCTACAGGTAAAATTGACTTAAAAACTCTTACACAGTTTTTTTGCTATTATATTCATTAATAACACATATTTGTATTGTTCGTGCAGATTTGGGCATGGTCACGGATTACGCCACTTTGTCATGAACTTGGTGCCCAACGGCTATTTATGTGCCAAGTCCAAATAGACAACAATCACTGGCTCCCAGCAGTTTGGAATTGTCAGCACACTTTCACCACTATAGTACGGAGAAATGTCCGAGTCACACGAGAAATATTGGATGAGATGCAGGCGGATCAGATATCTTATTTTTCATATTATTCATATATTTATACCGTGAATTAAATTCATATTAATTTACATCTTTGTATTTATTACAGTTCATATGGCAGCCGTATGACATCGTCCCAAATAGGTTGTTCGCCAATTCGGGATGAGACAGAATGTACCAGAATCGACGGATACCCGAGATATGAGCCTCCATCAGATTTCCCGTAAAAATCACGCGGGCGCAGATTGGTACCTACAACACATATAATATATCACTAGATGGCAAAGACGATATGACACGGTTGTACATAGGCCACTCATTTTCAATAGAAGGGAAACAGAACGAGGTTATTGGGAATGGTACTATAACATAACAAGAAATTTCGTGTCGTCATCTACTGATAGACGTGTGGAAAGCGGGTACCAACCTGGAGAAGCATGTATGTTGTAAGTTGTGGTACGTTGTTATATAATATTACATATTTTATTTTATATTTTTTTTTAACAACACAAGGCTCATTATTTTTCTACACTTTTCAAGCAAATGAGGTGAATGCCCTTGAAACTTTATGTCGATCTAGACCACCAAATATTGAAGGATATAGTCAATTGGTGGATAGATTTGAACATGAGTTACATATTATCAAGGAAGCTATAGCCCAACAGCCACAACAAATTGCTTCTCCATCCGATGATGCTCCCACAACATCCCACAGGCAAAGAAGAAGTTCTAGCCGAATGTCAACTGGTTCAGTTGAACGTCATGATATTGGGGTGGATATAGCTGGTCCTTCTACAGTATATACACCTCAAGATTATTACGTGCCTCAACTGCCTCAAGATTAATACATGCCTCAACCGTCTCAAGGTGATTGGTTTCAATCGACTCCATATATGTTAAACCAAACACAAGATTATTCTCTTGACCTTGGTCTTGGTATTAATCAATCATATACACAAGGATATAATATTTCACCAATTTCATTTCCATCATTTGGTGCATATTGTGATAATGTGGAGTCTAGTTCCGCAACAACATCAAGTCGGTTCGGTGGTGATGAAAATGAGGCGCAAAATGAGCCAGTTCAAAATATGGGCAAGGAAATAAGAAGACCTCGGTGTCAACGCCACAGACGGAATTGTGGAACGGGTGGACATTTTTTATATTTGTAATTGTATAGTTCATTGTAATTTTTTATAATTGTACAAAATACATAACTATTACATTTGTACCCTTAATTCTAATTTTTTAAGTTAATGCAATATTAATTTTATTATTTTTTAGATTTTAGTATGTTGTTAAAATTAATTATATAAATTTATTTAAACGAAAAAAAATTAAAAATACCCAAGTCGGGATTTTAAATCCCAACTTTATCAGTTTTGCATTTTTCCCCTATTATACTTTTATTATATATTTTAAAAAAATTATAATAATATAATTTTTTTTAATAATAAAAAATTAATTAACTCTGAGGAAGCTTGTATGTCAAAACTTCTTTAGTGAAAGGGCTGCTTTTTTGCTCTCAAAGGAGACCCTTATGACACGGCTCTGCAGGTCTAAGAGCCCCTACTGAAGCCTATTCATGTGCGTCCGCCATTCTTTGGGGGCGCCTTCTTGTAGGTCCGATGCTCTAGCCTTCCCCTAGGGGGATGTTTTTTCACAAGCTTCCTGCACATAAAAAGAAAAAATTATTTGTTTAGTTCTTTAAATTTGCTTGTTATTAATTTTACTTTTTTAAGTTCACATGTTTGGTTTTAGTCTTGTAATTTTAAGAAATGTGTAATTCTAGTCATTTTGACCCAATTTGGATAATTATACCCTTGCACAGTTTTTTAAAGAGCAAATCTAGTCCATCTTCATTCATTTTGCATTTCATAACTAATGTTCACATAAAAGGTATGAATTTATGCACGCTTAGTTTTATTTCAAAAGTATGTTGGGCCTTTAAGAGCATTAGGATGTACTATTAAGCTTTATCAGCAAACGGGCAAAAGAGTCCTTAATTAGACTAAAGAACCGAATCTATACAAAATTAATATATAAAGGACTAAATCTAATCAGGTTAAAGTTATAGAATGAAAATTTTCTTTTTTCTAATTAAAAAATTGAATTAATAGGGACACAACATTACGGAATGATACCGATGGTGCCTTAAAGTTTGGCCCTGAACAGCGACAGTGATCAACCCATAGAGGTCGTCCAACGAGAGGTGGACCATCCTCTTGGAAGACATATTCAAGGACCTGCCAGTCCTCATATTGGTAACTTCCATCATTTTCACGTCTTAGCTCTATGAACTCACAGACGACGCCAATTGATGGGAGCAAAATATGGTCCTTAGGTCCAGTTGAGGTACAAAGTAATGAGTTAAAGCAATAAGAATTAAGAGAGTTTAAATCGATCAATTTGAGAATGGAATTATTCTTTTCTTGTGTACAAATGAGAATTAACTTGAAGTTCAAATTGTGAAATTCCAAGTAAGACATTAAAGCTGTAATTCTAGCTAAAATTAGCTTTTCATGCAGGGGTAGCTCTAAATTTGTATGCAACACTCAGCTAGTTATAAAGTGAAACCCCCATTGATTCATTGGAGGGTTTCCATATATTTGGTGAAGGATTATCCCACACTATCGAAACAGATGGTTCATAGGTACTTGATTCTTTCAACAACAAATAATAATAAATGGGTGAAACATCTATAGTGCTTCGAGATTCGGGTAGAATACCAGCAATAAGAGATCTCGTCTATCTTTTGATTCAAGAATTCTATATGAATATATGGATTAACCTAATCTATAGTTTTGAACTATGTTTTGAATCTCCCTTAGATCTTGAGGAGAACTTTGAGATATGCGACTCGTGTTCTTTTCAATAGGTTCCTTTTATAATAATAATAAAAGTTGTAGTCTTTCATAAATTTACCCGATCAATATCTTTTTATTGGTATTCTATCCCCGAATCTTGGTGTATTATAAACATCTTACCGCATTTATTCTTGAAGGAGCCAAATACAAGCGGACTATCTATGTGGTTGGAAGAATTTCTAAAATCAAGGGCTTGGAACCAGTGGCAAGGTGGTCAAATCAATGTATGAAGTTTATAGAGTTTATTTTATTTTGGAAGTATGTTGGGTCTAATTAAGAGCATGTGATAGGACTATTAATTTTTATCATAAAAGGTCAAAATAGTCACTAATTGGGTTTAAGAATATAAATATTTACTATTTTGAAAGATAGAGGACTATAACCGCTACATCCAAAATTAGAGGACCAAAATTACCAATTCTTTACAGATATTGGACAAATATTGCAATAAAAAATTACAATTTAGACTGCTACATAATCAAATTCACGGAAAACCCCAATTTAGGTGTTGACATAATTGATCACATGGAATTTTTTGACCAAATTGGCTAAAAATGACTAAAATTGCCATAATTTTTAAAGTTACGGGACCAAAATTCCACTATTACTTTGAATATGATGTTGTTGGAATTGTTGTGTTTGTTGTTAGAATTGCTGTGTATTCTGTTGAAATTGTTGAGTATTAACGACAAGTGCTTTCATCATATCTTCGAGAGACGTACCTGGCTTGGAGTCGGATTGAGGTGATGGCCAGTTTTGAAATTGGGAAATATAGCTAAAACTGGGATAATCTGTTCATCTTGGATCTTACACATTGGAATGGGGATCATATTCTCTTTGTGGTGGTCCAAAAAGTCCTCTTACAACATTGGCATGCTCGATGGTTTCTTCTTGAAGCATAGGGCACATATCGGTGGGATGTGCCATGGAATTGCATATTCCACAAGCCTTCACTCGTTAGTATTCATCTTCGGCGACTCTTTCAACAAGAGATAAAAGTTTATCAAAACGATCATAAATAGAAGATACATTTACCTCATTCACCGGAGGATTGTCGTATCTAGTTTCAAACTGTTGAGTATTGGCCCACATGATTGCAATTGGGTTGTGTGCTATGGTTTACTCCAAGTGTCCAATATCTCTTGTGCTAACTATGGCTCGGAAGAAGTGGGCATCCTTTCAACTTGTTGCTTGGTTTCCTTTCGAAATCTCCATCCAGTCTTCTCAATCTAGAAATCAGATTCAAGTTCACCTGTATGAGAAGATTATAATATCAAACCAAGTAACAAAAAAAATCAAGTAACAAGAAAAGAAATCTTCTTAAAAACGTCAGTCTCGGCAACGGAGCCAAAATTTGGTGGGTGTCGAGATCACCAAAAATAATTCTTACAACACTTGTGAAAGGGGGAGTATGGTCGATTCAACAGAGACTGGTTTTAAGTTGATTTCTTTAAGAAAAAAAAATAATGGGGGGAGATTTGATGATAAAAAGAAATAATTAAAAACTAAATAAGCTAAAAAACAATTGAAATTACCTGATGAAGATATGAGAGAGAGATTTTTCGGTTAAGGCTAGGATCATGCTTGATTCTTGTGAGTTCATCATTGATGCAAAAATAACACATGTATAAACAAATAAATTAGTTATAGTGTTGGTACGACCTAACACCTTACCTTTTCGTCAGCCAAGGTACGACCGTTGGCTAGATCCCTAATTAACAGACAACCCTCGAAACGTCCACAAGATTTAATCTATTAACAATATTAAGATTAGAAAAGCCTAATTCTAATCAACAAATTTCTACGAGGATAATTCTTTTAAACTAGATCATGCGTTCCCCATAACATAACTAACTACTTTGACATAATTAATTATGCTATATTGCTACTAAGCATTGAACTAAACAAATAATTACACGGATTTGTAAAGTTCAATTAGCTAAGAAAACCTTCTTGATAATGAACAATTAGCCACATTATTCATAAATCAGACGTTTGTAATAAAAGCACAGAGAATAGTATGAATATTCATTTAACAAGTGTAGAAAGAGCAGATTAGATCTCACAATATGTTATGAATCAAGCAATTACCATAACCTTAACCAGAAAATAAAGAACTTAACCGGACATGTTAATGGAAGAGCACACTAAGAAGTGAAATTCCATTAACCCCGACAGTAAATTAAAACTAAAAGAGAGAGTATGAAAGTGAAGTAAGCTAATAAAAATAAAGTATTTTATTCAATTTAAGTTGTCCTACAAATGAAGGGAACCTACAAATCTAGATCTAGGAGGGAAATAAGTACATGATTGGTTTTAAAAATGTAAATAAATCATAAATAACATACTTAAAGGAGTCCATCCAAATTTAAGCACATCATTCCTTTTTTTCTCTTGCGGAAATAACGCATTTCCTTTTTTCATCCGTGTTGACCAAATCACTAAGCGTGGGCACGTTTAATCAATCCCATAAAATTGCCTTAAAATCTCCTTTTCCCTTTTTGATGTCCTCAATATCCGTTTTTGGCTTAATGTTTGCCATGTTCATCTCATATTATCACTTTTAGCTGAATAAGCAATAAATTCACAATATTAGGAGTATTCTGGCTCAAAAAGAAGAATTAAACTATTATAAAATCGTGACAATTTGTGTAGTATCATATGACAAAAACTGCAACTCCCTAACTTACACGTCAAAAATTACATTTTTTAACTTTATGTTCATATAGATATTTCAATTTGCAAACTGAAAATTTTATTATATATTTTTGTATTGTGATTTTTATTGAATATTTCAACATAAGTTATAAAATTTTCAAAATTTAAATACCTTTTTGATATTTCCATATTTAAATGAATATATTTAAAAACAAAATTATTTATTTCTTTAGGATGGAAGCTTAAAACAAGTTAATTTGTCTACGCCCCTTCTATAAACACAATAGGGGCAATTTAGCTAAAAATGACAAAAAAAAGGGGGTGCATGTCAAATCATACAAAAAATTAGGTCACAACGTACTTGAGGTGAGTACACTTACCTTCCATTGCTTTATAATGGAAGGATGGTTTCACACAGAATTTATTAAAATAGGGGTCACCTATTTTTAAAATATGGTTTCACACAGAATTTATTAAAATAGGGGTCACCTATTTAAAATAGGGGTCACCTATGGGTTTTTTTAAAATGGAATTATCTCAATGCCACCGTCCATTATAAAATGGAATTTAGTCGAAATTTAAACATAGAGTTCATATCTCAATGCCACCGTCCATCCAACGTGCATCAATCAGAGCCACCCATGTCATTGATTACTGCAAAAGTAACATTTGATTATATGTTTACTCTTAGATACCTATGAATATGTCTCATACAATGTTAGAAAAGAAATTTTATATAAATACTAGCCATCGCGACTTTCATAATTTAAAATATATTATAAATAAAAATAAAATATAAAAAAATAGATAATTACATTTAATAAATTAATTCATGTATATTATCAAAAAAAAAAAAAAAACTGGTATAGATGCTGTTACAAACTGCTATTTTATAAGTAAAAAATATCTTATATATATATATATATATATATATGTTCACGCCAAATAATTGGAAAATACTCATTAAAATTACGTGAAGTAGGGTTTGGTAAATTTTTTTAATGCATTGTTTGAGTTGGAGCGACCCATTGGTTGACTACTGGCGGAGCTAGTAACATCAAGATCATCATTTTCTCTAGTGGCACACGACTGCACACTTATGTATTTAAAAATATTTATAAATTATAAATACTTAATTTTTTATTGTTGGATTGATTATCAGTTTTAGGATTGGCTTTAACATATAAAATGTGTCAAAATTAAGGTACGTACAAATTTAAAGGTTTTTTAAAGTAAATTTATGTAAAAAATTTCAAATTATAATATAAGGACTAAATTTTATTCTAGGAATGAAATGAATTTAAAAAATAAGTTTGAATATTAAAAAATTGACACGAAATTTAATAGTATTGATTAATGTCAAGCTAGGTATTTAAAGTATACAAATAATAGCACATGTGCGTCCATTTGTACCATGACATTTAATCTGTGCTTTTAATTAAATAGGCTATAACTTTTGACATTTGTAATAGCTAGTTTTTATAGTATTATCATATTTTTGTCCAATAGATCATAACTATCGCAACTTGATTATTCCAATACTATTGTAATTAATTTAATTGTGTTGTAAAATATTCTTTAAGGGATATATAATTACACTATCCTTCTCCAAAATTTAGTATAATTATTACATGCAAATTATTTATGATTAGGAAAAGCATATTTATTGACCTTAACGTTTGTTCTCGTCCAACAAACAGATATATCCGTTAGTCAAGATTTATTGACGACAACAAAAAATTAAAAAAATATATTTGTTATGGTTTGACGTGTTACTGACTTATTGTAAGTGAACAAATCTCCTCACACTAATAAATATAGCAAAACTTTTATCATCATTTTTCTTTTAGTAGGGGTTAATTTAGTCATTTATTAAATGCACACCAAAATTTTAACCTCCCCACACTAATAAATATAAATACTATCAATTGCATCATACTTTATGCATATGCATACTTTAATTTTTTATTATATTTGTTCAATGAAATAAAAATAAATAAAGATATAATTAATAATTGATTGAAATCAATGAAGAAGCTTTATATGTGTATAAATAATTTCTTTTTTATAAAACTAAATATACAAAATAATGCTTTTTGTTGCAAGAAATAAGTATATTGAGGGTATTCTTCCAACCAAACTAGGTATATATTTATTTGAGTTATACTCTTTTCTCTTCCATTTCCAATTTCTCAATATTTTCCTTTTTAGAATTATTTTTTTATTTTTCTATCATATATATATTTTTAAAAAATTATATATTTCATTTTTATTTCTATAGAAAAATAATTTAATAGATAAATATAATAATTTATTTAGTTGAAGGTTTGGGCAGCGGAATTTTTTTCTTTATCTTTTAGGGGGAATTTTTATCCAACTATTTCACAATGTTATCCCGATTTACTATTTTTGACATTTATCTCTTAACTATTTTCTTTTACCTTTTTTTTTTCTAAATTTACTGATTTTATAATGGTATGAACGTTTACTCGAACTATTAAATGTTGGTTCGAATTTTTCGAAAAAATTCTTACTCAAATTAGGTTTAGTCGAATCAAATCAATTACGAAGTAAGTGTATGATCATATTTATTTGAGATCGTCACTTTTTCTGAATTGTATACTAATTAAAGAATAAATGTATTACACTTACCATATAATTAATTAATTAAAGTTTGATGAGTGGATTCAAACTAACATTTTCGAATTTTCTGTTATTCCTAGGTATATACATATTGTTTTACACAATGAGCGTGTAATACCAACTGAATTTGCCCAAGTTGTACTTGAAATCGTCACCTCAAACGTCATATGCTCCAACTCTTCTCGTCTTGCTATATAATACGCACATGCTCAACTCCTTTCCCACACAAAGTTGCATCCCTCCTTGAAGCATAGGAAATCATACTCACATAAACACAAACGTTTTGCAACAATGAGCCCCCGACATGTCCTCCTAGTGACATTTCCAGCACAAGGCCACATCAATCCATCCCTTCAATTTGCCAAAAGGCTCGTCAACATGGGCATTGAAGTCACCTTTGCCACCAGCGTATACGCACAGCGCCGCATGGAGGAAACTGCCGACGGGGACCTACCAAAGGGCCTAAAATTTACCCCATATTCTGATGGATATGATGATGGATTCACTTTCAGCGATGATGGCAAGAAATACATGATGGAGATAAGAAGTCGAGCCTCCAAGACTCTAAAAGATACTGTCATGGCTGCGGCCAAGCGGGGTCGTCCGATCTCGTGCTTCATTCATACTCTCTTGTTACCATGGGTGTCAAAGGTGGCGCGTGAAGTCCACATCCCGAGTGCTCTTCTCTGGATCCAATCAGCCACTGTCTTTAATGCATACTACTACTATTTCAATGGCTATGGAGATCAAATTAAAGCCCAATCCAATGACCCTACGTGGAAAATTCAGTTGCCTGGAATTCCAATATTGCTCTCCAAACATGACATTCCATCTTTCATGCTTGCTACAAGCTCGGAGAGGTATAGCTATGCTCTTACGTCTTTTAACGAACAGCTGGAGGTGTTGGATGTTGAAACAAAGCCGAAAGTGCTTGTCAACACATTTGATTCTTTGGAGCCTGATGTGCTCATGTCCATAGACAAGTATGAATTAATTGGAGTTGGACCCTTGATTCCTTCTGCTTTCTTGGATGGTAAAGATCCTTTGGATACGTCGTTTGGTGGAGATCTTTTTCAAAAATCTGATGACTACATAGAATGGCTGGAATCGAAGCCCAAATCCTCAGTTGTTTATGTGTCTTTTGGGAGTTTGCTTAGCCTCCCAAAGTCTCAGATGGAGGAGATTGCAAAAGGGTTACTAGACAGTGGTAGGCCGTTTCTGTGGGTTAGACGAGTTAATGAAAAAGCCAAGGAGGAGAAGAAAGAAGAGAATGAGAACTTAAGTTGCATGGAGGAATTGGAAAAAGTAGGGAGAATTGTGTCATGGTGCTCTCAACTTGAAGTTTTGACTCACCCATCGTTGGGGTGTTTCATGACACATTGCGGGTGGAATTCGACCCTTGAGAGCATATCTTGTGGTGTTCCAGTGGTTGCTTTTCCGCACTGGACGGATCAAGGGACCAACGCCAAGTTGATTGAAGATGTATGGAAGACGGGTGTTAGAGTGAGAGCCAACGAAGACGGGGTGGTCGAGTGCGCAGAGATAAGGAGGTGTATTGAGGAAGTGATGGATGGAGGGGAAAAGAGCATAGAACTGAGACATAATGCTGAGAAATGGAAGAGTTTGGCCGGAGAAGCAATGGAGGAGAATGGATCTTCTAATATGAATTTGAAGGCCTTTCTTGAAGAAGTTGGAGCTGGTTGTCACTCTTTCTTTTGATATTACATTAAGAAATTGGTTTATAGACTGGTTTGTTAACTTGGGGTTAATCCAAATTACCTCCTACATTCTCAAATACGTAAAACATAAATAAATAAATAAACTTGATACAATGTCTGCAAACCATTTTAATATTTTGAAAAATAAGCATCTAACTCAGTTCTTCTTAATGTGCTCTTAACTTGTACCTTTTTGTAACTTTTATATATTTTAGTCTAAATATTGTCTATTTGGATTTATAGGGATAAAGGCTAAATTGCATTTATTGTCCCGTACATTAGGAGTAGCAAATCAGGGACTGTAGTTAAGGATGTAGCAAATAACATCCCAAAATTAATTTTTTTTTTGGCTATTTAAGTACTCCGGCAACCGGAGGCAGAGCTAGTAACATCAAGATCATCATTTTCCCTAGCGGCACACGACTGCACACTTATGTATTTAAAAATATTTATAAATTATAAATACTTAATTTTTTTATTGGTCGATTGATTATCAGTTTTGCTTTAAAATATAAAATGTGTCAAAATTAAGGTACGTACAAATTTAAAGGTTTTTTTAAGTAAATTTATGTAAAAAATTTCAAATTATAATATAAGGACTAAATTTTATTCTAGGAATGAAATGAATTTAAAAAATAAGTTTGAATATTCAAAAATTGACACGAGATTTAATAGTATTGATTAATGTCAAGCTAGGTATTTAAAGTATACAAATAATAGCACATGTGCGTCCATTTGTACCATGACATTTAATCTGTGCTTTTAATTAAATAGGCTATAACTTTTGACATTTGTAATAGCTAACTTTTATAGTATTATCATATTTTTGTCGAATAGATCATAACTATTGCAACTTGATTATTCCAATACTATTGTAATTAATTTAATTGTATTG
Organism: Sesamum indicum; assembly: GCF_000512975.1. Lineage (NCBI taxonomy): Eukaryota > Viridiplantae > Streptophyta > Magnoliopsida > Lamiales > Pedaliaceae > Sesamum > Sesamum indicum. The sequence goes on from NC_026150.1 coordinate 10,351,845, forward strand.
TAAAATATTCTTTAAGGGATATATAATTACACTATCCTTCTCTAAAATTTAGTATAATTATTACATGCAAATTATTTATGATTAGGCAAATCATATTTATTGACCTTGACGTTTGGTCTCATCCAACAAACAGATATATCCGTTAGTCAAGATTTACTGACGACAACAAAAAATTAAAAAAATATATTTGTCATGATTTGACGTATTACTGACTTATTGTAAGTGAACAAATATTTTTCACGTTAATGCATGTGAGGAGGTAAATGTAAATACTTACAAAGGTAGTTTAGTCATAAAAGATTTGTTTGACCTACGATAAGTCTCTAGTGAATCATGAATAAATATGATTTTTTATTTAATATTTTTTTTATTTTAAGAAATTTTGTGATTTTGCTAACAGATTAATCTATTTGTTAAACGTAAACAAACGTTAAGAGTATTAAGTGTAATTTTTTAGATTATAAAAAATTTATGTGTGATTATACTAAATTTAAGAGGAGATTGGAAAATGTAATTGTCTCCAAAGAAGATTCCAACAAAACATGTTCGATTGTCTCCGACTCCGCTGCACAAACCAAACAACACGTTTCTATCCCCTCCTTCATTTATATGTGTGCTTCAATTTATTTTATAAAATATTTATGTATCTTTATATGATAATTACTCACTGAAAAAAAAATAATGATAAAAGAAATCAAGTGACAATTTTAATATTAACACTAATTATTTATATTTAGTGATGATAAATTTTATTTTATTACAATGATAAATTTTATAATTTTAATAATTATTATTATTTTGTAAAAATTACTATCCACAAAAATTAATGACAAAAAATAGTGTATAAGATTATCAATAAATACAATTAGTAACACATATATAGTGACGATCTAGTGATAATAATTATTTGTTGCCACTAGATATACGTCATTAATTAATTATATAAAGTGATAATTTATACACAATTATTGTTACTAATAATTATATAGTGATAAAATAAAAATTCTTATCACTTAATACATATTTTAAGTGATTATTCTAAAATTATCACTTGGGATTTCGTCATTAATATCGTATTTTCTTATAGTGACTTTTTCATTATTGAAATTGTTTATCATTATTTGTACGAGAAACATAATCAAAAAAGTTTGAATGAAAAAGTTAGAGAAAAGGATCAAGAACAAATTATACATTCCGAAAAAAAAAAAAATGAAGGGATAAAAAGTATAGCACATATAGAAGAGACCAAAAAAAACAAAGGAAAAGAAAAAATATAGCAAAAATTTTATCGTCATTTTTCTTTTAGTAGGGGTTAATTTAGTCATTTATTAAATGCACACCAAAATTTTAACCTCCCCACACTAATAAATATAAATACTATCAATTGCATCATACTTTAAGCATATGCATACTTTAATTTTTTATTATATTTGTTTAATGAAATGAAAATAAATAAAGATATAATTAATAATTGATTGGAATCAATGAAGAAGCTTTAAATGTGTATAAATAATTTATTTTTTTATAAAACTAAATATACAAAATAATGCTTTTTGTTGCAAGAAATAAGTATATTGAGGGTATTCTTCCAACCAAACTAGTTATATATTTATTTGAGTTATACTCTTTTCTCTTCCATTTCCAATTTCTCAATATTTTATTTTTTAGAATTATTCTTTTATTTTTCTGTCATATATATATTTTTAAAAAATTATATATTTCGTTTTATTATTTCTATAAAAAATAATTTAATAGATAAATATAATAATTTATTTAGTTGAAGGTTTGGGGAGCGGAACATTTTTTTTTTATCTTTTAAGGGGGATTTTTTTGGGCAAAATCTTGTTTTGGTACCATTAAAAAAGGTCATTTTTGTTTTTGGTACCACACATTTTGCAAGTTCGGGTTTTGGTACCATTAAACCAAGAAATGAACATTTTTGGTACCAACTTAACAGCAGAGCCCATGTGCCGTGCACATGGGCCTTAACGGCAGTTAAATCCCGTTAAATCACGTGCCAATTCTGTTGACCTCTAAAGACCAAAAAATGGGCAAAATACAGAACCCTCTTTCACTCCTCCAAAGAAGAAATTTTCCCCTTTTGAAAAAAATCCTAACCTCAAAATAGAAGATAAATTCGAAGTTGAGAATCTGAATTCGAGAGCGAGGAGGCTAGTGTTCGTGGTTGATTTGAAGAAATGGCGTTGACGCCCATCCTTCGACCCGATTCATTGGTGTCAGATGGTGTGCCCGATTATGGTGAGTTTTTTTTCTTCTTCTAAACTTTTGTAGTTAGATTAGATAATAGTTTCTTTTGTCTCTAAAGTAGGATTTGGAGTCCAACAAAAAACAATTGTACCATTGGCTTTAGAAGAAGAGTTATTTTTAGGTAACTCAAAGTCTTCAGACGAACTGAAACAAAAGGTTTATTGCAAAATGTCAAGAAATTGGAAACTGTATATGTACATATCGTGTTCTGCTTTTAGGGGAGTTGATGTGGAAGATGAGATTGGAAAGTGTATATTTACCTATAGTGTTATGCTTTTACTCCATTTGCTCCTACAAGAAATTGAAATCCTGTTTCGTTAAAAATTGCGATTCAATGTATTAATTGTTTTTCTATTGGCATTACAATTGTAAGAAACAACACTTAAGTACAATTATAACATTGGTTGTTCTGGATTATCCATCATAAGTTATCATATGACAAATGCTTTTGTCTGTTATGGACTCTGTAGAATTACATTCTATAGCATAATAGTAAATCATGAATCAGAGTGCAGTAGTGAGTGCTGTGAATTGTTATTGTTGTCTCTATTCTATGATTGATAAACTTTTTCTGATTTAATTGGAACTTCATTAGCTCTGTATTGTAAGTTTTGCAAGTCATTCCAGTTTTGCAATTACTTGTTTGGAATTTTTCATCTTATGTTTAAGTATTTCAATTTGTTATATTATTTCTGAAATGGGTTATAATTATAGTGCTTCATCCCCAGTATAAATCATATTTGCTTTAATGCAATTTTAGCTATACAACTATTGGATTCTCCTAATTGGTGATGTTACCAAGTTTCATTCGTTTATAGTAGCATGTTAGGCGAGATGTTTTCACTAATATTTAAACATGAGAAGTTGAGAATTGTTTAATTTATTTATTTGTGACTGGTGCTATTATTTATATTTGCAGGTAAATATAAATTTCTTATCAGCTTACGAATTTATCATGGAGGTAAATTGATATTCCATCCTGAAGCTGAGTATAGAGGGGGTATGGAAAGTGTGTTTGACTTTGTTGATAAGGACACTTTTTCAATGCAAGTACTTGACAAATGTTGTGAACAGCTGGGCTATTTGGATAGGAAAAAATACTTTAGAATCGATCTGTTAAAAAAATTTAGAGCATTATACTTTGAAACAGACCTTTTTCAACTTATAGTTGGCCATGGGGATGAGATTAGGGCATACCTTGAAGCAGTTAGAAGCCCCATTGTTGCTGCTGAAATTCAGGGGGGTGATAAGGGTAAGAATATTGCGACTGAGGGTGATAAGGGCAAGAACATTGTGATCGAGGGTAATAAGGGAAAAAATACTATGACTGAGGGTGATAAGGGAAAAAAAACTGTGATTGATGGTGATAAGAAAAAAAATACTATGACTGAGGAAGAATTTGTGCCATATAATAGAGACAAAGGGAAAGGTGTGATAATAGAAGAGAGTGGGGATGGTGAGAGGGCTAATTGGGTTGATTGGGATAGGGATGACGAAGATATGAGAGAAACTGAAGAATGGTTGGCTGATTCTGAAGATGACTTGTTCGATGGAGATGAAAGTGTTGATTATGATGAGGATGACGAGTGTTTTGATGAGAATGTAGACAAGGATGCAGAATGGGCTGGTATATTGCAAGATGCCTTTGAAGATGAGATGCGGTTTGACAGTGATGATCATACCGATGGTGATAGCCCAGATGAATTCAATAATCAAAAGAACAGTGATGAAGATGATGTTGGGTAGGCATCAGTTTTCTGTACCGATGACCAATTTGATCCTAGATTTGCATTGGGAATGAAATTTAGTAATAAAAAGGAATTTCGGGAGACCATTCATTCTCATGCCATTATGACAAGAAGAAATCTTGTGATAACAAAAAATGACAAAAGGAGGATTTATGCAAGATGTAAGGTCGACGGGTGTTCATGGCATTAATGCAATGAAGATATGAGATGAATTGGGATTTCAAATCAGGGAGTACAATCATGTGCACAATTGTGGGGCTAGTTTCAATTGTGGGTACAAGAAGGCTTTATGGAAGGCAGCAAAGACTACTATAGTCAGTCAATTTCAAAGAGCAATGCAAGACATAGCTGATTTGGATGTAAGATTCCTTGAGTGGTTACAAGACAAGCCAACCTCACAACGGTCAAAGAGTCATTTCAGTACATACCCGAAGTGTGATTTTCTACTTAACAACTTGTGTGAATCCTTCAACAATTGTATCCTCGAGGCAAGAGAGAAGCCTATATTGACAATGTTGGAGTGGATAAGGGAGTATGTAATGACCAGAATGCAACAACTTAGGGATAGGGCTGAGAGGTTGTGGGAAGGCAGAAAATTATGCCCAAAGATAAAGAAGATTGTGGATAATAATCTGAAATAAGCCGTTGATTGCATCCCAATGAAGTCTGACGACATATATTATGAAGTACAATGTTTTGATGATGCAAGATACACAATTGACTTGAAGGAAAAAAACTTGTTCTTGTAGATCATGGGATTTGACATGTATCCCATGCAACCATACAATGAGTGCAATATCTGTACAAGTTTTGGATCCTGATGACTTTGTGCACGAGTGTTATCATGTTGGCACTTTCTGCAAGGTATATGCACCAGCAATCATGCCTCTTGATGGACTAGAAATGTGGGAAAAAGCTGGTTACATTCCACCTGTGCCTCCAAATTTTGGGAGGAAAAAGGAGAGGCCTGCAAGGGCAAGGAGATTGGAACCTGACAAGATTCAGAAGGGCAAGAAACCTACAACAATAATCGACAAATTGCCAAGGCAAAGAGCAAAACGGATATGCAAATTCTATCATCAAGTAGGACACACGACAAAAGATTGCAAGTGGAAGAAATTTGTTGAAGAATTCCCAGTCGATGATGGGTTTGAGCAGACTGCAGCAACTGAACATGTAACAGCACCTGTACAACAAGATGAGGTGATTGTCAATGAAGATTGCCCCCCAATAAGCCAACCTGAAGTAGTTAGTCAACCTGAAACTGATGGTTCTGTAAGTTTTCATTATTTTCATTTATTTACTATTAATATAAAGTTATGATGTTTTATTTTTTGTATTCTAGTGTTGGTATTAAGTTTTTATAATTAAGTAGTTACTATTAATGTTGTTATTCATGCTATTCTAATATTGGTGTTGGTGTTCATGCTACTATACTGGTGTTGGTGTTAGTGTTGTTGTTCATGTTTCTATACTGGTGTGGTGTTGGTGTTAGTGTTGTTGTTCATATTTCGGTACTGGTGTTAGTGTTGTTGTTCATGTTTCTATACTGGTGTGGTGTTGGTGTTAGTGTTGTTGTTCCTATTTCGGTACTGGTGTTGGTGTTAGTGTTGTTGTTCATGTTTCTATACTGGTGTTGGTGTTAGTGTCATTGTTGTTGTTTCTATTCTAGTGTTGATGTTAATATTGTTGTTTCATATTACAGGGACAAGATCAAATTAATGCCCCTGTATTATTACCAACACCACGTTTCATGCATGCAAAAGTCAACATTAGGGCACCACCACCTATGGTAGGACACCTTCCTGGTTTTGTTTCTCGTCCCACACAAGGTAAACAATTCCACATTAAATTTTATCTTGCTATCATAATTCTGTTTCGTATCTAATCAGCCTTAACTTGAATATGACAGGTCCTATTGGAGATATCATTATACAGGATGGTAAAAAATATGTCACTTTATCAAATTTGCGCAGTGTAATGATATCTCAGAAGGCACAACCTAAGGATAAAGGAAAGAGAAAGATGTAGACAAAAAAGTAGAGACTTTTTGTATAGGTTGAAGTCTTTTGGCAGGTTATTAGTGAAAACTTGTGCATTGCAATGCATCTCTTTTTGTCAAGTGAGTTTTGTCAAATCAGGTTTAATGAGCTCAAATCGTGCATTTATAATCAATATATTTTGCTTTATATTTATGGATTTTATCTTTTCTTTTCAAATGTGTTGTATTACTTATGGGACCAAAAAAGTTTATTTTTAGGTTTAATGGTACCAAAACACAAAGGAATGTTGGAAGACCATTTTTTCCTCTTTTTTCTCAGCCTCACGTGACTTTTCCGCCAAAATTGTGGGGTTGACGGCCGTTAAGGTGCACATGGGCTGTGCTGTTAAGTTGGTAAAAAAATGTTCATTTTTTGGTTTAATGTTACCAAAACCCGAACTTGCAAAATGTGTGCTACCAAAAATAAAACTGACCTTTTTTAATGGTACCAAAATAAGATTTTGCCCGGGATTTTTTTATCCAACTATTTCACAATGTTATCCCGATTAACGTTCAATAATTCTAACAAAAACTATATTTTTAAATCATTTTTAACATTTATCTCTTAACTATTTTCTTTTACCATTTTCTTTTCTTTTTCTAAATTTACTGATTTTATAAAGGTATGAACGTTTACTCGCACTATTAATTGTTGGTTTGGATTTTTCGAAAAAATTCTTACCAAAATTAGGTTTAGTCAAATCAAATCAATTATAAACTAAGTGTATGATAACATTTACTTGTGATTCGTCACTTTTTCTGAATTGTATACTAATCAAATAATAAATATATTACACTTATTATATAATTAATTAATTAAAGTTTGATCAGCGGATTCAAACTAACATTTTCCAATTTCCTGTTATTCCTAGGTTTCATACATATTGTTTTACCCAATGAGCGTGTAATACCAACTAAATTTGCCCACGTTGTACTTGAAATCGTCACCTCAAACGTCATATGCTCCAACTCTTCTCGTCTTGCTACATCATACGTACATGCTCAACTCTTTTGCCCACACAAAGTTGCATCTCTCCTTTAAGCATAAGAATCATACTCACATAAACAGAAACGTTTTCGCAATAATGAGCCCCCGACATGTCCTCCTAGTGACATTTCCAGAACAAGGCCACATCAATCAATCCCTTCAGTTTGCCAAAAGGCTTGTCAACATGGGCATTGAAGTCACCTTTGCCACCAGTGTATACGCACAGCGCCGCATGGAGGAAACCGCCGCCGGGGACCTACCAAAGGGCCTAAAGTTCACCCCATATTCTGATGGATATGACGATAGATTCAGTTTCAGCAAAGATTGCAAGAAATACATGATGGAGATAAGAAGTCGAGCCTCCAAGACTCTAAAATATACTGTCATGGCTGCGGCCAAGCGGGGTCGTTCGATCTCGTGCTTCATTGATACACTCCTGCTACCATGGGTGTCAAAAGTAGCGCGTGAAGTCCACATCCCGAGTGCTCTTCTCTGGATCCAATCGGCCACTGTCTTTAATGCATATTACTACTATTTCAATGGCTATGGAGATCAAATTAAACAATGACCCTTCGTGGAAAATTCAGTTGCCTGGAATTCCACTATTGCTCTCCAAACATAATATTCCATCTTTCATGCTTGCTACAAGCTCGGAGAGGTATAGCTATGCTCTTACATCTTTTAACGAACAGCTGGAGGTGTTGGATGTTGAAACAAAGCCGAAAGTGCTTGTCAACACATTTGATTCGTTGGAGCCTGATGTGCTCATATCCATAGACAAGTATGAATTAATTGGAGTTGGACCCTTAATTCCTTCTGCTTTCTTGGATGGTAAAGATCCTTTGGATACGTCGTTTGGTGGAGATCTTTTTCAGAAATCTGATGACTACATAGAATGGCTGAAATCGAAGCCCAAATCCTCAGTTGTTTATGTGTCTTTTGGGAGTTTGCTTAGCCTCCCAAAGGCTCAGATGGAGGAGATTGCAAAAGGGTTACTAGACAGTGGTAGGCCGTTTATGTGGGTTACACGAGTTAATGAAAAAGCCGAGGAAGAGAAGAAAGAAGAGGATGAGAAGTTAAGGTTCATGGAGGAATTGGAAGACGTGGGGAGAATATTGTCATGGTGCTCTCAACTTGAGGTTCTGACTCACCCATCGTTGGGGTGTTTCATGACACATTGTGGGTGGAATTCGACCCTTGAGAGAATATCTTGTGGTGTTCCAGTAGTGGCTTTTCCGCACTGGACGGATCAAGGGACCAATGCCAAGTTGATTGAAGATGTATGGAGGACGGGTGTTAGAGTGAGGGCCAATGAAGATGGGGTGGTCGAGAGTGGAGAGATAAGGAGGTGTATTGAGGAAGCGATGGATAGAGGGGAAAAGAGCATAGAACTGAGACATAATGCTGAGAAATGGAAGGGTTTGGCTAGAGAAGCAATGGAGGAGAATGGATCTTCTAATACGAATTTGAAGGCCTTTCTTGAAGAAGTTGGAGCTGGTTGTTACTCTTTCTTTTGATATTACATTAAGAAATTGGTTCATAGACTGGTTTGTTAACTTTGGGGTTAATCCAAATAACCTCCTACATTCTCAAATAGGTAAAACATAAATAAAGAAATAAACTTGATAAAATGTCTGCAAACCATTTTAATATTCTGAAAAATAAGCATCTAACTCAATTCTTCTTAATGTTCTCTTAACTTGTACATTTTTGTAACTTTTATATATTTTAGTCTAAACATTGTCTATTTTGCATTTAGTTAGTTATAGGGATAAAGGCTAAATTGCATTTACTGTCCCGTATATTAAGGGGTAGCAAATCAGGAACTGTAGTTAAGGGTGTAGCAAATAACATCCTAGAATTAATTTTTATTTTTTGGCTATTTAAGGACTCCGACAACCAGAGTTTTCAAATGCGCCGGAAACTGCTTACCTAGACACAAATTAGGGTTCCAATTTGGGGGTTTTGCTAATGTGGCCTGGGGGTAATTTGTGTCCAGGTAAGCAGTTTTCGGCTCATTTAAAAACTCCGGTTGCCGGAGTCTTTAAATAGCCAAAAAAAAAGTAATTCTGGGATGTTATTTGCTACACCCTTAACTACAGTCCCTGATTTGCTACCCTCCCTAATATACGGGTCAGTAAATGCAATTTAGCCTAGGAAAAAATACCCTCCCCTTCCATGAGATCTGGTATAATACACGTAGACCTCCTGTAGTTTGGAAACTTACATCTAGTACTCATGATTTCCTTGCGTATAACAAATAAGTTCATCCGTTAGCTAAAATTCACTGAATTTGTTGATATTAACAAAAAAAGTTGAATGAGATTTACCTTGACTGACTAACTACTTACTTGTTGCACGTCAAATAATTTTTTTCGAACTAAACTACCTTTATAACGGTGAAGATATACCTCTTCATATGCATTCATGCGTGAAGATGTATGAGGGTAATTTGTTCATAAAAAGATTTATTTGACCTGCAATAAGTTAATATAAAGTTAATCGGGGGTTGATATAGATTTTTTGTTAATACGAGCAAATTTGATGAATTTTGAATATAGAATGATTTATTTGTTATACAGAAACAAACCTTAAAAGTGTTAGATGTAATTTTCCAGACTACAAGAGGGTCTATATACAATTACAATAAATTTTAAAGGAGGGAAGTGTAATTAATTATCCCTTACTTATAACTATTAGAGCCAAAATATTAAATTAGCTCATTGTTTTTATTTCTTTCTTGCCTAAATAAATGTTATTGTTTGGCTAATTATTGGAACCAAAGAGAAAACAAGAGTTCGTGCTAATGGAATATTTACACTCTTATAGATACCAATTTACTTTTTCAATGGAAATATAACACTCCTCGACCTAGGGCACAACAACCAATATTTATCATGTCAATAGGGGGAAATTGTATTTTTAATCTCATATGTTAGGATGGTTTTATTTTTGGTCAAATTTATTATGAAATTAGTACTTTTAGTACTGTAATTTATATAAATTAGCAACTTTAGTCCTCGTTAACCTTTTCATTTACAATTTAACTGCATTGTAGGACATGTGCACACTCTGCGGCCGTTAAGTATTTTTTGCCAGAGAAAAATTTGGCGCAATTTTCATCTTGGGACCACTTTTTGGAGAAAATATATATAACTACATTTGAGTAGGGGTGGGCGAACGGGTTGGGTAGTTCGGGTCCCGACCCGATCAGATTGCAATAAATCGGATCGGGTATATCGGGTTTTTGCACGGATTAGGATTAACCCGTAACCCGACTAAGAGTAGTCAGCTTCGGGTTCTGGTTGTAGAACCCTACCCGAAGAACCCGATCGGGATAAAGCAATAAGTCACAGTCTGTGTCTTCACTCTTCACAACGGGTTCTCAGTTATTTCTCTTCTTTGTCTCTTTCTTCCCCACAATCTTCTTCCTCCATTGCCGTCGGTGCCAAGCCTATTCTCACTGCTGCCGCCGACGACCGACCCACCACCGCGATTTCTCCTTCTTCTCCGATAGAGTTCGTTGTCCCTATTTTGCTAGGTAATTTTTTAGTAATGGACTAATGGAGTTGTAAACTTGTAATCATGTAATGGACCTAATGGTGATGCATAGTTTGTGAAATTAGATTAGATTTTTGGTTAGTTGTTGGGTTTGTTTTGCATTTTTATTTGAAGTTACATTTCTATCTTTCTATGCATGTTAAGTGTTTGTTGAAATGCCAAATTGAAGTGTTTGTTGATTATACTTGAAATGCTCTAAATTGAAGTGTTCGCCCTTTTGATCTCCTGTTTCTTCTCAGTTGCCCCTCTTCTGTTTACTTTTCATTCTTCTTTCGTCTTCTCTGATGAAAATTTTTGAGTATATGTGTGTTTTGATCATTTATACTGCGGCCTGTAGACTGAGTGTGGATGTGTCTTCAATAAAGAACAAATTTCTGAATGAGGGCTAAGGTACTTCATGCCATTAACAAAAGCAAGGTAACAGAATTAGTGTGAAATAATAAAAAATTGAGACAAGCTTACATGTGAAGTTCTTATCTTTAACTGAAGTAGATCATATAAATCCTGCAAAAGATTATAAGAGCATAACTAATAATTGCAAAAACTTGGGCATAGGCTTCATTAAGAAATTTTTACCACCGAACAGGGTGATGTGGGGACAAATAAATTTGTAGAGAAAGGGGGGATAAGACCAAAGATATAGATTTTATCCGCTTATTGAATAAATATGAATCTAATGTACAGAAAGAATAATACAACAATCATAACCACGGTTCATTTTCATTGCGCCAGACACCACATTCAAGCAAATATAATCACATTTATTTCAGCACCCTTAGCAAAGGTCAAAGTTCGGCCAAACTAGAAGAACTTCTAGTATGAAATGCAAATTTCATTGAACAAAATGATAACACTGAAACATAAAAGATTAGCTTACACCCTATTGAATTAGAAATCTGATAAAATATGGCAAAGCAGCAGACGATGCACAAATTTGTTTCCTTTACTATTCTGTAGCAAATTGAAAAATTAACCTTATGTACAAGTTATGAAAAGATAACACCAGTGAAACATATTTAAGAGCAATCAGTCTTTACTTTTGATGTTTTTCTTCTTGTCTTTATGTGAGCATAGGAATTAAGTGATAAGAATAAAAAGTAATATATTGGACGAAGCTTTAATTTTTTTGTTCTTATAATTTGCAGATTGGAAATATTGATTTCTCAATGGATGGAATTAGAAGTCACTCTCAATCTCAGTCTAACTCATCACCGAATGCCCAAACTGTAAATATGGATGGATTAAAAATTAGGTTAGTGGTGATCATCTTGAACATTATATAGATGATAATATTGATAAGGAGTTGGAGGGAGAGGATGAGGAGGAAGATCTTTAAGGTGCTTCTAAAAAAAGAAAAAAGAGGGTAGTGACTTCTAAATCACCGTGGTGGGATCATTTCATTAAATTTCATTGTGAAAAGGATAATGTCCAAAAGGTTAGGTGCAAATATTGTAGTAGAGAGATCAAAGCCGATCCAAAAGCACATGGAACTAGACCTTTGAAGAATCATTATGAATCTTGCAAGAAAAAACCCCCAAGAAATCAGCAGAAATCAAAATAAATTGTCTTTACAACCAACTTGCATTGGTGATAGAGATGTCCCTCTTGTTAATTGGAGATTTGAGTAAGACAAAACTAGAGAAGCTTTATGTCACATGCTGGTTGTGGATGAACTTTCATTTAAGTTAGTCGAACATCCTGGATTTAGGCATTTCTTGTCTGTTGCATGCCCGATGTTTGTTATTCCATCAAAAAGAACAATAGCGAAAGATATTTTCAATATATATGTGCATGAAAGAGCAAGATTGAAGTCGTTTATTAAAAATCATGCTCAATGGGTTTGCATCACTATAGACACTTGGACATCTATTCAAAAAGTCAATTATATGTATCTCACTGCTCACTTTATTGATGATGATTGAAACTTGCACAAAAGAATTTTCAACTTTTGTCCAATTATCGGGCATAAAAGTGAAGAAATAGGTAAAGGAGTAGAAAAATGCTTGCTTGATGGGGTGTTGACAGGGTTTTCTCTATCACTGTTGATAATGCATCTTCTAATGATGAGGCTATCATTTACTTGAAAAGGAAGTTCGAAAATAGGGGACAAAACATCTTAGATGGGAGATATGTGCATGTATGGCACATATAGTTAACCTCGTTGTGCAGGTTGGTTTAAAGAGTGAACATGAAACTATCTCTCGTATTAGAGGGGCCATCAAGTATATTAGGAATTCTCCAGTTAGGTACAAGAAATTTCAAGAGTGTGTTGAATTTGAAAAATTGGATACGAAAAAATTGTTATCTCTTGATATACCTACTAGATGGAACTCCACCTACTTGATGTTGGAGATGGCTATAAGCCTTAAGATTGCATTTGATGCTTATGAAGATGTAGATCTTGCCTATAAGATTGATCTTTCGAGACAACCATTTAATGGGATACCGACTGATTATGATTGGAGAGGGCAAAGGTATTAGTGAAATTTTTAAGGTATTTTTACAGTCTCACTTTGTGCATTTCTGGTGCCTTGTATGTAACATCTAATCTGATTTTTCGTGAAATAGGTGAAGCGAACTTGCTTCTCAGATAATGGTTAAGTAGTAATGATGTTGAATTAAATGAGATGGCAAGAAAGATTAAAGAAAAGTATGACAAATATTGGGGATCAATTGAGAAGATGAATATGATTTTATATTATGCCGTGATCCTTGATCCACGTCATAAGTTGGAGTTCATTGAATTTAACTTTGATAAATTGTATGGTGGTATCGAACAAAGCAATGTGATGAAAGAACAAGTGAGAGATGGACTTTACGAGTTGTTTAATGATTATAAGTTGAGATACAGTCATAGTCTTCAAGAAACACTAGGAAGCCCGGGATCATCATTTAGTCGTGTTTCTTCATCATTTTCCTCTTCAGTTGGGACATCTACGCAATACACTGGTTATGAAGCGACTCGTACGTTCACCATAGAATAAGAGTTCAATATGTACAAATCAGGTGGAAAAGGGATCTTGTGAAATTAGAGTTAGAGAAATATCTTGGTGAGGATGTTGAAATGCATAGAGACAAATTTAACATACTAAATTGGTGGAGAGTAAACGCCCAAAGGTTTCCCATTCTTTTCAAAATGGCTCGAGATATATTAGCAGTTCAAGTCTCAACTGTTGCCACGGAATCTGCATTTAGTACCGATGGTCATGTTCTTGACACTTTTAGGAGCTCTTTGTCTCCTAAAATAGTGCAAGCGCTTATTTGTACTCAAGATTGGATACGAAAAGACTCCAAACCAATTAGCATTGAGGAGGAATTGAGTGAACTTGAAGTGGTTGAGAAAGGTACTTATTTATTTTTTTTCTTGTATTTTGATTATTGTTCAATTCTATATATTCTATTTATATATTTTACTTGTCTAGCTCTATTTTGTTGTAGAGTTGACTAGGTTGAGGGTTGATTCAACAATTATTGACATTTAATGGTGCTAACTGGTATTTGTAAATTTTTGACAAGGTATTAGAACGGTATAACCTCATTGTGTAATATTAAATTTTTAATCTGTTTGACTTTCTCTAATAGTTCTTCCACTTTGTATGTTTTAATATTAAATTTTTAATCTGTTTGACTTTCTCTAATAGTTCTTCCACTTTGTATGTTTAATGCTTGACAGATCGAGGACTCGAGGCTGAAAATGTGATTTGAGCTAGTTGCTTTTTCAGTCTGTAGGCATTAGGATTTAGGAGGCCTTGACTTTATTGTTGTTACTGAAATAATTTACAAAAACCTATGATAATTTATGGATGTGATTGAACTCTTTTGTTTTTGTATTTATGTAAAGCTTTAAGTATTTGTATCCATAACTTATATTTTAGATTTACATGGAGTGAATTACTTTCATTTTGAAAAATGGACCACCTACATTTCTTGAAGCTAAAGAACCCGAACCCGACTGTCGGGTACCCGATTGGTCGCGTATCCGACTTAGTCGGGTTCGGGTTCGGGCTCATTTTTCCCAAACCCGACGTGTCGGGTACACGAACCCGAACTACACGACCCGACGCCCACCCCTACATTTGAGTGAAAAAAAAATCTCGAAGCAAATTGGGTGGAAAAAAGGAGGGATTTCTCTCTTCTCTATTTCCTCTTAAAAATTAAATCTCATCCTTCTCTTATTTCTATAAATTGAAGCCAAGTAAAATCAATATAAAGAATCATGTATTTTACAAGTGAATTACGTACCAAATGGAGCATTCATATGCTATTATAGGAAGGACAATTTTCTTCCAACAAAAAATACTTAACTCCCACGTGCGCCTACAACATTAAAATTACAAATGAAAAAGTGGATGAGGACAAAAAATGATAATTTTTATAAATTATGAACTAAAAATACTAATTTTATAATGAATGGGACTAAAAATACTATTTCACTTGTTAATAGATGTACATGTCCAAAAGCTTACAAATTTTCGATCCAAATATAAAGAAGAAAAAAATATTCTAGATAATTTAGTGATAATTTAATATGTAAAATATTTTTAGACAAGGTAGAAAAAAATATTTTTAGTTATAAAATAATTTAGTGATGATTTAATATGTAAAATATTAAAATATATTAAATATATATAACTATTCAAGGTATGATTTGGCAATTTTGTCCGACTAGAGAGTAAGTGTAATATTTATTAGTTTAGAAGGATAAATATTATATCAATGATAGTTTAGGCGGCCAAAGTGTACTTACCCTTTTTGTAAACGATGAAGGTTTTATTACATTATTTATTACTTTTTAAAGATAGGGTAAAATACATTTTGTCCTTCTGAATAATTCTTGATGTAAATTTACCCTCCAAAATTAACAAATGTAAAACTTACCTCTTAGTTGAACAAAAATACCCCTCATGCCTTGACCAATTATATTATTCTCAATATATTCTAATATTTTGCAAATTAAGTCATCACCATATTAATCTTTTTTAATAAGTAAAAATTTTAAATTAAAATTGGGGTACAAATTAATATATATATATATAGGAGATACACAATAAATATAATATCACCAACAACTCATATATGCTTTTCAAAAAAAAAAATGACAAATACATATGTTTACCCAAAAGTTAAACATTTTATAAAAAAAATTAATAAATATATTCTATCATATTTTTAAAGAAAATATATTCAAAACATTGATATGTAATTACTAATTTTATCTAAAAGAATAAATAGTTAATAACTTAATTTTATTATCAAACTATTAAAAAGTTTTCACGAAAATATGTTCTATGTATTTATTGTACTCATTCATTAATTAACTTTGAGTGTGTAAAACATAACAAAAATTCAAATTATTTAACTCACTAATTATATTTTATACTATTATAATTAAAAGATGTGTTTTTCAATGAAGAAAATTTTAATTAAACTTAAAATGAAAAATTATTAAAAAAATAAACTATATATATATATAATATAAGAACAATATTATCCAAAAATTTAATCGTAGGGGATAAGTTTACATTTGTTAGTTTAAAAATATAAATATTACATCAAAAATATTTTAGGTTGCAAATTGTATTTTACCCTTAAAACTATACAGTAATCATATAAATTTAGTATACATGACTTTATATGTGGTTGATTTCATTTTGACTTGATGACGAATGGATTTTCCAAAAATAGTTACTAATTACACTTCTTAAATAAAATAAAATAAGCACTCTAAGTAAATTACAACATATGCATCCAATTTTGCCATGTTTTAATACATAGAAACGTAATAATCCTCGACGTAGGGCACTGCGACCAATAATTTGGTCGTTTCAATAGAATGTTGTACACGGCCGAAGCATATAATTTTTAATCCAATTATTGCAAAACCCATATATAAAGAACAGAAAAATATTCTAGATCCAAAGTAGATAAGATTACAAGAACTGGAAACTACCGTAAAGGAAAAAGTCACGAGAAATTACTTTCACACAGTGAGCGTACATTCTCTCTATCGTTCACCCTTTTCAGTTTTCCCCCCTTTATTTGGTAAATAGGAGCAAAAATTCCAAAAGCAATTTAGAAACGAAAATCTGAAGAAATCCAGAGCGAAAAATCCCATCAATGGCAAAGAAAATTTGTTTGGTTTAGGCACACTGGAAGCCTGGAGGGACCTTCTTGGAGCAAACATTGAGTAGCAAGCTGAGGGACAGGGGAACGTTCAGGTTGATGCCCAACACATTGGCTTTGATGGCGGTGCAGAGGCAGACGGCAGCCTCAACATCGGCCAAGCCTTCGATCAGAGTGCAGCATGGGGTTTTCGGAGGAGTTCCAATGGTGAGATCAATCAACCCACCAAGCAAATTAGCACATACACCTAGTTTTAGGGCATCTCTAGGGCAGGTGGCCTTGCCGGGGCTCGCCGGTGGAGGAGGACAGTTTGGCTTAGGCTTGGGCTTCGGCTTTGGTTTTGGAGTAGGGCAAGTCCCACATGCACTAGAAAGAGTGAAGAATACAAGGTTTAGTACCAGGAAAAGGGCTATGGATGTTTGTTTCTTGGTAGCCATTTTTGTCGAGGAAACCCTAGTAGGTTGTGGGGAAGACACAAAAGGGTTTCTGAGGATGTAAGGATTTGTGGTGCGAATTGGGGTTTTTATAGGGGAAGAGGTAAGATGGGATGTTTTAGGGATATAATAAAGAAATAGTGGTAACATATGGGTGCACTAAGATTTTAGCTGGCAAAAACCAGCATAGGTTGGGCAAATTTTGGATGCATGCGAGCAAATTGCCATGTTCTTTGCTCGATTCCATGTCTATGTATCTCTGGATTTGTCTAACTTATCTTGTAGTAAATCGTACTATTCCATGCATGTTCCACAAGTTGTATTGTATACTACTGCAATACGTACATATTTGCTTTCATTGATTGATTGATTGATATTGAATTCCTTTCAAAGTAACTAATCTGCGTAAACTTCCTTTATCGTGCTACTATGTTCATAAACATTTTCGTCTAAATTGCCACATGGATTAGGAACTGAAAGATATGTTACTTACGAGATTTTACCAAAAACATTAAAGTGTGTCACTGAACATCCCTGTTCGATAAAATTGTCATAGTCGAATTTCAGAATTTACTATATATATGGGTTTAAAAGTAATTCTTCGTGAGTCCAATCAACGGGCCTGGATGCAACATACCTACCAAATTACTTGACGTAATTTTTATTTATGTGCATTGTGTTTGGATTAGGTGATATATATATATATATATATATATATGTGTATAATTTAAAAGATTTCTCTCCCATATGGATGATCACAGGTTGCAATACATAAACGCAGGACATAATTTTCTTAAAATTTTAAGATGCACACAAAATAATTTTAAGCCTGCTTATATATAACTCGGACCCATTACCATCTCTATTTTTATGCACATATGTTATTGATAATGGATTGACAAATATATTGATGTGAATATAAGAAGGAAAAGCTCTATGGAGCTAAGGTCGCAAAATACTTGGACGGCCGGTAGATAGCGATTTTCTTAAAAAAAATTATAATTTTAGTCCTGTAATATAAAAAGTAGTACATTACATGAAAAAGAGAAAAATTAACATTGAAATAATTAGTAAGTGAAATTCTCATTGTTAATTTATATGATTTACTTGCTAATATATTTAGCAATAAAAAGTTATTTGTTAACAACTTTAACAATGCATTATTTAAAGTATATATTAGATAATTCAAATTAGTAACAAAAATTTACTTGTTAATTAGCTCGACATAGATTTAGCGTCAAATTCTTTTATAACTATTGGGTCATTTACTTATAATCGTTTTTTTGTGCTGCATGATTTGATTTTTACAATTTAGTCCTGTAATTTTAAAATGTGGCAATTTCAATCATTTTTTCAGCCAAATCCTCAATTTAATTGGATCATATGCAAGCCACGTGCAATTTTTTATCCAATTGCTAAAATTTTAAAGTACACTACTAAATTATAAATTAATTCGTATATGACTAAAATCTCATTTTATCAAATATTTTCAAAGGGAAAACATAAATCAAAAAATAAATCTAATTCGATAAATCAAATTGCAGTCGCCTACAAGAAATTATATATATATATATATATATATATATATATGTAAATATATTCCTATTCTCGCCGTTAAATGAAACAAGATACTCTAGCCTATACTTAAATTAGTTTTTTAAAATAAATGCATCAACCTAATTATTATTTGTCACAATTTTATTTATAAACGATTTTTTATTGGTAATATCATCACATTAAATAATCACTATAAACAAATTGATACAAATTAAAAATTAAATTTTAATCATGATTAATAAATATTTATCATAGTTTTAATTATAACCAAAATACTTGTTATAATTATTAGTTATGGTTAAACATTTTTTTCTCATTGCAGAAGCAACGACTAATAAACATTGTACAATTATAATTAATTATTATTCACTAAACTTGTACGCTTTTAATGTTGTAATTGTCCTATATTTTCAATGAAACTATAAGTTATAATTCTTAGAATTATTGAGATGAGAGTAATCAATACAACTCTATATATAGTAATGGAATTAATAATTTTGAGGAATTTCATATATATATATATATATTTATCATTGTTCTTTGAATATAAGTACATATCCGGTGGAGGGTTCACGGGTAGTCTTACAACCTGCAGCAATGGGCTCCACGCAGGTCAGTCTTATTCAATAATTCTCTGATCAATCCCCAAACGAATTTTGATAATTGGTTGAATTATGATTTTGTTTTATTTGGTATAAATTTCTGACAATTGGGCAGTCAGATCTAGTGGGAAATGCATGCAATCACGTTGATTAGTAGGAAATTAATATCGGTTCAGATTCTTGGAAATGGCTGACAAGACTCATGACTATTTTTCATTTTTAAGAAGTTATTTTCCCTAGAATAAGCTATAACATCGTTTTATAACATTAAGATGAAAGTAATTAATTAATAAAAAATTGCTGTATTATAATTATTAGATATATAAATATTGGTATTCTGGATTTGTCAATGGATAAACTACAAGCTCATTCTCATTGATCTTAATTCTAAATACCCTTCATTGTTTAAAAAATTATAAATACCCCTTAAAATTACGAATATTCTAACAGATACCCTCGTACAATAAACTGTCACAAAAGAATATTTGTTTAGGGTACTTGTGATTTTTCAAATAATGAGGAGTATTTATAATTATCATAAATCTCAGAAAACCCTTTGTAATTTACCTATATTTATTAAATTAATATTAAAAATATTATTTATTGATATTTGATGCAATTATATTGATGGGGAGTAAAAAAGAAAAATATTCTTAAGATCAAGTACCAACAATTTCCATTAAAAAGGAAAGGAAAAACCAAAAGAAAAAAAAATGGCCACTGTCTATGTACATGAATAAAATACATCATTTATTTTTATATATACTTTATATTGAGTGTGAGGGTATTATAGTAACTAGCTCAATATATGTTAGCCCTCTATATCTAATAAGTAAATACCAAAGTACGTAGTCTTTTCTTATTTATTTATGGGATAATTACAGTCTTTTCTCTTTAGGTTTGGTATAATTATGAGTAGATTTCTTATAATTTGAAAAATTACGTTTAGCACCCCTGAGGTTTGCTTTCGTTTACCAAATAAGTCTTTCTATTAGTCAAAATTATCTGAATTTGCTGATATTAACAAAAACAACTGAATGAAAATTGATGTCTGCCCTTGATTGACTTAAAACTGACTTATTACAGATCAAATAATTTTTTTTGGACTAAACTACCCTTATAATTGTGAAAATATACCTCCTCACATATATTAACACTTGAGGACGTATGAGGATAATTTAGTTGTAAAAAGATTTATTTGACCTACTGTTAGTCGTCAATAAGTCAATCGGGGGTAAATACAGATTTGTCTTCAATTTTCTTTTTGTTAATATCAACAAATTTGGTAAATTTTGACTAACGAAGGAACTTATTTGTTAAGCGAAAACAAACATCAGGAGTGCGAGATTCAATTTCTCAAACCACAAGAGATATAATTACACCAAATTTTAGCATTTACATCAAGTTTGTCCCAATCCGCATCCAGGAACATGACACACTAAGCATAACTACTCAATAACATGAAGTCATCAATACAGAGCAATAAAATCCTAATAATTCCAAAAACAAAAAAAAAATTAGAATCAGTGTTCGCAGAGGAATATATGATGCTAAAAATTTAAGTTAAGCAAACGCATATGAATGAACTCCAATTAATATCACAACAGATTAGGGTTATCCTAAGTGAACTTGCATCAATTTCAACTTATAACTATATCATAACAAAAATAGTTCGAATTCAGACAGCTCTTTCTAGTGGGAAATTAACGACTAATCGATATAGATGGCAACGGGTCTGAATTGTACCAGGGCGAGGTCTTAGTGTTGTGGACCTGGATGTGATCCGAACTTGATTCTTCTTAATATTTTTTTATTTTTATTATAGCTTATGATTAATGAAGTATATTTATACACATGCAAGAAATGTTCATAATTCTTTTCAACTTACATATGATACATAAAATTAATATTTTTATAATTAAAACAATAATATAAAATAATTTGAAATTCTAATGTATATATAAGTGGTATATTTTAAAAATTTTAATATTTATAGCGCAAAATATGCACATATAAAGTTATAAGACAATTAACATCTTTCAATAATATTTATGATATTATTATTTTTTCTAAATAAACAGGTAATCAATATTTTGAAAATTTTAAACTGAGTCCACTCAATCTAACCTATTGTATCTCAAGTCAGGGACGGGATATAGATCCAAAAATTTCTTGACAGATTGGATCCCAAATTTTTGCGGACCCTAGTCAGATCCAACCGTCAATCATAATTCCTATGAACCACTTACTAAATACAAGCATGTTACATTGTAGGTGTAAAAGTGCTCATTGTCTAGTTAGATTTTTGCAAACCCTTAGGCAGATTGCTTACAAGTAAAACAACATTGAAAGAAACATGTAATATATGTTTCACTGGCGAAAGCAAAACTCATTTCAGACTTTTAAACAGTGGATGTTTTTTCGAGCAAGCTCTTATTCACTATCAATAAGTAAGACATATTGTACTTATTTATGACTATTATTATTATAACCATATTAATTTTGCCCTTAAATTTTAATACCGACTGATAGAATTTTAAACATAAAACAACACTAAAATTTTAAAGTTACAAGACTAGTTTGCGAAAATCAATTCCTATAGGATAAAAATTGCCACCCTCATAAGTTACAGTACTAAAATTGCATTTTCCCCAAATTTACAATGAATTTTCGATAGAATCCATTCCAAATTTTTTTTACAATCAGGCAATATTTCTATAGTTGCGGGACATTAATTCAAATATTACAGCAGGGAATGCATCATATATGACAAACAAAAATGTAAAATATATAGAATGGAATTTTTGATCGAAGACATTCCTAATAATCCAAACACTCCAAGAACATGAAGGCATATTGGGTACTTTAGATCTGTGCTAGTAAAATGTTAGACACGAATCATGTGCTTTTCTGATAATCGAAGAGCATCCCTCCATCTTAGCAGAAAGTAGTCAAAATCTTGAATTAATTAATAAAGATCAACGTGGTTAATATTTAAATTTTTGCATTGATTTTGTCTGATCATAATAGATAATATTAATTTACTATGATTCTTAAGTCGTACTGATTTATAACGTAGGGAATAATCAATCTTTTTATAGTGTTTGATGTTATATATAAGCCAAAAATTTGTTTTTAATATGAATTGTTTTTTATTAGAAAAAACAATTAATTTTCACGATTAGAAAGTACTTTCATAAACTATTTTCTTCGCCTTATTCTTCTTTCTTTTAATGTGTTAAGAAAATTCCTAAATATTCGAACAAAAACAAGAAAAAAGAAAATAATTAAGAAAAGGAATAAAAGTTTTACCGTTCTTAGGGCTCATGACCACAGTTCACTAGAATTCGATTTTTTACTTCAATCCTTCCCTAAATAAGATACATAATGTTATCTTTATATTCTTTGTGTTTATATATTAAATGTGCGTAATAAAGATATGCAATAAAATAATGAAAAATTGAATTTGCAATTCACATGCCCCATTAGAATTTCAACACCGATTAGCATGTGATTTTTGACAAAGAAGGAATCTGTTGTTAAGTCCGTGAAGAAAAATTAATGTCCGATGGAATTTTTCTAATTATCAACTGGATGATATTTCATATATTTTCAGAACCTTCTGATGTTGTATTTAGATATTAATTAATATAGGAAAAAATACATTTTTCATCCTACGACTTTTGTGGTGTGGTACTTTTTGTTCACTTCGACTCTAATTTTGCAATTGAGATAATAATTTTAAAAATTAGCACACTTAGTTCAATTTCTATTGGAAAAAAGGAATTGTGTCAAGCATGTGCCTTTTTTCAAAGCAAAATTGACAATTATATGCAGAAATTGGATCAAATGTACAATAATTTTTTTTTAAAAAAAAGAAACTATTGTCTTCGAATATGAAATTGAAGTGGACAAAAAGTACCATCCCGCTATAGTTATTTGATGAAAAATATTTTTTTTTCTTTTAATATAAAGTTATAAGTGTTAGTATTATTAAAGCTTAAATATATTTTTAGCCCTATAATTATTTATATTTTGGCATTTTTACTCTTTATCTTTCTAGTATTGTAAAATAGTTGGGTAACTTTTTAACATTTCTCAATTTTGCTATTTTCGATGCCAGATTTGCAAAAGTGTCAAAATAAATCATTTGCGCCTAGCTGTTTCATTTAAATTGGAGCTTTTGTTTTGACTGGTTCGTTTTTGCCAACATAGACGAAAAATTTTAAAAAAAAGTGACGCGGTACACATGATTTATTCCAACAACTTTTACAAAACAGGCACTGGAAAGACCAAAATTACGAAATGTAAAAAAGTTAAAAGACTCTTGCAATCCCATAAAGGATAAAATGCCAAAATTAGATGTAAACAAACCTCAGAATTAATAGATGTAATTTTTCAAACCATAAAGGATTAACGTGTAATTACATCAAATATAAAGGGAGGGGAGTGTAATTATCCCAAAACATAATCACATGTGTGAATTTATGGCAATTTTTTCACAAGGAATTTTCTTGCAAAGCTTTCGTAGTTTGATCACATGTAAGGAAGTTATGGCTTTTCCTTAATTTGTGTTGGACATGGATGACTTAGTCGAGATCTACTTGAATTTGAACTCAGATACAGCTTCATCTCAATAGAAAGAAACTTAATAATAGATAAAGATTGAAGATCAATTACATCTAGTTTAAAATTGAAGAAAAATAAATGACAAGTCCTCAATTCAGATGACTCCAATTGTATGGACTTTATCTGTGGATCTGGAAATGCATGGCCAGCTTGTCTTTGCATATTCTACATTTCATCAACCACTTGTACCCTCACAATATTATTAACCAAGAAATGGTTAAAATATTCATATTGTTCATCTATAAAACCCCAACACTCTTCTCTCCATTTTCCCATCACACAGCCTTGAAGCAAAACACATAGCATTCCATAGTCAAGAAATGGCTTCAAGAGCTGCCACATCCACTGCCCTTCTGCTTCTCTTCAACCTTCTCTTCTTCACAATGGTGACCTCAACTTCTGTTCCCTGCCCACCAACACCCAAAACCCCCAGCCACGGCCACGGCCACAAGCACTCCAAGGCCAAGTGCCCAAAAGACACCCTCAAGTTGGGAGTTTGCGCCAACTTGCTCAACGACTTGGTGCACCTCGTCGTGGGAACCCCACCCAAGACTCCATGCTGCACACTCATTGAAGGCTTGGCAGATCTTGAGGCTGCCGTATGCCTTTGCACAGCCATCAAAGCCAATGTCTTGGGCATTAACCTCAATGTTCCAGTCTCCCTTAGCTTGCTTCTCAACTACTGCGGCAAGAAGGCCCCCTCTGGCTTCCAGTGTGCATAAGCCAACCAAGTTTAATTATGCTCTCTACTGTTTATTTTCTAAGTATTTTTTCTGTATGGTCTTTCTCAATATTGTTTCTTTGTGTAATGTCAGTTTTCTGCTTAATTATTGGTCCATTTTATTGACTAATAGAAGGTTTCTGACCTTCTATTAATTGTCAATATAGCCTTCTATTGCAGTAATGATTTATTTATGGATTTAGCAATAAAATGAAATTATTCAAAGCTTTTCAAATTAATGCTCCATGCTCGACAGCTTCATCAATGAGGTCCAAGGTTGCAACACTATTGACTCCTGTTTGACTTAGAATTGTTGAGTGTTCGATCACTGAAACAAAATGATACGAAAATTCAAGTTTTAACAAAGATTAATATGCAATCTTCATGGTTAATTTTTACTTATGTCCAAAATATTTATAATTTTTAAAAAAAAATCAATATTAATCTACGTATAATCGCCTTAAATAAATTTACTATAACTAATGTTTTGACTTCTTTTATGGAAGAAATCAATAATGCTAATGTTTTGACTTATTGACAGAAACAATGGCTAATAATTATTGTGCAGCCATAATTAAATAATTTTCACCATGGCTTCACCATGATTAGTATTATCTAATATAACATGAGATTGAGTTAAACTTAACAATTTCAGAATACACAGAAATTTATTTTTGAGGAAGTAACATTTTTTATATCTTATAAATTAGGCTCGTTTTACTTTTGGTCCCATTCATTATGGGATTAGCACTTTAGTCCCATAACTTACAAAAATTAGCATTTTTTGTCCTCATCCACTTTTTTGTCTATAAATTTAATGGTGTAATGCACGTGCCTAGCATATGATTGTTAAGTATTTTTTAATCTTGAAGGAAATTAGGGCAAAAACATAGCGATTTCTATTTTCTCTCACAAAAATTGAATGTTATCCTTCCCATATTTCTAATAAATCAATAATAAGTCAATAGAGTGTGAATATCAATTTTCATGTATTGTTGTTTTGTTAATATCAGCAAATTCAGTGAATTTTGACTAGCGAAGGGATTTATGTGTTAGATGGAAACAAACTTCAGGAGTAATAGATGTAATCTTTCAAACTACAAGAAATTTATGTGTAATCATACCAAATCTCATATAAAAGTGTAATTATCCCTAATTGTTATGTTGATTTCATATTAGTAATAACTATGCCTTAACGCATTTGTCATGTGATTGTTAGAGTTTCATCAATTTCTCTTTAATTACAGTAGAAAGTGATGAATTAATAAATTGCTTTTCAAGCTTACGTGATACCTTTTGGCGTGGGCCTAGTTGCACTTTCTTGTTTTTACATTCACTAGGAAATATTATTTTTTGTTATAGTTAATTACTATGATGAAAAAAAAAAATCATAGTGAATATTAGTACTGATTTTTATAATTTTTAAATCGTAGTTATAGCAATGGATTATTATTCATTTGTGAACAAGTCGATTACAATCATTAATATCAAATACACGCTATAAATTATTGTATCTTGTGAAATGGACACTTGCCGAACTTTCAATGAGCCTCATGTCTCCATTCATCTGTAACTATCAAAATCTCGAACATGTCCTCTACAATCAAAAAATTTAAATTATAAAACGACCCCCTCATTTATTTGATTTAGCATATATATATAGCAGTGTATGGAACTATTTATGTGGTGGATCTTCCAACGAATGGACCACATACAAATATTAGATGTATATGTATATTGCAAACAAATGAAAATGTCGTGTTAGTGTTCGTGCCACGTTCGAGGTGCACCCACTAGGCTAACTAGGTAGATTTTTATAGGTTTTGTATTGAGTGGCTGTTTGTTCGTGCTGTAAAGATACATCATAAATGCATCCTGGACATTTACTTGGGCATCTAGGGGCAAATTGTATATTTTTGTCCTATATTATAGGTCAGTATACTTTACATTTTATTAATTGTGAAGTTTTTGTTAATGATCCCATGATTTACAAATATTTTCATTTTTAGTCATTTTTATCAAATTCCGTGCGTATTTTGACGAAAATGAGCGTGTTAGCACGTAACTGTTATTTAGATTATGAAGTAATATGACGAAAGGAATAAAATTAAGATTTTGTTTTTGTGATTTTTGGGACTATTAATGATAATCCCGTATTCAATGGTAAAAATACTAATCACGTGACTAAAACTGGTCAAAAAGTTAACGACCACGTGCTTAGCGTGTACATTTTTTTTAAAATACTAACGAAATCTGATGAAAAGACTGAAAGTGAGATTTTTTCTGTAGCTAATTGTGAAACTATTAATGAAAATTCCATAACCAATGGGATGAAACGCGTATTGACCCTAAAATATGGGACGAGAAATGCTATTTTCTCTTTATCTATATTAGAAAAATACATATTGTCACTAGAAAATTTGTTATGAGCAAAAAATAGGGGCAAAAGTTGTCACTATAGATAATTAATAACAACCACCTAACTACTATCAATAAATAATTATTGTCACTATATTAGGTTATTATTGTAGAATATAGATAATAATATAAATTTACCAAAAATACCCTTAACCACTACTTTTAAAGAGAAAAGCCACAACACCCCAACATTGTTGCACATCAAGAAACTGACCCCATCACACAACTTTGCTAAAAACCCAAGAGACCAAGATTAGAAATTTTACTAATTTCTTGAATGTAAAATTTTGCTAAACTAAGAGTCAATTACTATTAGTCTTTTACTTTACAAAATTTTTAAAATAGTTTTAAAATTAAAAAAATACGACACATATAATCCTCTATTTTACAGGATTTATGAGACTAATTATATTGATTTTTTTTAAAATTTTAAATTATTTTTTAAAAAATATGTAACTAAACATGTCGAGTTTTTCTAATTCTAAAATCATTTTAAAAATTCTATAAAATAAAAAACTAAAAATATTGAATCTCATAACCCATACAACTAAAAGTGTAATGCTTCTCTTGCTCGTAAATTAATTCGAGCAAACCACCACATTTGGTTGATTCTGATTGCTTGGTAAAAGAGGAGAAATCTTGAATTTTCATCGGCTATAAGGAGCAGCTATGTACAGGGCGTATATATATATATATATAGGAGGAAGATAGGAGGCAGATACGTCTGTGAATGGATTTGCACAAATTCAAATTCATTATAATAGTTAATACTCAAATTCAAATTCAATATTTTTATATTAGACGTGGATTCAAATTTACATTTATTGATGTGGTTTATGACTCGATCAATACTCCATTGCGTGAGGTACGGTTAATTCTAGCTTTATAGAAGCCTCATGATTTTATTCTAAAAACGCATCTCACTAAAAAAATAAGGCCTTAGAGCTTGTAAACCACTGAAGTTTCTCGTCCGTCACCAATGTAAGACATTTAGTTTGTACTGAAAGAGTACCTTGCTAGAGACAAAGCCGTGGAGTTTATAAACCACTCAAATTCCTCGTTTGCGCTCAATGTGAGACGTTGCCTATATCACCATTGGAATAACAATTTTGGTTATGAGTTGGGTCTAGATCCTAAAATGCCCTTGATATTGATACCAAATGAGTTATACTCTAAAAATTCATATTTGTTCATTAACATAAATCACCAAGTTTGTAATTTTTCTTTTCAAAATTCATAGTCTAGATTTACTTGTCGTTTAAAATTCTTAAATTTTGTATATATATATGTAGTTTATTACTTTTTTACTTATTGATATTCGAAAATTGCCAGAGTTTTTCATTTTTATATTTGATAAGTTTAGTTTGAACGTTAAGTTTCTAATAAGATTAATTTGAATATAATATGGTTAAAAATTTAAGATAAAATTATATTTTTAGTTCTACAAGACCAATGTTGCATTTTGGTCTTATATGCATTTCAATAGATTGATATTATTATTAATGAAATATTGGTATTATTTTTGTAAAAACTAAATTTCATTTATTTATAATATATGGTCAAAATTTATTAAAATATTTTCAAAAACCAAATAAACAAGTCAAATGAAAAGTAGTTATAAAAATAGGTTAAAATGTCTCAAATACAAATAAGTATATTTTAAACTAATATATTATTTATATAAAATTCAAATTTATCTAATTGTTTAGTTTAAAAAATTAAATTTTATAAATTATGATTTGTAGACAAAGTTTATTACAATATTTCAAATCAAAAACTAATTCAAATTCAAAAATAAAAAAATAGGTTAAAACTTAAATACAAAAAATTACAATTTAAATAATAAATTATTATATAAAAATAAAATTTATCTTTTTTTAAAAAAATATAATTATTTGTATTTGAGATAATTTGAATATGTTTATATTATTTTTTAATTCGACTTACTTTTTCTTTAAAAATATAATTTCCACCACAAATTATAGTCGATAAAATATAGTTTTTAGAGAAATAATACCAACATTTCATCAAAAATAATATCAAGCCATTAAATCAACCTAATAAACTCAAGCCATTAAAATACATATGTGACAAAAAATGCAATATTCATTGTGTTATGGGACTAAAAGCAGAAATTTTGTCAGAATTTCAAAATAGTAAAACATCCAAAATTTTCAAATATTGGACCATTCTAAATCTAAGGTATGGGACTAAAGTTGAAATTTCAGAATAGTGCGGCCAAACTTCTCCTTCTGGTGTGATGAACTTACACGTTAAAACAATAATAATAAGGCAACTAGGTTTCTGGAGCGTTTTAAAAAGTTTCATAAAGAGTTGGACGAGATTCGACTGCCCCTAGTTTACCAGATTAACAATGTATTTCCCCACCTTTTGCTTTATGAATTTTCATCCTTAAAAAAAAAAAGACAAAATGATAAAATTTTCTGTATTTTAAAAAAGTCGGCTAATTTTTTTTTTTATTTTAAAAATAGGTTAAAAACTCCCTTGTATTTTGTAAAACTAAGTAACAAACGCCCCTTTCGTTAGTAATTAACGAAATGTGCATTACACGTGCTCTTTGTGCATGTGAGGTATTTTTTAACTGTTTTGTGCATGTGAGGTATTTTTTAACTGTTTTTTATCTTTTTCTTAAGTGTTTTTTACTAAAATGTCCTTTTTTGTTTTTGTATTTCTTTTATAATTTAAATTGAAATATTAAATTATATTTGATTTATTTAATATTAAATACTAGATTAAATTATATTTAAATTCAAATAATTTTATAATTATTAATTGTTAAATCTAAAATTATTAATTAATTAAAATATATATTTAATTACAATAATTATTATTATAATTATTCTTAATTAGTTAAAATATTTTAGTATTATAATTATTTAAAATATTCTTAATTAACTAAAATATATTTTAATTAATATAACTAAAATTAATTAAAAAATTAAAAAGAAAAAAGAAAAAACTGAACAGAAAACGAGTTCGTGGCCCTGGAAACTTGTCTCTAAATTTCCGGCACCATCTAGACGATATTATGGCCGTTAGTGGTACCATTCGAATCCTCTCTTCAAGAGAAACATTTACCTTCAATTTGAGTTTTTGCAACTAGAGAGACTGAGCTCAAGCCACGACCTTCAAACATGTTTGCCTTTGATTCGTCACCGTCCGATCGTCTTGGCCGCAGACCACCACCATCAAACTCGTCTCTTCAAGACGATTCTAACGAGATCAGCCTCACTTATTTTGGTAAAGTATTTGTGGAGATCCAACGATTTGAAAATTCACCACCGATTCTCGCGACGGAGATGGTGGTGGGGTTAGGTTGGGGTAGGGTAGTTAGTTTTTTTTATATATATAATAATAATATATTTTTTAAGTTTAAATTATTTATATATAATATAAGTTAAATAATTTGTTAAATCTAAACTTTTTATTTTTTTTTTTAAAATGTAACGGTTGAGATTAATGGATTAGATCTAACGATCAATATTTGATCAAAAATGATCTAACGGTCATTAAAATAAGAAATAACATATATTAAGTAAGGGTATAACAGTTATTTCCTAAAAAAATTAACACCATTAGTTAGATCTAACGGAGAGGGACGATTGAGCTATGTTTAATAAACACAAAGGGGTTTTAGCCTAGTTTTAAAATAAAAAGGGGGTTTTAGTCAACTTTTTAAAACGCAGGGGGAAGGGGGCGGGGTTATATATTCTGTCCTCAAAAAAATACGAGTTTTTTTTTGTTATAGTTAATTATTATAGTTAAAAGGTAAAGAATTATAGTTAATACTAATCATCTATAGCTACGCAATGATGTTTTGCAAATGAAATTAAAACATTAACTAAAGCTAAAATTGATGGTAAATATTTTGGACATATGTACAACATAGTCTGTTGTTGATTAATCTTGGTAAAAACTTAAATATTCGTATTAATTTTATTTTAATCGTGATGATAGTATTGATTTGTTATATTTTAAATTGTAATAATTATTGTATAGGAAATAATTTATTTTGTTTTACTGATCTACCATTCACATGCCTTACTCCAATAGGAGTCATAATAGTGTTGCAACTTTGGGACCTCACTTTAGAAAAAATTTAACATTTAACTATAGTTAATTGTTATGTTAAAAGTAAATAGTCGTAATAAATTGTTATCGATCACGACCAACAATTGTTGTTGGCTATTGTCTCTAAGTTATTTGTCATGGCAAAAAATCAATATAAAAATAATTTTCATAGTGGATAATTTAAGTTTTTGAATTGATTTTTTTATCATGATTAATAATAATTATCTACGATAATTTTAGTTCATAACCAATAAAAATATAATCAATATATAGTAAATTTTCGTTTAGTGTCACCAATTAAATTGTCGAGCATGGAGCATTTGAAAAGCTTTGAATAATTTCATTTTATTGCTAAATCCATAAAAAAATCAGTACTGCAATAGAAGCTATATTGACAATTAATAGAAGGTCAGACCTTCTATTAGCCAATCAAATGGACCAATAATTAAGCAGAAAACTGATATAACACAAAGAAACAATATTGAGAAAGACCATACAGAAAAAATACTTAGAAAATAAACAGTAGAGAGGATAATTAAACTTGGTTGGCTTATGCACACTGGAAGCCAGATGGGGCCTTCTTGCCGCAGTAGTTGAGAAGCAAGCTGAGGGAGACTGGAACATTGAGGTTAATGCCCAAGACATTGGCTTTGATGGCTGTGCAAAGGCATACGGCAGCCTCAAGATCTGCCAAGCCTTCAATGAGTGTGCAGCATGGAGTCTTGGGTGGGGTTCCCACGACGAGGTGCACCAAGTCGTTGAGCAAGTTGGCGCAAACTCCCAACTTGAGGGTGTCTTTTGGGCACTTGGCCTTGGAGGGCTTGTGGCCGTGGCCGTGGCTGGGGGTTTTGGGTGTTGGTGGGCAGGGAACAGAAGTTGAGGTCACCATGGTGGCCGTGGGGTTTTGGGTGTTGGTGGGCAGGGAACAGAAGTTGAGGTCACCATTGTGAAGAAGAGAAGGTTGAAGAGAAGCAGAAGGGCAGTGGATGTGGCAGCTCTTGAAGCCATTTCTTGATTATGGAATGCTATGTGGCAGCTTTTGCTTCAAGGCTGTGTGATGGGAAAATGGAGAGAAGAGTGCTGGGGTTTTATAGATGAACAATATGAATATTTTAACCATTTCTTGGTTAATAATATTGTGAGGGTACAAGTGGTTGATGAAATGTAGAATATGCAAAGACAAGCTGGCCATGCATTTCCAGATCCAAAGATAAGTCTATAGAATTGGAGTTATCTGAATTTGAGGAGTCGTTATTTATTTTTCTTACTTCAATTTTAAATAAGATGTAATTGATCTTATTTAAATAGATCTCAATAACTCATCCACGTCCAACCAACACAAATTAAGGAAAAGCCATAAATTCCTTACATGTGATCAAACTACGAAAACTTTGCAAGAAAATTCCTTTGTGAAAAAAATGGACATATGTACAACATGAGGCAGCCATATATTCCTCATCACACGAGACAGCAGTCAAGATCTTAATACAGAATTACAGGCGTCAATTATTAAGATTAAACAGTGATTAGTGTTGATCTTTATTAATTAATTATTCAAGATTTGGACTCATTTGTGATAAGATGGACAGATGCTCTTCGATGGATAAGCAAAGCACATGATCATGTGCATACGGAAAAAAATGGAATTTTGATCCTGTAATTTATTAACATAGTATTTTTTGTCCTGCACGAATTAATTTTCATGTCGTAGCAAGAAAATTACTTGTGACTTACACATGACCCGTTTAAATTACAATTTTAATTCTGTAATTTAGGGGATGTTAGCATTTTTAGTCCTTTAATTTTGGCGAGTTGGCATTTTTTGTCCTGTATGAATTTATAAGACTAAAATTATAATTTAATCAAGTCATGATGCACAAGTCACATGCAATTTTCTGATCAAATTGACTGAAAAATTACTAAAATTGCAAAAAATATGAGGTTGAAAGATTAAATTACAAAATTAATTTATACAAAATCAAAAATACCACCCACTAAATTACAAAACTAAAATTGCTTTTCTTCTTCCAGATTCGTGTTTAACATATTTTACTAGCACTGGTCTAAACTACCCGATGTGCCTTCATGTTCTTGGAGTCCTTTGGATTATTAGGAATGTTGTTTGATCAAAATGCCAATATTCTGCCTTTTCTATATTTATTTGTCGCATATGATTTATTCCCTCCTGTAATATTTGTATGTCCCTCCCTACAGAAAAACTGTCTGATTGTCAAAGAAATTGCGACGGATTCTACCAAAAAACCGTTGCAGAAATTTTTGCCACAAAATGAAAGTCCGTGGCACCACAATTAGTCACAAAAAGAATCATAACATTTAATCACGGTTAGTTGCCATGGTTAATATTGAATAACTGTAGCAAATAGTTATTGACTATGGCTATGCAACGGTTGTTAGTTGTGGTTTTGTGAGGGTGACTAAAACATTTTTCATAGCTCATATGTTTCGACCATGACAAATAACTCTTTCATGGTGGAAACGTTAGTTTGTTGTATTGGTTTAATTTAATCGCAATTAATAGTAGTCATTTACCATTGTTTTTAGCCATAACCACTAATATTGTAGCTAATGGTAATTTGTTTTCTAGTGAGTGTTATAGGGGCGACACAGATTTTGTAGTCATGGAAAATTTTGTCATGAATGTCCGTCTGTGGCAAACAGTCATAGTAAATTTCGTTGGTAAGAACTTTGACTTTGCTGGAAAAATTGTATTTTTAATTCTATAAGTTAGGCCCATTTTTAACTTAATCCCGCTAATTACGATTTTCTGGTATTGCATCCCATAAATTTCTCATTTTCAGTCTTCACGTGATATTTCAATCTAATAATTAAAAAAAAAAAGTCACTGGACCATTAGTCCAACATGTGAGGGTTGTTTCCCGTCCAATAAAAGAAATATTGCACTTTCTCTCTAGAGAAATGGGCGATATCGCAATTTTCTAATTTTTTTTTTTTTCTACAGCCCCTTTCACCGCAAACTTCCTCTGTCAGCAACTTCGTCACCCTCCAATGTGCTTGATTTCTTCGTTTTGAAACCCTGTTCCTCTCTTCGCGGTTGCTCCTTCTCAAACTCATTTAGCTCCTCCACACCAGTCTTTCAAGAGGCACACATTTCGTACATGATTTTGTCGTTAATTATTAAATGAAAAGTCATGTGAAAACAAAAATTAATTTATGAGATGCAATATAAGAAAAGAACAACAAATAAATTAAACTAAAAAAATTCCAATATATGGGACTAAAAATGTGATTTTCCTACTTTGCAATTAGCAGCAAATTATGGTTAACTACTATAGTTAAAAGTAAAAAATCATAATTAATGTTAATTATTTATTACTATGTAATAATTATTAGTCGTTGTTTTTAGAGACAATGCCAAAATATTGCTCTTTGCTAAAAATCATAAAAATTATTTAATTGTGATAAATAATATTTATGGTGGTGATTTATAATGTAGAGAATATTAGTCCCATGTTTTTTGTAGTGTCCTATTAAAAACAGAGGTCAGGAATTTTTATCGAGACATATGTAGTTAAAGCAACTCATGTCATTAATTAGGGCCTAATCATTCTTAATTCCTGTAATTAATTAATGAACATGATTAGAGTCACGGGTTTTGGTTTCAAATTCAGTTGATTTATTATTATTTGTACAATCCATTAATATATTGTTGTTTCTATCAAATTCGCACATTTGTCTACATTGACGCGTGTTGTTGCATTAGTAAATTGTTTGTTGTTTTTGTCTATTTTCCGATAATTGATGGACACCACATCTAATCATGTCGACGGATTTAATTGTAGTTAATATTTGTTATTTATAGATTTATTAGATTATTATAATATCATAATTTTATTGATATAATACAAATTAGCTGCAAAACACATATATAATATT
Organism: Sesamum indicum; assembly: GCF_000512975.1. Lineage (NCBI taxonomy): Eukaryota > Viridiplantae > Streptophyta > Magnoliopsida > Lamiales > Pedaliaceae > Sesamum > Sesamum indicum. The sequence goes on from NC_026150.1 coordinate 10,386,942, forward strand.
TGGATCCGTTTTTTGAGTGTTTTGTGGAGATAGAGAGAGAAAAACAAAGATAAATAAGTGTATGTTAGAGATAATATGTATGTTTGAATTTATTTTTGGACATAATTTAAAATAAGTATTTTATATGTTTAATATTGCATTTTGGGAGATAAAAATTACTGTTCACTGTCAAATCATGTCTTTTTTACTACCCCTAATAAGATCTCCTGAAGCTGCTCCCATTTTGACTCATCGAAGTAGTAATACACCTTAGCGAAGGAGTTTTCCTGCATATTTTAGTGGTTTTTGAGGGTGCAAATGCACCTGCGTACATAAAAAGTGGGTACAAAATGCAAGGAAAAGTGTCATACTCGTATGATTCTGCGCCAATCTTCTTTAGTTCCAGACATCCGGTTGGATTCTTCGTTCCACCTGATATTAGGTTCCTGAAACAGTTTCCCGAAAGTGTCATATCGCAAACCTAACAACTTGAGTCTGGATCTGAAGAAATCGTAAGACCAGGAGCGCCGGGCATACTCGTTCACGGCATTCACCGTGTTTCGGAACACAGAGTTTAGCGTGCGTAGTGGGTTTGTCTGTGGGCTGCCCATTATGGCATGGATGTGCAGGTAGGTACAGAATGCATTGTCCACCTGCTTCGTCCAGGTACGAGTATAAAAATAGCGCGACTGACCCATTGGATATTTCCGACAAGGCATTTTGGCAACTTCATCGTAGGCTGCCGGTGGTTGAAGTGGAAAGACAAATAAGGATGCTGAATAGGGTTTGGGAATAGATGTTCACGGCTTTTCAGCTTCCAGCGAGCTGTCCATTTATATAGATACGGACTTGAAGCATTTTGTATGCCGCAAAAAATCTCCAGCTTCTCATCATTGCCTGCAGTGATTCTTGAAGGGTGTTTTGGAAATGAGCATTATTTATTGCTAGTTAGTGATGTGTTTTAGGATAATGCACAATTAACAATGAATACATGACTTCAAATTTCAGATACAGCATTAACTCTGTATGTGAAAATGTTTTTATACTAAATTACAAATTAAGTTCAACAGTTAAAACACCCAATAAATAATTGGGCTGCTATGTGCACGTTATGCAATAAAAAATAATGATATTTGGCCAATAATAAAAAAAATGACAAAATAAATTACATATAAATACAATGAAGTTACAATAGCTGACAAATAGTTAAAAAAAACTTTCCGTTAGTTCATTCATTAAAATAAAAGTGTACAGCAGTACAGCCGCAACGAATAATACATGCAGGTGGTCCACATAACCTATATAACCCATGCAATCATATAGAAAAAAACAATACCACCTCCAACTGTCATGAACAAACATTCCTTGCCTGATACACATTAATGCATTATAGGCATACTAAAAAAGAAAGTAAAATAACCTTCGACGGAATGAGAAAATATTGCAAAATACAATATTATTCCCGATAAAATTCCGCAAAATTTTTAATACATAATTAGATATAAATACCTATATATATATATAAGTATATATACATAATATAAAAGATCCCATGCAAGCAAGTACCTTAGACGACCTTCTTCCTCAAACTTAGACAACCACCTTAGACGACCTTTCACCTTAGATCCCACAAACTTTTGCTACCTCAATCTTCCTTCTTTACCAAAGTGCGATTTGATGCCAAGGAGCTCGCTTGTTCTTCGGACTTTGTAGCAACTGGGCTCTCACATGGCTTAATTCTGCTTTTCTGTTCAGCTCTTGGAACACCCGGGAGTGGCTGCAAGGAATCCGCGTCATCCTCGCAACCATAGAAATCGTCAACGAAATTCCATAGGGAAGAGCTAGAGGTCAGGCTATCAGAGATATACCCATAAGGACATGGGTCTTTTTGTGGATCACCCAGAAATTCGGTTGCTTCGACGATGGCATGACGAGCAGGCTGTTCCTTGGACTCCCCTTCATTGCCTTACAGAGCTTCATCATCAACAGAAACAGTATTTGAGTCCACCGGTAGAGCAAACAGCTTACATAAGTCATCCCACATGTCTTCGTACACATGGACATAGCATTTGCCTATGCGAGAATCCTATAACGAAGAAGTCATACAGCATCAACAACAAAAGTACAAATTGTCAGTGTTATACGTAATGTACTAATATAAAATCATGTACATACAAACATCAAAACGAACAAATGACCTTGCAGAATTCCTTCCATGTTGAGTTGACCGCAGTTACGAATCATAGCCTACTGTTATGGACAACATCCCAGCAGGCAATCAGCTTCCTGAACACCTCGTGTCTCTCGCGAAGGAAGTTAATGATATATTTTCCCCAATCGAAATCAATCTTGCCTTCGTGACATTTTTGCACCTCCTCCAAAGCATCAGTTATTACAAATTTGTTCTCACGATCAGGGTGAAATCATCCTTTCTTGGCATGATACAACAATTTACTAACAAAAGTTTTTTCCATATCTTTGGTCCACTTGGTACAATAAAACATGTACCTTTGATAGTAGAATCCATCAGGCCACATCATTAACTATCTTTGGCAAAAGTAAGATGCTTGGGCATAAAAGGGAAGGATGTTGCAATGAGATGGATTCAGCAATTCGCTCACATTTATAGTGGGAAAGAGGGTATTGTGATATGATGTGTTAGCCATTGACTTGCAAAAACTGTACATATAGTATTGATGACAAGTAGTAGGTCCACATACATTAATTCATGTGTCTGTTGCATTAAATAATGGTAGATGGGTTTAATTAATCCCACATTCTGACACAATCTCTGGGTTTGGAGGGGCCTTAGTGGTAAATGCATATGAAGCGGATGGAAACAATGGGATCCCCCTGCCACTTTGTAACATCCGCATCAAATTAAAGACCCTGATCAGGTCCCCAATTAATGTTGAAAGTTCTGTCAAGATAAGAAGTAGTTGGGCAATGGGCAATTGGATAAATGAATGCCTGTGCAGCATTTAAATTCGGATTTGAGGGAATAGTCAGGCTAATTGGGAAAAGTTAAGGGGCAGCTAGTTTCATATATATGACGTTAAGTAATGTAGCGTTCACCATACAATGGAAGTTCGTAGTATTAACTAGCAAATCAACTAATATAATTGTACAATGTACTCATAAGAACTTATTTAAAACGGAAAATTAAAGCGTACGAATACTGAGCGACATTTATGCTTAAATGTAATAAGTTACAGAATGCATTTGAGATGTAAATATCTGTATGTTGCAAATAAGGTAAACCAACGGCCAAAGCAGATTATTAATCTTCTGTGAAGTGATAATAATGAGAAATGGAAAACAGTACACACGTGATAAAATAATTTGAGAGAATGTACAGTACAACATCAAGTAGGCAAAATAATTTTAACCTGGCAAAGTTAGGAGCACTTGTCAGTTCTGCGCAAGCCATAATGAATATTGCATAAATGAAAGCGTGGATGCATACTGTAGTTAACAAAGAAAATATACACAGTACGAGGAATTAAGCAAGGTTAGACATGAAACGCAATACAAATAGTCATCAGCCAAACAAATATTAAGACAAGTAAATAATTTGTTAATATAGAACGGCGCGTCTCCTCTACTTGTAGACGTTCATTTAAACGTTTCATCCGACTTTCATACTCGGAAATTCTGTTCAACAATCTAGGAATAATCTCCTTAGACCTGCGGAACATTCGAGGGTCAACCCATTGGAATGTACCGCAGTAATGCCCCTGAGAAAAAAGAACGGTATCTGATGTATATGTAGCTATCCTCGATAATGGAAGATATACAAATGTAGGGATAATTCGTCTACGGTTGAGAGTATCGTATACGAATTATCCCCAAAACATTATTTGCACAATTTAAATATTTATTTTATTGATTAACGTACCTCATTGCCCGGGCACCCGCGAAATCTTCTACTTGGGTTTAGGGTGGTCCATGAAGTGCGTACGACCACATCCTTACCACAATAGCAAAAACGCACAACTTGGTCGTTTGAGGCAGAAGAATGGTGCCAAACTACCCGTTCTAACATCGGAATCGTTACTACTAAAATCGTGTTTTGAAGAATAGGTCTACATGTACGTTGCCCTATGGAAGCAAAGTGAAAGGATGCAACAGGATGATCCAAGGAAACCAATTGTAAGATAAGCCTACGGACAGAAAGGCGGACAAAACTTTTTGCATATCAGAACAACGGACAGAAAGGCGGGTAAACAAATTGAAAAAAGGGGAACAAGTTGCTTTGGGAATAAATGTTAACCTCACAGTATTATGTTCGGAAGCGGTTAGGAACCCACGGAATTAGCCTGCTGCACGAAGATCATCGGACACTTGACAAATCCTAGAATACCAAAATACGGCTTCCTCAAAACATTTTAAGCGGTACCAATACTAGGTACCAGCTTGCGGATAATGTGTGGGTGACGGTTAACTTACCCAAAATATGGTGGTCCGTGTCGTAGTTTCGAAGGAATCGGTCGGAATATCGAGCTTTGCTGCAAAACGTCGATAAATCAGATGTAGGGGAAAAGGGGGGAAAGAGAAATGAAGAACAGATAAGCGGACTATGTAATTTCATTTTTTGAAGGGGGCAAAAAGGTAAAGGTACTAGCAAGTGTTGTATATAATCCCTGTGAGTAAGCAGATGCATAAGGATATGTTGTCATTAATGTCCTGGGTAGTAAACGTAGCATTACACTGCCCCATACTGTGCAATCCCATTATAAATCCCAAATGAATCCCGCTGCTGAATAGGGAATCCGATTGGGTAAACATGGCCATAGTAAACATAGCCTATGTATAAAAAATTAACCCCTAAGGTTAAAAATACTGATCCTAACACATTTAGAAAGCATATACATGATAAATATGATTAAGAACGTAAATCACTCAATCTAAAGAAGACAATACATACTAACTGATGGACACATTTGGTAAGCATGCATGGCAAAGAGGCGTTTCTCATAGCCAAACAAGTCAATGCTTTGTTCCGATGAGATGAGGTAGGATTATTTCCACAAGCAAGCTCACTATAATCTACTACATCTCAAAATGTTCCATTCATTCAATTTGAAGTTAGTTTTCTCGTAAAACATGGCTCTAATACCACTCAATATCGCGCACCATGTCAGGATCAAGACACGACCATGTCACCAAGTACTATGCCTTAGTTACATGATGCCCTCAAGAGCAATAAACCCAAATTTAATAGTACTAACCTCGACTAAGAAGGTCTTAATTTATTTCTTAATTTTTAATCCGAATTGAGAACGTCCTGATTCGTATTCTCAATTTTTAACCCCAATCGTAAAGATCCTGACATATGTTATCAGTCTTTAACCACTATTGAAAGGGTTTATAACAAGTTTAACAACTCTAATTTTCTTTATTACCAAGGGATTTTGTTAACGGTTGAGCATGTCGTCTCTCAATTAGTTGTATGAATTTAAGCATGCATTCTCATTGCTCAAAATTAAAACAACTCACACACACATTTCGATTTTGTAAAATGAACTAAACAGATAAAATAACCTTGTGTCCAAATATTATAAAAGTTTCACTTAAAATATGTTAAATAATAGTTAATTAAGATAGTTTTTTTTAAGAAGGGCGTATTTATATAAGAATTAATATACACGTGTACTACGCAATATATTTATATATACATATATATATATATAGTTACATGTAAATAATACTATATTTCAACAGTAAGTCATATTTATGAGTATAATAAATTTTTACCACTTTCTTGGTAATTTTTTTTCATAGGAATTTTAGTTTTTTTTTTTAACCACACCTACTTTACCTTACTCTTAATCATTTTTAATTTATCTCATTATCATTATTTATTCAAAAACTAACTAAAAAAAATTATCTTATATATTATTATTATTATATTTAACTTGCAACAATAAATGAATTATAATTAAACTATGATAAGCTCTAATTTAAATTATAGTCATAGTTGAACCATTTGTTAACTGTAATTAATAACTCTTTTGAGGTATGTTAATTAGGTCTTTCTCTCTGATATGGGAAGATTACAAACTAATATAAATCACATTATCAAGCATAATTAGACAACACAAATCACGTCACAGTCATGAATAAGGAGCTTGATCCTCAGCAATCAACTTTAATATGAACGATGTTGATCGAGGAAGGCATTGATGGAAAAATTACAAAAGTACCACTCATGAACTTACTAGATTTAGTAGCTCCAGCGAATGAAATATAGGAAATGATGGACGATGAAGACTACTTTCCAAAATTAGTTGAATAGTATGAAGGCCCCCCTTTAGATCATTTGGACAAGTTTGGATTTTAGTGATAGGGCAAGAAATCAGCATTCTAGGTTGTCTGTACATATTGAGGACTATAATTGTACCTCACTGTAATGTTTTTGCCCCAAATCTTGTCCAAAAAAAAAAAGGGAAAGAAAAAATGGAGCAAAAAGTGTGTCCAGAGTGCTTGTTGGACTTGCTACTCGACCAGTGCTCCATTGCAAGAGGTATTGCCCATTCAAGCCTAGTATGAGCCTAACCGTTTTGGCCTGAAAAGGTGCCTCGCTAGGAAGAGAAACTTTGGAGCTTATATGCTACTCAAACTCCTCGTTTGCAACCAATATGAAATGTTTGCCTACATCATCAGCCTTCGAGACGAGGGCCTTGGAAGGGGCACATGGCCTTGCTTCCACAGATGGCGCCAAATAATGCAGCCTGCAACTCGATCGGTTCTCCGTTGCAAGAGGTATTATCCACTCTCGTCTCGTATGAGCCTCAAGGTTTTGTAATGAAAAGGCACCTCGCTAGGGAGAGGAGGCCTTGGGGCTTATAAACCACGCAAGTTTCTCGTCTGCAACTGATGTGGGATACATGCCTACATTAATTATGAACTAAAATCATGGTAAATAACTACTATTATTTATCATGAGTAAATTAAAACGAATTGATATACTTAGATTATCCACCATGAAAATTATTTTTGCAATGACTATGAACCATATCAAATGTTTAATCATGATAAATATTTCATCCACACTTGCAAAATCACAGTCAACAATTTTTGCATGACTATGATGAATAACTATTTACATAATTATTTATTTTTAATCATAATTAAATATTTTCTTCTAGTGATGTGTTAGGCACATTCATACCTTCACTCTATTGCAGTAAATTGACAGACATAAGGCATGCATATGCGACTTTCTTACTTTCTTAATGGAATATTTGAAAAAAGGACAAAAAGTGCATGATAATTTTAATTTTGCAACTAAGTACAGTAAACCCGTAAAATTTGGAACTATATATTAACACCCCCTTAATTACAATGCAATATTTCCCATCTCGTTTAATGCCCACAGGAGAAATGCGTGCTAGTTGCATGCCATAAAAAATTTAACGAAATTCCAATTTTAGACCAACTTTGTGAATACGTTTAAATTTGGTACCAAAATAAATCCCCAAAAAGCGTGGGATCCCCTAATTTATTATACGGGACAAAAAGAGAAAAAAACAATTTTGCTGAAAATTAAAGTACTATGAAAAGAATGAATAAGTCTTTCCCAAATAATTGATCGAAAAAAATATATTTTTAGTCATAAGATTTATGGGAGACGGTATTTTTTATTCTGTATTAATTGTTTTTTAATTTAGTTTTATAATTTTAAAATTTTTCGAATTGGTCTTTTTTTAGTCAATTTAATCGAAAAAATTACATGTAATTTTCACATGATCAAATTAAATTGTAATTAGTCATGTACTTAAGGAGGGATTGGCATTTTTAGTTTTGTAACTTAGAAGGTTGATATTTTTGGTCCTGCAGTAATTGATTTATAGAATTAAAATTACAATTTAATTGGATCATGTGCAACTCTCATGCAATTTTCACCGAATTGGCCCAAAAAAAACTAAAATTATCAAAATTTTTAGAATTACAAAACTAAATTACAAAAATCAATTCGTACACAATAAAAATTACAAAACTAAAATTGCAATTTTCCAAACCATAGCAGCATAATTGAGCATCGAACATTTGAATGTTGTACACAATTTCACTTTAATGCAAAATCCACAAATATATTATTCCAGCTATAGAAGCTATATATATAATGACAGAAGGTGAGAAACCTTCTATATTAACCGATTAGATACACCAACTTATTTCCGTACGAATACATAATCTCCCTTATCTAGCATGAACGTCAACAAATGAGCAGAAGACTAAAACACAAAGGAAACAATGAGAAGGACGACCATATCGAGAAAAGACTTCAAAAACACTAGACAGCATGAACTAATTGGTTGGCTTATGCACACTGGAAGCCAGTGGGGACCTTCTTGCCGCAATAGTTGAGAAGCAAGCTGAGGGAGAGTGGGATATTGAGGTCATTGCCCAAGACATTGGCTTTGATGGCTGTGCAAAGGCATACGGCAGCCTCAAGATCGGCCAAGCCTTTAATGAGTGTGCAGCATGGGGTCTTGGGCGGGGTTCCCACGACGAGGTGCACCAAGTCGTTGAGCAAGTTGGCGCAAACTCCCAACTTGAGGGTGTCTTTTGGGCACTTGGCCTTGGAGTGCTTGTGGCCGTGGCCGTGGCTGGGGGTTTTGGGTGTTGGTGGGCAGGGAACAGAAGTTGAGGTCACCATTGTGAAGAAGAGAAGGTTGAAGAGAAGCAGAAGGGCAGTGGATGTGGCAGCTCTTGAAGCCATTTCTTGATTATGGATTGCTATGTGAATACAATGTGTCTTGCTTCAAGGCTGTGTGATGGGAAAATGGAGAGAAGAGAGTTGGGGTTTTATAGGTGCAGAATATCAATAGTTTTTTCATTTCATAAAAATATTTTGAGGATATAAGTGGTTGATGATGGGACTTAAAATCTAGAATATGCAAGACAAGCTGGCCATGCATTTGCAGATCGAAAGATAAGGCTGTAGAATTGGAGTTATCTGAATTTGAGGAGTTGTCAAATTTTGTCAATTCGAATTAAAATTAAGATTTAAATTATCTTGCATCTCGGCTAATTATTCAAAAACATATATGTTCTGTCCGTGATGAATGTGTTGATGTGTGGGAACATGTCGAATGAAACAATATCTAATCCTTTTTGCTTCCAATTGCATAAGCTAAAGGGGGTGGATGTTATATGAACAAAACCAAAAAGAGGGAAAAATTGCATTTTTCGTCCCATAATCCATATCTTCAATAGTAGTAAGAAATAAACAAATGTCCTTTTTTTCCTTTTATTTTGTTGCAGATTGTACCGCTTAACTACTTATTATCTCTTAACTTGGTGACTCGTACGGCTCGACTAACAAATAACTTACTTGATTGTTAGGCTAATTCCCAGTAGTTTGATTGTCAATTAGACTTATTTGCAGGATTAGTTTATTCAATTTTTTGGATGATTTTATAACTTGACTTGAATTAATATTAATGTTGGGTGTGTAAATAACTTGCTATGGTCTTACGACTTAGTTTGTTCGTTGATGATTATTTTTGCAGGTTTTGAAAATAGCTTGTTGAATGATTATCTTAGTAATATACGTATATAGTTTATGAGTGTTTAGTATGTGATGCATTTAGGCGTTGTATTTTTTTGTTGTGTTTTGATGTTATAATAAGCAGGTAACTGTTTGGATTTCTAAATTTGAAATAACTCAACAAATTCATGAAATTATTAGAACTTCAATGCATGCCAAATAGAGACGGATTTAGAGATGAACTGCAATATTCACATTAGAATTAGAGACATAAATTTAGGGGTCACTTTGGAGATAGTATTTGAGACGGACATAAAGACGGAACCAACTTTGATATTATGTCAGATTTAGAGACAGAGTACTTGAAAAAATCAGAGGCGAATAACTTTTAAAATTGTGACGGTCAAAACGAGAGAGTCTCAATTAATTATTCCACCTTGTAATCCATAGTTAATTAGAAGAAATTCCGTTGAAAATTACTTCAATAAATTGCTTCTATGTTAAAAATAAAAAAATAAAAAAAAAATCACAAAGTATTGGTGGCTGAAATACTGAAGCTGCAATTGGTCCCCTCTTGAGCTAATATATGAAATGTAAAACGTTCTATTCATTTGCTTAACTCTTTCTCTTTTGTCTTTTATCCAATGGTTGAGGAATTTCTTATACACATCAAAAATAAAAGAAGAAAAACAAAAATAATGCTTAATATCTTCCACAACAAACATGGATATATCTTTCTAATAACTATAGTCAATGTGGTAAGTTTTGAGGATCAAAATGTTATTATATATAGTTAGGGGACCAAACAGTAAATTAGTTGTATACATATTAACGAATGTTAAAGGTATTAAGATAATTAATTAGGTAAGTGTCACAAATAGCTCTACGTCGGACCTAATTGTCATTTTTAAAGTTAATATTTTATTTCATCGTTTAAGTCCCTTCAGTCAACTTTTTCAGCGCAAAAATTACTAGAATCTCATCATGTGACCTACACATGTTGTATTTCCAGGAGTCAATATATTGTTATGTAGTTTTTCCAGACAAAAATGAATCTCTTTTATATAAATTTTTTTTAGAGAAGATATATGTACTATAACATATTTACCTCCAAAAATAATTGGGGAAGTTAAATGAAAAAAAAAATCTAAACTTTAGGAATTATAAGATCAGAAAATAAATATTAAAGTTATATCATGATTGTTCCAAATCGAATGATATGTATTCATATAAAGTAAGCGTAGATGTCCAGAATAAATCTACTGCTAATATGGTGTTATAGTTCATGTGACTTGTGACTCGATCGATGCATTCATTGTGTATATTGTTTGCTCTGATTTTATACGAACCTTATGGATTTCTCTTGAAAAGGTGTTTCGCTAGAGAGAAGAGGTCTTAGGGCTTATAAACAGTCCAAGCTCCTCGTTCGGAACTAATGTGGGACGTTTGTCTACATCATCAGTCCCCAGATAAGAGGCTTTTGGAAGACAATTGAAAGAACCATTTTTCTAGTTCATGACATGTGAAGTGTATTTAGATTGCAACTCTCCGATTTATTCCCCCTCAATAGCCTTACTATTTGGTGCAAATGTATATATTTTCTCAAATACTTTGTACCTTCATTTTCACTCAACAAAAATTAAACTAGACGTTCTATTTTAGCAATGTTATCCTGAAAATATTTGTGACAATATGTAAAATAAGTACCAAGAAGCATTAACTAGTAACAATCCGCAACGAGGCCTATAGTTTAATTGGTGAAGTTGAGCCCCCATGACTAAAAGGTTATGAGTTTTGAGCCCACCAATATGTGGGCATTCAATAGTAGCTTCTGGCCTACTGTAGTAGTAATTATTGGTTAGTTAACATATTTAATATTAATAATCAACGTACATTAATTATTAATGATTGAAATTTATAATATAATTATAATTGATTTATTTAAAAAAAATAGTGAAGCCACCAAATCAATTTACTAAAACTTATAATTTGTACAATTTTGAAGGTAAAAGCACAGCTCATGGTTTGGCATTTAATACGACAAACAAATATCGAGATATGCAAAATGACATGCAGGTAGAGCCAAAAATTAATTATTTAGGTTACCTGGAAACATGAGGCAGCCAGATATCTGATATTCCTTCCTCGCACTCGCACGAGGCTGCAGTCAAGATCTTAATACCCAATTACACGCCTCAATCATTACAGTTAAACAGTGATTAGTGTTGGACGAACCCTTGCTTCAGTGGATTGACGGAGGACTTACAGTTAAAAGATTATGAGTTTAATTTTGGGAGACGTGGATTTTATTGTCTGTTTTATATAGCAGCTCACGAGGAAAAAGAATCAATATTGTCTATATTTTAATAATAATGGACTAAAAATCGTGATAAATAATTATAATTAAAGGTGGCAAATGGACAAGTTGAGTTTGGGTCGGGTCCTAACAGGTTAAGTTCAATATGATTTGGGTTTATAATGAATTTGAATTAACAGATTGAAAATGAATTGAGTTGCAAATAGATCAGATTGGGTTGATGATACCCATATTTTATATTTAATATCTACAAAATTATTAAAATTACGGCCACTCAACGGTGGTTAGAGTCATATCCAATCACCATTGAGTGGCCGTGATCAATATAATTATTTACTACGGCTACTTGTTTGTAGTTAAGCATGGTTAAACACTAAAATTCTTATAGTTTATCTTATTTCTTTATTTACTTTGAGTATGTTTGTTAATATATATGTTTATTGATTTTAAGATATCGATTTATTGAATTAATATTTTAATTTAAATATAATGAATGATGTAATAATCAATCAAATTTGAAAGAGAGAGAGAGAGAGAGAGAGAGAGAGAGAGAGAGAGAGAGAGAGAGAGAGAGAGTGTTGTTGATCCAAGACTTTGATTATTTCTGCTAAGACGGACGGATGCTCCCTGCTTGAGTTTATTATACTGATTTTCTTCTTCTTTATTTTTTGAAAAAAATAGTAAATAGGGTTTGTAAACAAATTGAATCGAATCGAATCCAACGTATCATTGTTGGAGCTTATTTTTATTATTATCAAACTTGAAAATTTGTTTTTGAGCTTGATTTGACTAATAATCAAATGGAGCTCAGACGAACTTTAGTTAAATCAGAAACTCGAGCTCGAGTAATTTGATTTTTAAATATATTTAATCTATTATTAATTTTAATAATTGAATCAAGTTCAAATCGAGCTTGCAATTTATTAAACAAAAAATTAAATTTAAATTTTGTCTTTTAAATTAACAAATTGAGCTCAAACGAGCTTCTACTAATTAATTTAAAATCGAATATTACACATTATATTATTCTTTCTTTACCATAAGTATTTAGATCTGTATATCTCCAAGTACTACTTCATCTGATTTATAGCTAGTATTTTGACATTCTCTAATATTAATTTATAAAAAAATTATGACAAAAAAATTGCACGAAAATTAAAAAATATATAATTAATTGACCACGACTGTGTAACGAGTATTAGCCATTGTTTATGGAGGTGAGACCAAGACATTAGCCACACCTCAAAACCGTGATAAATGTTTTGGTCATAGTTAAAATCATAGTAAATGTTAATTAACTGTGGTCAAAACTTATAATTTTGCATTGATTCCGTATGACTTTGATAGATAGTATTGATTTATCATGATTTTTAAACTGCAGTCATTAAAATATAGGGAATAATCCATATTTTCGTACTATGAAATAGACCAGATCGACTTAATTGGTTGACGGTATCCACTGTGTTTTTTTTTTTTTTTTTTTTTTTTTTGCAGTAGGACGATGAATTTGTTGCTGATTAATTGGCTAATTAAGACTTACTTTAGCCCGATGGTTACATAATCAATTATGAGAAAATTAATTTTGAAATGTTTAATTCTTAAAAACAAATTATTATAACATTTGAATTCATAATTTTATAATTTATTATGAAAATGCATTATAGTTAAATCCCAAAACTAGCTAGTCTCATTCTTAATTTTCATGAACAAATTAAAAAATATTTAATTGGTATAATAAATAATTAAACAAAAGGTATGAGATTAAAGTTAAATTATAACTTTTATCAAAACATATTGTTGGTGGAATCTAATCCCAAAAATATTATTGAAAAAATATTCAAACAATAAAAAAAAATGAAATAATTAGCACTCGGAACACAAATTTAAACTACTCAATTTCAAGGCGGAACGGAAGCTGAGAATGATCAAATAAGAATTAGAGTTGGAAAAGAAAATACCAAAAAAGATTTTACTAGCCAACTTTCCCTTCTTTGTTCTTGTCTTTCTTTCCTTCTTTTTAATAGCCAATTACAAATATGTCATGAATTTCATTTATCAACAATTATTATACGACACTTATCAATTATAATTATATCATAAATTTCATATATTAATAATTATTAAACGTCAATTATCAGTATTAAATATATACAATTAACTAATAATAAATAAGGATAATTACACTCCCATTCCCTAAGGTTTGGTGTAATTAGACGTGGAAACCCCCGAATTTGAAAAATTACATCTAGCACTCCTGAAGTTTGCTACAATCTAATAAATAAGTCCCTCTATTAGTCAAAATTTACCAAATTTGCTTATATTAACAAAAAACTTGGATAAAAATTTATATTTACCTGCAATTGACTTATTATTGGTTTATTACAAGCCAGATAAACATTTTTATAACTAAATTACCCTCATAAGTCTTCACATATTAATGCATATGAGGAGGTATATCTTCATCGTTATAAGGGTAGTTTAGTCAAAAAAAAGTTGTTTGACCTATAATAAATCAGTAATGAGTCAATCGAGGGTAAACATTAATTTTCATTCTGTTCTTTTTGTTAATGCCAACAAATTCAGTGAATTTTCACTAACAGAGAGACAAGTTTGTTAGACGGAAGCGAACCTCATGGATACTAAATGTAATTTTTCAAACCACAAGAGATCTACGTGTAATTACATCGAACGTCAGGAGAGAGGAAATGTAATTATCCCTAATTAATATTATAATAGGTCATCAACAATTACTTTAAAGTAGACCATTCCTTCATATATTAATAGGACTCGAACCCATAACCCTTAATCATGACAGGACTTCAACTTCACCAATTAAATTAGGCTTGTCGACCCACTCCCACTTTTCTAACCTCCCCTTTTGAAAAAAGAAAGATAAATCGCAATTAAAATTCTAATATTAGTCCAAATATCCATGACCTCCATGTCTTTTCTCTTTTCCCCCAAAAAAATCATGTTACCATTCACACGTATAATGTCATAACAACACATCTAAAGTTAATAATCCTTAATTATCATGTGGGCCAAAAATAACATTCTAGAGAGTTGAACAAAATCCCTTGATTAAAATCGGGAACATGCCACACTAAATTAAAATAATTGGGACAGCATCTCCTAAAATTGAAAACGGACATAGAGGTAGTGCCACCTGCATGTTAGAGATGTCACAATTATTATTTTTGGTGCATGCCCTAAAAATAATAATGAAAATTTTGCAACATCATCCTCAGAAATATCATGACATTTTACCTACCAGTCCCAAAATGCCAAAATTTGACGATTATTATATATAACTAATTTCTGGGGGCCACATGGTTTTGTGCCTTCGCGATTTATGCTGAACAGAATTTTGTAATGCATACAATATAATAAGAAGAAACTAACATTTTTTGCTAAAATAGGCCGCTTGCGGACTCAAATTAAATCAGAAAATAGGTATGTACAAGAAAATATTGAACTTATGGCCAACTTCCAAGATCAATTTTTTTTTTTTTTTCTGATAAATCTTTTTTGGTTTGTGTTTCTATTGACTTTCTAATTTTGGTTTCTGAAAGTCTCATTTTTCATTTATCGGGATATAATACTGTTCCTTCCATAATTTAGAGTTTTTTTTCTTTTATTCTCATTATTTACAGGATCCTTACTTATAGTCTCGTAACTTTTAAAAATTACCACTTTGCTTACCGTTGCACATTTTCGTTAGGTCTTTTACAGGAAAGCACGTGGCCGTTAGAAACCTTTACTCTATTAGTCCCATTAGTTTTTGAATTCTCACTTTTGATCCTATAAATTTTTTTTTTTTTATAAAGTAGCACTTTTTTGTCCTAAGCACTTAACGATCACATGTATTTTTTAATTTACCTCATGTGCTTTTTAAAAAAGAGCAAATTACCTCTCTCGTCAAGAAGTCAGTATGCTATTTTTCAAAAAATACGGGGGATAAAATGATGTTTTATTTTTTTTATAAAGATTTATATAATTATTTTGAACAATATAAGAAGATAATTTAAAAATTATTCCATATTTTAATAATATTTTCAAAATTATCATTTGACATTTTACTACTAATATTATATTTTATTGTGGTGTGGTCACCCTAACTTTATTGTGAGCTTTGAGTATCTCAATTCATCCAATCAATCACGATTATTCACTTCCAGAATGTGGCTGACAACTTAGCCAAAAAAAAATCCCATCATGTTGTGGGTACATACAAACAAGGACGTAGCAAGGAAAGAGGACAAGCATGAGTAATTAAACCATAATTTTTGTAATTTAGAAATATACCAAAAAAAAAAAAAAAAGCTCTTGATCAGTTTTTAAACGATAATTACATAATTACATCAAAATTCCTATAAATTGAGTAATAAATCAATTTATGGAATTATAAAAAATAATTAAACAAATTACGATAAATACACATAAAGTGATACAAATACCAACATATCTGGTGAAACTTGAACCCGTGATCTCAAACTTATTGATAGAACCTCAGCAGCTCTGCCTTAACCACTAGTCTAAAAAATCATGGACAAGCAACATTAGGTTTTTTTTCTTTTTTTCTCTTTTTGTTGTAATTGATGGTACTGATCTTCAATATCATAATGTCTTCGATAACATAAAGTAGAAAAGGACTAAAATTATCAAAAAATTTAAAGTTATAGGATTATATTATGAGAATTAATTTATGTATAAAAGATCAAAATTATCGCCTCTATATTACATAACTAAATTGTATTTTTTTTCCTTATATTTATAATTACTGCATTTGTCACCATAAATATGGCAGATAAATTACTATTTTTTTATAAAAAAATAATTTATTGATTTGCGATATCGAAGGACTTACCTGTATTTTTCTCCAATATAACTAACATTGGAATCAAGTGATGTGAGACGAACAAAAAATTAACAGACAAAAGTAATAAACAAGAAGCAGCCAGTTTAAGTAATAGGGCCAGTTGCCAATGCATCCACATGCATGCCTAAGACAAGACAAACATGCATGCATATGCATATCCTGTCGAGTATTAATTTGGAATGTGAAGTTATATATTAATGATACTAATAATGTCCATTAAGGTAATGACAGGAGTTAAGAATGATTTGACACTAATTAGTGACAACCGTCGCTAAATATGTCACTATGTTAAAGATGTCGAAAACCATTAATTTTGGAGCCAAAAAATACACTAAAATAGTCATTGATATATATTTTTTCAATAATATGTTCTTTTGTCATATTAATGATATTTGTAATACTATTAGTAACAAGAATTACATAACATAATCATCATCGGTTGTTTATTTTTCGGAAATAATATTTGATAGAATAAAGGAAGAACTTGTCTCTAATATTATAAAAACTCAAACTTCAAGTAAAGTACTTTATTTGTGAATGAATTCCTAAAATAGAGTTTGCGGATATTTAAAAGAAAGAATTCTGATCAAGGCAAGCTGGTGTAAGTCTCGATCTATCGTAGCAAGGTAGGGAATTTGGTCGAAACATACCATAACATCCTAGTGATAATCTGATAAAACATAAACCTAAACAACAGCTACAGAAAAATATAAAAATTAACAAAATTCAACTAAAAATGAGAAAATTTAAAGAAACATACGGACAGTGGTCGAAATAATTGAATTTCACCGACAGATTGTGACCTCTCACAACAAATGGTGAAGGGTTAGATTCTCCTCAAAAAGACGATCAAAACAATAGGTAGATTATCTCGTAACTCCTTCCGAATCAAAGTTATGATTATTTAAAATTATACCGTCTAACCACGCATTTCAAACACTATGTATACTTTCGATTTCCATCCCCTAAAATGCCAAATAAAAAAGTTATTGTCACTTGTGTAACTATCATCAGAGACAACTGATGGTATTACTTAATATATTATCAATAATATCATCTTTCATCAACGGCCAAAAATATGAAATATTATGAAGTGTTCACTAGAACGACCAAAACCCTAAAAATGTCACAACTATTACATAATTTTGCAGTGGCGACTACAAAATTATAATATTTAATTATGATTAATTGTCACAATTAATAATAAATAGCCGTAACAAATAGTTATTAGCCACGGCCGCACAACAGTTGTCGACAGTGATTTTTGGCGATAGTGGCTAAAGCATTCGCCATGACTTTTGAGTTGATCATGGATCTTAGCAGTGGCAAATAACTTTTTTATGATGAAAAAGCTAGTTTTTTTGCATCGATTTTATTTAATCATAGTTAATAGTAGTCAATTATCATAATTTTTAGTCATAATCACTAATCCTGTAGTCAATAATAATTTTTTTTCTAATGAAGCACGTGTTTTTGTGCTTTACACAAATATTATAATTTTTTAAAGCATCTGCATGTGTTGGAGTTTGAATTAGGTTAAAGAGAAAGAAACCTTTTCTTTTTCGACCTCGTGGGAAGTTCAGATGCTCCCATGTCTCAATATTTTTAACTAAATACGGAAGAAAAGCATCTTGTATGGAACAGAAGGTGCTTTGTTTTTCCTCGTCTTCTTTCGTTGTTGTTTTGTCTTTGTTTCCTTACGGACAACAAAAGAAAAGAATATATACTTTTAGAATTTAATTTGATAATTAAGTCCTTCAATTATTTTTTTTTAGAAAAAATTGACAAATTAAAAGGCTCATCGAAAAATTGCAATATGACGAAAAAAATAGACATATAAAGAGCAAAATTCATTTAAAATTGCAATCTAGTTGAAAATCGGGACTCTATTGAGGTCCACATACCAAATTCCGAATAGATTTGTGAATTTTGACAGATTTTATTTTATAGAATTACATGATTTAATTACCGAATTGAGCTCTAGTAGGACTAAAATTTACCATCCTTATATCACAATTGCAATTTTCCCAGTGGTTGAAATAGGTTTAGGACACATAATGGTTAAAGATGAGGTCATATGAATAAGTTCGAAATTATGGATTCGAGTCTATCATATGTGAGTATTTATCTCACTTTATTTGAATTTATTATATTTTTTCTTTTAGTTATATTGATGTACAGATTGAACTGATATATTACAGTATATTAATATATTCATGTAGTCATGTAATTACTACGTCGAAAGAAAAATGGGTTCTTTAATTTTTCTTGCTATATATTTAATAAATTAGAAATTTTATAAATACTAGAATGAAGCA
This sequence comes from Sesamum indicum, assembly GCF_000512975.1. Taxonomy (NCBI): domain Eukaryota; kingdom Viridiplantae; phylum Streptophyta; class Magnoliopsida; order Lamiales; family Pedaliaceae; genus Sesamum; species Sesamum indicum. The sequence continues at coordinate 10,405,934 of NC_026150.1, forward strand.
CGTGGTTCGTATTATATCAATAAAATTATCATATCATAATAATAAAATAAAGTTATAAATCAGAAATATTTTAATTAAAATTTAATAACTACTTCACGAATCACAAGATATTATATCTACAAAGTAAATAGTATTTAGTTAGTTAAAAAAAATAGAATAATATATTTTTTATTCTATTTTAATTGTTAAATAAAAATACACATGGATTTAAAATTGACACCAAAACGCGGAATATCACCATCAATCTGATATCAATCTCTCTGACGTGATTGGATGAGGTGTCCATCAATTATCCAAAATAGACAAAAGCAATAAACAACACGCAGCCAATTTACTATTTCAACACCACTCGGCAATGTAGACAAATACAATTATGTCTTAGTTGAGTGGTTAAATTTCAAAATTTTAAGAATAAATTTGAGATTCAGGTTGAAATTTTATGAAATGTGTGTATATTTATTTTACTTTACGTGAATTTATTATAATTTATTTTCATAAATCTTAATTATAGATATTGATTTGCATAAAAATTAACTAGATCAAAGAAACTCAAGCGATCCAAAAAGAAGAAAGAAATGAGAAGCTCATAACATCCTAGGAGGCCTAAGGAGACCTGTCAGGTGGTCCTTGCGGGTGTCCCTCAGAAAACACGTTGGCAAAGGGAGGAGGCCTAGGACATCCCCCAACTCAGATCATGATCAAAGCCCGCCAAAATATTTAGCTCAAAAGGCACACGCACGTGGCAACCCACTCTCCCACGCAATACCTCATTAGCTCAAAGGTCAGCAACCACCTTGTAACCACATCAGCCCTAGCAAAGGAGGAAATCCCTGATGATTGAGACTCCTTGCAGATTAGGGATGTCCCCTCAAAATCCTAACTTAGGGATTTACTTTCAACAGCAAGATTAATGGAGGATAATAACAGATTATGGCTTATCAAATAACTTTTATCCAGTTTTCCCAAAAATGGAAA
>NC_026150.1:10406918-10469117 GCF_000512975.1 Sesamum indicum
ATACTGATTTTCCGTACACCTTCCTAACACCTTTCTCACTCTCTGGACGACACCCTTCACGTCCCTCACACCCTTTTACTTTATAAACCATCTCTCTTACTCTATAAACATTCTCTAAGTACTTTACAAACACATTATCAAGTGTTCTTACACTTTTCGCAGACTTTATTCATCATATCTCGATTCTTAATTAAATTAACTTACTATTTTATTTTATTCAATCTCAAATCCAATCCTAACTTGAGCGTTGGAGCGCTAACGCCTTTTCTGCAGGTCCCTCTTCAGGATTTGCATTCACTTCGCCCCAAGCCTTGAACGATTCTCCAGATTCATTGGACCTGTGCATTTTTTGAACGCATCAGATATATATCGGTCGAGCTAATATATTGTACAGTAGTTCAATTTCTCAATTTATTAAACCATTGATGTAATCATATAATTATCACTTTTATTAAAAAAAATAAAAAATACAATTTCTCCCCTTATAATATGAGAAATGATATAAAATCCCCGTGTAAAAAAAATAATAAATTACCTCCAAACAAATTAAACTATATCTAAACATTATTAGGAAGATAATTTATTTTATTTTTTAAAACATAACGAGTATTACGCGAATTCTTTTTTTTTCATATAATTTTTTTTCTCATCTCTCCTATTATAAAAATAAATTATATTTAACCCTAAAAGAAAACGTACACGAGTATGGGAAATTCCTTTCGGATTCATTGGAATATAGAAAACAATATATTAATGGATTGTACAAATAATAATAAATCAACTGAAAAATTTGAAACCAAAACCCGTGACTCTGATCATGTTCATTAATTAATTACAGGAATTAAGAGTGATTAGGCCCTAATTATGACAGATATCTCTAGTACGACAAAAATCTCTTTATTTATTTATTTAAATTCAAAGATGAGGATATCACCTCATGAGTTGCTTTAACTACATGTGAGTCACCAGACAAAGGATATGTCTCGATGAAAATTCCTGACCTCTACTTTGCATAAAAAAATGAAAATTTTTAGTTGTTTATATATTTTGTTGTTTATAATATAAGCAGAAAAAATGGAATTATTTCAATAAATTTAATATATTCTATATGAATAAAATAAATTGTTACTTAAAATATAACTAATTAGAAATTAATAGGTACTTCCTAATTAAAAAAAATTATTTCTACAAAGATATAGCATCTAGTTAAAATATAAAATAATGGTTTTATTTGATTTTAATTGTAATGTTTTTTATAATATATACGTTTCTTCTTTTTTTTTTTTTTTCTTTTGGACAAAGTATTGTATATTAATATAAATATAAATTTCTTATTCGATAGTTAGTTTGGATACACGTGGCAGAGTTTTCTGACAAAATTATTAAACATATCCGTTGGTAGATCTGTCCCTGGACAATTCTATAAAACACAACTTTGAAGAGTTATTTAATTTTTTATTATAAAAAAAAAGAAAATTTATATTAATATAAGTTTTTTAAATATATTAATAATAATATAACGAGTCGCGATTCGATTAAAAAAAATTTTTTTTTTTTAAAAAGTCCCAAATCGCTTTTCGACTACGGACTTGAAGTCGGTATTCCCGACTTGGAGTCGGTATTCAATACCGACTCCAAGTGCAAATTTTTTTTTTGTTTTTTTAATCAAATTTTGTTAATTAATTATATAATTTTATTTAATTATGTATAATTAATATATTAAAGTTTAAAAATTATAATATTAAAATTGTATTAATATAAAAAATTATAATTAAGTGTATAAATATAATATGTATATTTTTTTGTACAATTGTAAAAAATACAATGAAGTATACAATTATTCTTGACAATCCAATACTAGTACATCTGATTGTGTATCACGACTTGGGCAATTTTTCTTTTTTTTTTCATTTAATTAAATTATAAATAATTAATTATATAATTTCATTTAAGTATACATAATTAACATATTAAAATTACAATTATATTAATTAACATATTAAAGTTACAGTTGTATTAATTAACATATTAAAGTTATAATTTTATTTAATTATATATAATTAATTAAAATTATATTAATTTAAAAAATTATAATTAAGTGTACAAATGTAATAATGTATATTTTTTTGTACAGTTGTAAATAATACAATGAAATATACAATTATTCTTGACAAACCGATACCGGTACATCTGATTGTGTAGAAGAATTTTTGAAATATTTCTATGAATTTTCTATCAATTTATCATTACTATATATGATGTTTAATTGAATATTAATATAAATAGCCAAAATCATAAAATAGCCAATAATATAATTTTATAAATTATTCACAACGAGATGGATTGGGCCCAAACACAATGCAACAATCCTAACAAAGAAATTCTTCTACACAATCAGATTTACTAGTATTGGATTGTCAAGAATAATTTTATACTTCATTGTATTTTTTACAACTGTACAAAAAAATATACATATTATATTTGTACACTTAATTATAAGTTTTTATATTAATACAATTTTAATATTATAATTTTCTAAACTTTAATATATTAATTATACATAATTAAACAAAATTATATAATTAATTAACAAAATTTGATTAAAAAACAAAAAAAAAATTGCACTTGGAGTCGGTATTTGGAATACCGACTTGGGATTTTTTAAAAAAAAAAATATTTTTTAATCGATTCGCGATTCAAAATTGCGACTCATTATATTATTATTAATATATTTAAAAAATTATATTAATATAAATTTTCTTTTTTTTTATAATAAAAAATTAAATAACTCTGCATGTCTGATTGTTACTATACTAATTGTCTGTTTATCATGTTGACATTAACGATCAACAGACCTTCGTATTGTCTGAATTAATTATTCTCCATAAAAAATAAATAGCAATTTATCCCCCTGTATTTTGTAAAATGAAATAATTTACCTCATGGGGGATAAATTGCTACATTTTAAAAAAAATATAGAATAAATTGCTATTTTATTTTTTATAAAAGGGTTATTTGTCTATTTTCATAACAACAGGTAGGTAAATTACAATTTACCCTTAGATTTTGTGTCCCCCACTACAAGCTTTCAAGAGTCTTTTAGGAAAGATCCATCAATATTGAGTTTATTGTTTATTACTTTTGAAATTTTATTATCTTTTTTCTTACTAGCTTGGATAATTTTATGGATTAATATTTTAAAAAATAAAATAAATATATATGGGGACAAAGGATCATCCTACCGTATCCCTCCTTGTGGTTTCCAATCTTTTGAATATTGACCGTTGATTTTGATTGTGTAGGTCTTTCTATGAACATATCCAGGAAGTTAAATTTTTTTAATGTGAACATTATGAAATTTCATTCAATTTTATCTTATGTTTTTCAACATTTAATTTTAGGATAATATAAGTATCTTTTATGATTTCTTTTCCTAATGATTAGCGTAAAAAAAAATTACTATTGGCTACAATGTCAACGATCGTGGCTGAAAATCATGGTAAATAATTAACTAACTATAATTAAATAAAATTGATGTAAAAAATTATTTATCACAACTAAGAGCCATAGTAAAAATACTTCTCATGGTTTTTAGCCATAGCAAATATTTTAGCCACCGTTGCAAAAACTACGGCTAACAACCGATTGCGAAGTCGTGATCGGTAACTATTTACTATGGCTATTTATAATTAATCATGACAATTAGCTATAGTTAAATGTTATATTTTGTAGTGTTGGGCCATTAAAAGGTTATTTTGAGATAAGTCTAGTCGTTGTTGGACCCATCTATTTTTTCTTAAATTAGAGTTTAATTCATCTGGGCCAGGTAGTTTGTTGGGCCAATCTTTTTAAGGCTATTGAGTTTGTTAAAGATGAATGGGCTTTCACTGGGAAGTTGTGGTATTGGTTCATTAAATTTGTTGCTTATATTATGATAAAATTCCTTTGAAAACAATTTTGAATGATATTTGTAATAATATTACTATATTGCCATATACTATTTTGGTGACACTGGGCATGATAGAATTTTGTATTGGAGTCTCCATTTTTAATTCGTATTGTTCTAAGTTTTTTATAGATAGAACACTGTTGGAAAGTTGGACATGTTAGTTAACTATCAAAAGAATTGGATTGAAATTTGGACTTGCCTGGAAAAAATTATGATTGTTTGAAAGGGTATTGTCCAGTCAACCAAAAAATTGAGAATCTGTTACTTGTTGCTTGATAAGTTGACTTCAATCAATCTAGGTAGGATTAGTTGGAGAACTTTTTACTATGATATCTATTATGACGTCATGCACACAAGTCATGTGTCTTCCTAACTGTATGCTGAGTCATCCTATTGGATTGGACTCATTTTTCAAGTCGACCAAGTTAGTCCAGATAAACAGGCTATGGGCTTGATACCTTGTTCATAGGCTAAAAGGATCACACCTAATTGACTTGCTTGATGGGGTCCTACACATTTAACTTTGGGCTTGAGAAAAATATTTGATGGGGCATCATCACCCCTACTCTATGAGTGCAAGACTTAGTGTGGTATTGTTGGAGTAAGAAAAATAGTCCTGCAAAAGATCTACTTGAAAAGACCTTTTTACCCATGTAAGTTCAGCAAGGAAAATCCTTCTATACTGCTTAGGCTCGCCTTGTTGTGTTGATGAAGGAGAGTCCTTTAGGGTTTACCGCTCCCAATTTATTGTTGTTGCGCAATGAGTATCAGAAAAAAGTACGAGATACCTGATGATATTGTGATTCAGGTCCTTATTGTTGATGCTCACCCGGACTTCCCTCCTGATAGGTTTTTCTTTGTCTTTTTTTCATGGAGCCAGCTGGAAGCCAGTTTACACTTCCTTATCCCCGAATTTTTCTTTGATGTAGTTGCCTTATTTAATATCCCCTTAAATCAACTCATATTTAAGTCCTTTAGCTTGCTGCCTGTTTTTTACATTTTGGTGAAAAAGTTGGGAGAAATCTCTTCAACCTCCTAGTTTTAGTCGTTTTTTCTACTCATATGAGCAGGGCTTTTATTTTTTTTTACTTCATTTCCCGACGGGAAGCTCGATCCGTTCCAACTAAGTCCTCTGTGAAGGTGTGGAAACGTTATTATTTTTTCATCTCTTCCCCCATGCCTTGGAGATTTCCTCTTAGGTGGATCACAAACCCACCTAAACAGCTTAAGTATTCTATTTGAACTCGTTCTGCTGCCTTCCAAAACTTGTTGGAATGCTTAATTGTTTATCCCTTTAACCATTACAAATAAGTTCACCCTGTTATTCTTCATCGTTTCAGACTGAGCCGAAAAGAGACAGATATAGAAATCCTGCTTGTTGGTATACCTCCTTGAAGCATTTTTATTTGTTGTTTTCTTGTTGAAAAGATAGTTTAGCTTGTTTTAATGATTGTTTTTGTACCTGAATTTTGGTAGCCAAGATGTTCCAAAAATTGTTGCAGGACAAAGCTAAGAGGGAAAGGGAGATAAGACTCCAGTTGCACAGGCTGCTCTACTAGGCGAACCTTGCTAAAGAATCCTCCGTCAACCCCTGCCAGCTCTGCTTCCTCTGAGGATCCTAAGGTCAAGTGTTTTGCTGACGTGTTGCCTACACACCTTCCAACAGAGCCTTAGGGGAGCTCGTTGTAACTTATCTTATAAATTAATACAAACTTTATATACTGCCAAATCACTAGGTACTAGGATTCTTGCATGTGTGGTTGCATATTTTCTACTCTAATTGTCATTATCATTATCATGGCCTCAACACAAACTTTTGAATCATATAAACCTCATACGACACATTTTCATCATACTTCACTAGTACTCTCAAAACCCATTTACACTACTAAATTATTAAACATTAAAGTCCCAACATTTGAATATAACATATTCAAACTTAACAAGTACCAGAAAGATGTATCATTCCTCCATCAAATTTCCAACTGGCTTTGCACCTCAAGAATGGTCTTAGCCGAGTTCCTGAGCTGCTGGGCTTCCTCGTCAGTGAGATGCACATTGGCCACTCCCAAGACTCCATTTCTGCCAAGTTGAGCCGGCAAGCTAAGGAAGACCTCACCACCATCGATATCATAGAAGCCCTTTGCAAGAATGGAGACGGGATGAATCTTTCTCTGGTCCCTCAGCAACGTCCAGGCCAAGCTAGCAACAGAGTAACCAATAGCCCAAGACGTGTAGCCTTTCAACTGTATGACTTCGTATGCACTGTGCACCACTTCTTTGTGTATGTTTTCTAGGGTTTCCTTCTCGTAGGCAATTTGTTGTCTCTTCAAGAAGCTGAGAACGGGTACTCCTCCCACGCTTATGCTTGACCATAGCGCCACTGAACTATCCCCATGCTCCCCAACAATGTATGCCTATAATTTAATTAACATATGCATGTTATGAAGGATTAGTAAGTGACTGCGAACCAAAAAGGTTACTTGCACTGTACACCCTATAAAAATACTACTAGACAGAAAAGCCTCCTTAACAGAAAACAGGCAATACGATCCGAACTTTTAAAAGAAAAAGAGCCAACAGGTTCAGGGAGTCATGATACTACTATTCACGAGGGTTTTTTTCCTATTTTTGTAGTACAGTCTATTACATTTAACCTCAAAAAATAAAAAAATCATGGTATGTGGAGGCATACATAGATTTTTCTTAGTATTAGAAAGGAAGTAGATTTACTCCTCATAAGTGAAGACGAAAAATCAGGAGAAAGATGACAAAAACAATGTTCAACATAATGAGAGAACGACTGCAGATTTGTGGTTTTTGTTGCAAAGTTTAGTAAGTACTGATAGACTTGCCAAAAACGTTATCAAGAAAGTCGTTTGCAATGACACCTTTTGCTGAAAGGAAAAATTGCACTTTTATTCCACTTGGAATTTAGTTAAGATAAGGACACATTGAGAGCATTTGTTCCAAGAAAAGCCAATTTGACTAGAAAATGGCTGGAAAAACAATTTCAAATGAGTAACGCAAGAGTATTTCCGGCCAAACTCACAATTTCAGACAACAAATGTCCTCAATTAACTATTTTTTATTTTTTTTAATATTGTTCTTCATTGTCAAATTGAAATTTTTGAGTGGATCAAAAGGGTCACTGATCTATATTACAATAGGAAAAATGTAATTTTCCCTTCACCAAAAATACATCATTTGCATCCTATGATTTCTTTGTCGAAGTTATATCACAAGAAAGCTATATGAAGAAGGGGCTACGTTCATATTATGAATACATAGAACTACAAATCTCCCTCAAATCATGAATTGATGGGTACCAACTCAAGAATCAAAATGTAGAGCCAAAAATCTAACTATTAAGTGATCATATATCATAACTGCATGATATATTACTAGAGGATGTTAAGTAGGTTCTTTCAGAAAATATACGATTATCGACGTTACTAACGTTTGCAACAACTTCTATATTTATGGTGGAATGCTGGATAAAAATTGGGATAGATATGCATTTTGTTAACTAAATATGTCAAAATTGATGGTTAAATATTGATAAATTAGTTCAATATTTGCTTGATTGTGATCGACAGAGATAAAATCATGTATTTACTAAACTAACCACTAGTAAGACAAAAAAATGAAAATCGAGGTAAGCTACTTTGGGCAATAGATAGGTGAAAGTATATTAACTCTGAGGATGGCAATTGAAGAAATTGGGAACAGGTCTACTTATGGGATCAAAAATGTAATTTACTCTTATTTTGATTGTATTGACTAACAGGGAAAACAACTGCCATTATCAATTGGACGGAAATTAGGGGTGTCCAAATCGGTTAACTGAACCGAACCGAACCAAATTTTCGATTAACCGAACCGAACCGAATTTTCGGTTAACCGAAAATTCGGTTCGGCATTTTGGAAAACCGAAAAAAAACCGTTTTTTTCCTTTTATTTTTTTAAATAATATATTTTGATTAAGCCGAAATTATGAAGAGGGAAAATTCTTTGACAACAACAATGCCAAGAATCCAAAAAGAGGGAAAATAACAACATATTTTTTAATTTAGGCATTTTATCAAACACCTTCAAAGCAAAATTGTAAGTTAAATTTCTCTTCTCTTGTTTGTCCTATTCTTATTCTATATATTACTAATATAATATTAATATATATAATTATGTAATATTAATATAAATAAAAATATATTTTATTTATTTTATTATTAAAGTTCGATTTTTTGATTCGGTTCGGTCACCGTTTCGGTGACCGAACCGAATCGAAAAACCGAAATTTTTTTAAAGAAAAACCGAAAACCGAACAGAACCAAAAATTTCGATTCGGTTCGGCCGGTTTTTCGATTTTCTGCACACCCCTAACGAAAATCCTTCTATGGTTCTCAAATTAAAAAAAAAAAAAAAACACACATGGGACTCAATGTATGAATTGACCTGAGCGTGAGACCAAAATTAAAAATAGGTCGGACCAAAAATATAATTTATCCTGAAGTAAACAAGCCACAGTACCTGGCTCAATCCCGCTAAGTAAACAAGTCTTGTGTAGTACTTGCCCTTCCACGTTTACTCGAATTTTATTTTCATTTCAAATTCTATTACATTTTCTATAACATTTAACATATATGGACCACTATATTAAATATTTCCTTAAAAGATGTACGATGTAACTTTTGCACACGTTATCGTACTTATTATATGCATAAGAAGACGTAATAAAAATTGAAATCAATCTCGTAATTCTTACCCCTCTCTACAACATTCCTAAAATACGTGGTTATCATGATTACAACTTTCAAATCTTAGAACAAAGCAAGTCCTTCACAAAAGCTAAAAGGGTAAATTACATAAATACTCCTTGAAATTATGTCTAATTATATAAATTCTCCCTGTTTTTTTATAAAATTATAATTTTACCCCCTAATTCGGTGTTTATATAATATATCTCAAAAAAATTTACTTATAAAATATATACTTGAAATAACAAAATTTTTTAAGATTTGAAAAAAAATTAAGGTTGTTTATATAAAATTTAACAAAATTAAGACTGTGGACTAAAATTATATTTTTTGTAGACATAACATATATAATATGGTGAGTTGAAAAACAATTACATCAAGAATGGCAAAAATGGTTAGTTGTGGATCAAATAGTACATGGTCTGTGCCACTTAGAAAAGTCCCACTAGCATAGTGGACGTATTTAGTGTGTGTAGTTTAAGCTATAGACTTTTCGAAAAGCAGAAAAGCAGCAAAGTAAAGAATAATCAGAAAGTGATTAAAATAATCTGACCTGCACGTCCTGTGCATTGACATCCAGGTGATCAGCAATCAAGAACCGGAATCTTGACGAATCCAAGTTCGTGCCCGACCCGATTACCCTGTTAGCCGGAAACCCGGAGAGCCTCCACGCCACATAAGTCAACACATCAACGGGGTTGGAAACCACCATGATTATGCAATCCGGCGAGTACTTTGCCAACGGCGGCACGATGTGCTTGAACAGAGCCACGTTTCTCTGCAAGAGATTGAGCCTGCTCTCGCCGGGGTTCTGCCGCGCGCCGGCGGTGACGATGCAGAGATCGGAGTTGGCGCTAATGGCGTAGTCAAGGGAGGCGTGGATCTTCGTCCGGGGGAGGAAGGCGGCGGCGTGCTGGAGGTCGAGCATCTCCCCGCGGAGCTTGTCTTCTTTGGCGTCGATGAGGGCGAGCTCGTCGGCGAGGTCTTGGGTGAGGATGGTCTGGGCGATGGCCATGCCCACGTTGCCGACGCCGACGACTGTGATCTTGGTTGGGCGTTTGGTGTCTGAAGGCGGCTCCCCGCCGGAGATGGGGGCGAAGAAGGCTTTGGAGAGGTCAAGGCCGCCGGGCCCGAGGGAGGAGGCGGAGGAGCACTTGTGCATTGTGATCAATAGCGGGTCTCAGTGTGGTGTTGAAGAAAGAGCAGTGGTGGTGGAGAGTGGGGTTTGCAGTTATATATATAAGGGGAACAACCTGGCGGTGCGAGGGGAATGGCGGATTGGCACTTTTCAACGGTCATTTATAATGGGAGAAATTGCAGGGAAGAGGAGTGATCTGATGTGGTGCACCCTCAGCACAAATATTCCATATCATTCCAATTTGGTCCAATAGTTTTTTTCTTTTTAAGTTGCTTTGATATTTTACATTAAATGTTTCAGAATTTATAAAATATTTAATATTTTTTAAAAAAAATATAAGTTTCAGAAATAACATGTTATTGTTTAAAGAAAAATGAAGGACCTCCTAAACTATTATAAAAATTTTAACCTATTAAGAAGTACTTATAATTAATAATAATACATTAATATATATATATTATATGTAGTTTTTATTCCCAATATGATAGAAATAACTAATACCTTTTCGGGGAAGGGGCGATTATCACTTATATTTATATCTATACTAACAAGAAGAAAATCTCATTTTTATTTACAAATAGCGGCTACTTATACTAGGAACATCAACTTTTTAAATTACCACAAATGTCTTTTTGTATTTTCAACCACCCTTACTTAACTTCTTCTTTTCATCTATATTATCTATACTATCTATACCACTTTTTTTTGTGTCAATAATATCTTTAAATTAGTTTTATTTTATCTATTTATTTATGTATATTTTATTTTTATTTATAATATATTTTAAAATATAAATAATTATTTATTATATGCACGCAGAGACGATATATCATAACGACTAGTAAGGTAATAAGACTCTACAAAAAATGCAATGTTTAACCATGTCAATTAATAACAAAATACCCATAGCAAACAGCTATTGGCCACGTCCATCCAATAATTATTGGTTGTGGTATCTGCGAGGTGGCTAAAATATTTGCCATGACTTTCTTTTACCATGATTCTTAGTCATGACAAATAAGTTTTTCTTTTATGGAAAAACTTATGTTTTTATATCGATTTCATTTTATCGTGGCCAATGAAAAGTATTTACCACGATTTTTAGTCTATAACTATTAAAATTATAGCCAATAATTATTTTTTTTTATAGTGAAGATTCTCATAGGAACAAATATTCCCAAACCTAAATCATACCAATCATAATATGCAGTTGGAAGTGACTTTGGATTGCAAATTCCATTCCCATTCTATTCCTACTTACTAATCAACCCCTTTTAAATATTTGAATAAAATAATATCATAGAGCTTATAAAATATTAGTAATCACGATTTTACAACTAATTTTATAAGAAGTATGAGACAGTAGAATAATCATTTTTAATTTATAAAATATACATTAATCATAATACCCTCAAAGGCATATATTTTCATACAAAATATTCCATTTTTTTAAATTTTTTATAAAATTATTAAAAATAAAATTAATAAAAAGTATCTAAAAAATATCAATCATTATCAATTATAAAAATTTAAATTATGGTTATTTATGGAATATGTTTCAATAATTAATATAAATATAATAGTGTTATGGTTGTAGATTGAATAATGAATTCAATGAAAAAATTGCCATCGATACATAACTGCTTCCTGAGTAGATAATTTTTTTTTATAGAGACTGATTAAAGAGTTGCGTTGTCAATGAATAGTAAAGTTTGATTTTGAGATATTTATAATAAAATTAAAAGTATTAGGATGTAATAAAGTATATATATTTATAGTGTATATTATAAGTAAAACTTTATTTTTATATCTTTATAAATAATTCAATATCTTTGATATATCCATCAAATAGGCAAATAACACTACATTCCAGTGTGGTGTAGAGACCCTGAATCGCAACTCCCACCGGCTTTAACTTCGAGAAGCCAAAACACGTGGGGGGGGCGGAGGGGACTCTGTCCCCCAAGGCACATGAGGACCTTTTCCGTACATGATCTTGACAAGATCTGTGAACGCTTATTGTTCTGACCTTTATGTCGCTAACACGCTTTCTAAACAATGTGCGGCCCCTCACAAATCATGGCAGGATTTCACAGAGTAATTGCAAAATTTTCTATTTTTGTAATGGGAAAAAATGTATAAAATTCATGTATTTTAAAAAGTCAGCTAAAATTTTCTTTTTATTTTAAAAATAGGTCAAAATTCTCTTGTGATTTTGTAAAATTCAGCTCAATCGCCTCCTCTCCGTTAAATCCAACTAACGGTATTAATGACTGTTGGATCTTTTTTTATCAAATGTTGGTCTAACATCATTAGACCTAATTAATTAATATGAACCGTTAGAATTTAAAAAAAAATGAAAAGTTTAGATTCAACAAATTATTTAACTTATATTAAATATAAATAATTAATTTTAACTTATATTAAATATAAATAATATAAAATTAAAAAATATATTATTATTATTATTGTATATTAAAAAAAAAACTAATTACCCCACCCCTTATTCCTGTTGCCCCCCTTTACCCCACCATCATCTCCATCGCGACAACATGGATTTTTCAAAGCGTCGTATCTTTGCAAATGTTTTACCAAAATGAGCGAGGTCAGTTTCGTTAGAATCGTCTTAAAAAGAAGAGTCTGATGGTGGTGGTCTGAGATCAAGATTCGACTGGACGACGATGAATCTATGGCAAACATGTTCGGTAGTCATGGCTTGAACCCAGTCTCTCCAATTGACGAAAATTGAAATTGAAGTTATAAAAATGTTCATCTTGAAGAGAGAATTCCAGTGATACCATTGACCGTCGAAAATTCATTCGCACGGCGCATGAAACATACAAACAAGTTCCCAGCGAAAAAGGGGTGAAAACCTTCAGTTTTTTTAAATTTTTTAATTAACTTTAATTATATAGAAATATATTTTAGTTAATTAAGAAGATTTTAAATAATTATAATAATTAAATATTTTAGCTAATTAAGAATATTATAATAATAATTATTGTAGTTAAATATATATTTTAATTGATAAAAATAATTTTAGATTTAAATATAATCTAATTTAATATTATATATTAAATAAATTAAATATAATTTAAAATTTTAATTTTAATTATAAAAAATACAAAAACAAAATAAAAACAAAAAAGTAGCATTTTAGTAAAAAGATACACCTAAGAAAAAGGTAAAAAAATAGTTAAAAAATACCCCCAAACGCAAAAGAGCTCGTGTAATGCACCTCCATTAATTACTAATGGAAGAGGTGTTTGTTGCTGGGTTTTACAAAATACAGTGGGGGTTTAGCCTATTTTTAGAACAGAAAGGAGTTTTTAGCCGATTTTTTAAAACACGGGGATTTATGCATTTTGTCATTTTGTAATGGGACAAAATCGTACAATTTTTTATTATATATGCTGGTCATCTTATAGACGATCTACTAATATTATGAACTGAAGTCTAAATATGTGAAAATCAACACACAGGTTAGGGTATACATTTAACACTACTAAGCGTCTTGATAAAAATTCAAATTTATATCGTGAATGTGACAATATTCGACTTTATCACTAACTTATAATGTTGATGGTGTTCAAAATAATACGTGGCATTGATGGTTTTAATCCTAACAAATATAAGCTGTCTCGAGAAAAATATTTTCATTATTTTAGATAATATAATTTGTAAATGGTGAAGGGAACATTACTACTTTACCCTTATTAAAGTGTTTGTTTTTTAAAACAAAAAATTTGAAAAATATAAAAAAAAAATTGAGAATGGATAAAATAAATGATCCATACGGCAAACTAGTCCATAAAATTATTTTAAAAAATTCTAAAACATATATAAAATTATAATTCATAATTCAAAAGAATATTTTGATCAGTTCACTACAAAAATTATATAAAAATTTAATGAAGGCTAACAAAATTGGTTTGTTGTTGGAGTACGAGATATTAAATCAGAGGGTATTTATTATTTTTTAAAATAACAAAAAAAATATTTATAATTGTACTAAATTTAAGAAAGATTACTGTAATTTATCCTCGTCAATAATGTCGATCACCTGCTTCAAGTTTGAGAAGCATCGACGAATTGGAATACGATTTTCAAAAGTGATTTATTGGTCTATTTTCAAACGATTTCTGTGAATTTGATGCGTCAAAGGTTATGTAGTGACTAGTTTGGACCCCAGTCCCCATACATATCATCTAAGACATGAGAAAATTATTAGTCAAAGAGAACATTCCAAGAATTATTAAAACTTTTCATATTTAATTATATTGAATATGTATTTATATCAAGATTTTTATAATATTTTACATTATCTAATGCATATTTTCATTAGAAGAAAAATTACTACCGGCTATATATAACTTTATTTGTTATGGACTATAATTATGATAAATAATTATTATTAATCATGATTAAATAAAAACCAATGCAAAAATTTAAATTATCGATCATGAAAAATATTTTTACACGACTTTTAGTCATGACATGTTCTAGCCACACTCTAAAAAATTACTGCTAATAACCATTGAGTAGCCGTGGTGAATGACTATTCACTGTGGTTATTTACGATTGAATAAATTTATGCATAATACTTCAACTTTTTGTAAATAATAAAGTAATAGAAATTATTATTATTATTGATGTTAATTATTAGCTGCTTTTTGATTTTTTTCTTGACATAAACTTAAGGATCTCTTTTCATTCCTAAATCCAAAACATAATTAATGTTATTTTGTCAACCAATATGTTTGATAAATATTTGAAAATATAATAAAGTTTTTAAACTTATTTTATATCAGTAATTTAAAATTTTAATATTTTTTTCCTTTAACATAATGGGCTTGTGTTTGAGCTGTAGTTTTGGGTCCGATTTAATCGAGCACCCGACTAATTGGGTACCCGATTAGTTGGGTTCGGGTAATTTGTTTGAAAAAAATAACTATATTTTTTTATATTAAAAAATAAAGTCCAACTAAATATATTGAAAAGAAAATATAAACATATTCTTAACAGAAATCTCAAACCTTTCGATGAAGGCTTCTTAAAATTAATGAGCAAATATTTATAATTATGAAAACTAATAACAACAAAAATTTAATAGACAATCATTTACAAAATTAAAACTAAATTTACCAAACTAATAATTGACCATACTAGATTGTAATCTTAAAACTCCAACCACGATTTAATTATAAAAATCACATCAACGATATATTTAACATACATCAAATCTCATTAACAATTCACGATAATATGATACTAAAACACAAAAAATTCTACTGAATTGATTTGAGTGCCAAGAGCCGTCGTGCACAAAGTAGAAAATGAAGAAGTGGCACCATCAACCTCCAATTTAGTTAATTCTACATAAAATAGAAAATACTTAGACAACTAAAAAATAATTAGAGTACATAAAATTGAACAAGAAATAAAGTGCAAAACAAAATAAAATTACCTTTCTCAACCACTTCAAGTTCACTCAAAAATACTCCTCAATGCTAATTGATTAGGAATCTTTTCTAAACCAATCTTGAGCATAAATAATTGCTTGAACTATCTTAGGAGACAAAGAACTCCTAAAAGCATTAAGAACATGACCATTGGTACTAAATGCGGTTTCTAAAGCAACAGTTGAGACTGCCCGAGCCACTTTTGAGAGAATTGAAAACCTTTGAGTGTTTACTTTCCACCAATTTAATATATCAAATTTTTCTCTATGTATTTCGACATCTTCACCAAAATATTTCTCCAACTCCGATTTCACACGATCACCTTTATCCCTTATTTTGTACACACTGAAATCTTGTTCAATGGTAAACTTACAAGTTACCTCATGATCATGCTCAATCTCAGTTGAAGAAGAAGATGGTGAAGAAACACGACTAGGTGATGGCCCCGGGCTTCCTAATGTTCCTTGAAGAGTATGATCATATCTCAACTTATAAGCATTAAACATCTCATAGACGAGATTTGCGACCCGATTTGCTCGACCAATCGCAACCCCGTTGATGCAGACTCGGCAGAGCAGTTGTTACAGGAGCTGGCCTCTCCGGCTAGATTGCCTAGAAATCAATTCCCTATAGATGAGATACCGGAGTACCTGGTCAGGAACACGGAGGAGAAAATCCGAGTGATGAAACAGAGGAGTAGCTCATGCGGTCCAAGAATTAAGACAAATAGAATTAAAAAAAAAAGATGGCAGAAACAAAAAACTTGATGTCGTGTCAAATGTAAAGGAATAGTACTCTTGCTTTTATGTTTTGTTGCGTTAATGTTGTAATGATAACTGTTGTTTTATTTTCAATGAAGAAGGGATGGGGACTCCGAAAAGCCTCCCCCACCTTCGGGTGTTTAATTTTTTTAAAAAAAAGGTATTAAATAACTCATAAAGGCCATCTCTCACTTGTTCTTTCATCGTATCACTTTTTCCAACACCACCATACAATTTATTAAAGGAAAATTCTTGGACTCTAATTTAGGACGTGGATCAAGAACCACAACATAATATAAAATCATATTCATCTTTTCAATTAATCCCCAATACTTGTCAGATTTTCCTTCATTTTCTTTGTCATCTCATTTAATTCAGCATCGTTACTACTGAACCACAGTTTGAGAAGCAAGTCAACCTCACATATTTCGCGAAACACAAGATTAGATGTAACATATAAGGTACCAGAATGCGCAAAGCGAGATTGTAAAAATGTTGAAAAAATTTCACTAGTAGTTTTGCCCTCTCCCAGTCATAGTCAATCAGCACCCCATCAAATGGTTTTTTCAAAAGATCAGTCTTATAGGCAAAATCAACATTTTCGTAAGAATCAAATGCTCTCTTAAGGCATATAGCAGCCTTCAACATCAAGTAAGTGGAGTTCCACCTAATAGGTACATCAAAAGATAACAATTTTTTTATTTCCACTTTTCAAATTCAACACTCTTAAAATTCTGGAGAATTCTTATAGCTAATCTCATCCCAGATTCCGCCACTCACCACCATGCTAGACTTGAAAAATTTGACTACTTGTCCTAATGCCTTGCATACAAAGAAAATATACTCTTTAACTCCTCAATTTGTAACTCCATCGTTTCATAGAGTAGCAAGATATCATCAATGAACAGTAAGTGGAAAACACTCAGTGTCGAAGGGCTAATATCACTCCAACAAATTACCCCTCCTTTTTTCAGCCTGTTGAATCAAATAAGGAAAGATCTTCGCATAGAAAATAAAAAGATATGGAGACAACAGACCTCCTTGATGGATAGCGCACTTCTGTCAAGAAAAACCAAACTGTGCACTACTCAAATTTAGCGAATTTGAGATAGAGGCAACCAACAATATAATCAGATTAGTAAAACCACTCTCGGAACCTAATCTAAGAAGAATCCGTCTAAGGAAAGACCATTCTACTCTATCATAGACTTTGCTCATGTTAAACTTTAAAGCCGCATAATTTTTTTTAGACCGAGATGACACTTTAAGAAAGTGATTAAGTTCAGATGCAAGAAGTACATTATCTGTGATTAACCGATTAGGAATAAAGCCAAACTGAGTATGGGAAACAATTTAACCCATCATGCCTTTCAATCAATTAGCAAAATATTTTGATTTTAACAACTTTTGAAATATAGTGAAATATATTTAAAAACTATTTTAAAAAATTAAAAATTATATATATATAGAGAGAGAGAAAGTATGTTTTAACATAAGGTGAAATGAAGAAATTCTGACAACAATTTCTAGCAATAAATTTTTGTTCAGAATTAAAGTTTTATTTTTAACACATATTTCGAGTTAATAAATATTAAAAACTTTCCAAAAATATTTTGAAAATGATATAGAATTTTATAAAATTAGAAAAACATATTCAATATTCATAAAAATAACATCTAAAATTGTTTCCCTTTCTCTTTTTAGGTCAAAAGTATCTATTTGTATAATTTAAGTCGGTCAAAATAATATATTTTCGCACAGTATAATTATACACTTGAAATTATTTATAATCAGTATTTTTTAACTATATATTATAAAATATATTGATTAAATTGATCAAGAAAATTTCATAAAATTTAAAACTTTCTTAGGAAAATCAAGAAAGTTGATGTGTTCAGAAGGAAACTAAATAATTTCAAAATTATCAACTATTTTTATTTTTATAAGATAAAAATAGAACCTTTTCCACAGTTTTATTAAAAAAATTTAGTGAGGATAAAATAGTAATGTCCACTTAATTATTTAGGACTACGGAATTATTTTTTATTTAAGAAAATATTTATATATTTTTTTAAATAATAAAAGATATTCATAATTTTGTTAAATTTTATTAAAATTAGCTGTAATTTATCGTAAGAAAAGTTTAATTGCATGATTTAATTTTAAGCTTTCTAGAAATCGCAAAAATTAAATAAAGTGGAAAAGAAATAGAGAGGGTGAGAAAAGAGGCGAAGGGAAACGAAACGTGCAATTGGGAAGAAGACTACTGGAAATGGAGGCTCTGGCGCAGCTAGAGAGAGTCCAGACCCGAATCCTCCACCGCATATCGGACCTTGAACTTTCTCACTCCCTCTCTTTGCAATCATCCGCCGCCGATGCCAATGCTGATGCCTCAACCACAACTGAAGGTCGCCTTTCCGCCATCCTCCTCTCCAACTCCGTTCGAGACTTTTCATTCAAGCGTGTACCCTCCGATTACTACGAATGGACCCTCGAAGCCCGGCGCGACATCCTTGGTGCCGCATCCATTCATCATCTCTGCAAGAGTATTGTTTTGGTGCCCACTTCTTCTTATGCCTTGATTGCAAAATATGTACTTTTAGATTGAGATATTTAAGGCATCTTAACATGCCTTGGATTTTTGGGTTGTTTAGCTTTGTTTTTTGGATTGTATGCCTGAGCATCCGTGGGTCTTAGTACAAGGGCCTCCTTGGTATCTTGAACTTGCAAGTCAAGGTTTATGTGCATTTTATACAATAGATGAATTAGTTCCATTGAGGCAGAAAAATGTAAGAAGTATGCCATGGTGTAGTTATGATCATAGTATTAGATATTTTCCTGAAGCAATGTACTTTAACTTTTAGATGATTTCAATGGTGTTGGTTTTGTGAGGATCGGATAGCTCCTAAACCTCCATATTTTGGAAATACCTAATTAGGCAAGGATTAGGATACTTGACCCATTCTTAGTATATGGACTCACTCATAAACTGCTCCGTAGAGGTGTTTCCCGGTAAGCTCCATATTGGTGGTGCAACATTGACTTGAATGGCCAAAATACACGAATTTGAGTTGAACCAAGCAATCTGTCACAATCAAAGTCAAGTCACTAATTAGTAAGAAATTGTTTACTTAAAGACTTGTACACGAGTTTACTATTTCAGAATATAGAATATGGAAGCTTGTTCACGAGTTTCAATGATTAAGTAGATTAGTTAAATGGAAAAGACATGCATTATTATTTGTAAATTCTAATTTATGGTTGCAATTGCACTATGAGATGACACTTAAATCTGTTGCATAGTGAGATTCTGGATAACATTTACAGATTTTTGCTTAGTTTGTAAGGGGTTTATATTTTTACAGGCCTAAATTCTGAAACAAGGGCTGCTATGATGCCTGAAAACCTATCTGCAGAAAGTTAGTTGGAGAGTTAATTTCCTCATATACATAATTGAAGTTAATGCCCATAGTCATGTACAAATATAATTTTTCCGGTGTGGATATAAGTCCATAATGAGAAACATATAAAAGCTTCTACAGAGGTATACAGAACTTGTAAACACAATAAACTCGAGCCTGAATTACTGTCTTGAGGCTTGATAAAGGGTGATGCTTTTATAAAGTATGAATCTTACTGTTTAAATAAGTACTTATTTTAGCGATAACCTTCTAGTATATTTGATTGTTTAAAACTGCTTTATGTTCGCTGGATTGTACTTTTTACTTAATCATGTCGTATACCTTTTCAGCACCTCTAGGCTCGCTGACCATTGCAAAATATATGGATGCTATGGCAAAATCTTTCAGGACTTTTATGAGATCAATAATGTTGTATAGGACTATGGGCCACAGAGAAAACCTCTGCAAATTGAATTTAACAATTGGAGAATGTTGAAGTTAGATACTTGGTAGAAAAGAAGAAACAGAATGAGAAGTAGTCATGGATGAGTTGGTTAAGCTAGTAAATATCAAATTGCAGGAGACAATTGAGATGGTTTGGACGCATTAAATGAAGGCAATTACATGCGTTAATTACGAAGTGCCATGACACTAAATCAGTCACCTGCTTAATCACACAGAATGAGTTTAAAGCATGTGAGACTTCACTATATATGTTTAGAGATGGTCCTTTAACAGCAGTGAGAAAAGGATCCTTATAGCTGATCTCTCATATGTATGGGATAAGGTTTCATTGTCTTGAGTAAATACTTCCTTGGAACTGCTTAAATTACTCTACTCTGGTTGAGACATTGACTGGCAAAAGGATGCATTCAGTTGGGTGGATTACTTTCTAAGCACTGATTAAATGATGGGTGAGGCATTCACATTATATCACCATTAAATGCACTAGCAATTCTTTTATTCAAAGAGCATGCTCTGAGAAAGTTTCTTTTCACTGAAATGCTTGTAGGCACTTCTTTTTTATTCTTTCTCCAGGTGTGCCTTCCGTTGGATTTACTTGAGTGATCAATGGCTTGAATTTCCTCATTACACTAATGCTATCTCTATTTTACTTATCGTCATTCCTTGGTTTATCCCCCTTCTCCCTTCGTGTGTGCTTCCTGAAAGTGCAAATTAAGGGGTTTATGAAGAGACTCATACGTACAAATGCATGATGGTTTTTCATAATGGATTCGCTGTTGATGTGAGAGCAGTTTTGGGACCCAAACGTAGTTTGCCTCATTTCCTTGTTTATGCAATCTTCAGTTCTAGGTTTTCCCTGAATTGAAATCTGTTTATTTAACATAGGTTAATACCCAAGCACCACCCGATGTAACTGACTGCAGTGATAGAAACTATTCCAAGTACTATGTTGTTGTTGTTCAGGTAATGAAATTTCTCTTATTTTTCTATCTTATGAACACAATATACCTGGTTATACTTCCGGAATGTTTATCTTTGGTTGCAGTATACTGCTCGCTTCAATGCTGAGACTGTCAAGAATTTCTTGTATGCACTCAACAATGGCAAGATATCAAAAAAGAAATTCAATAGTAAGTTTAATAACTTCGCAATTGAATGGGGGTTCAAAATTACTGAACACCAATCTTGTATTAAGAGCCTTCTTTTAGTCTTTGTGAGTGTGCGTTTTGGATGGAGAGTGTATGGTGGCATAGAGGAATTCTGCTGATGGGAGAAAATGTTGACAAGTACTTTCATTGATATACGCACTTCAGATTTTGTTATTGCTGTTGGATATTTTCATCTCGCTGACCATAAGTTGAATTTGGCCCAATAATATCTACTGAATTGTGTGACTACTGGTTCTACCCTCTAGATTTGACTCTTGAAAATATCACTGTTCATCCAAATGAAAACTTGCACCATCATATGTTCTACTTACATATCTGTGCATTATTTATGTCAGTCAGCCTTGAGCACAGATTTGCGGTTGCCTTGGACATTCCGTTATTGACCTAATATAACCGGGTTGTCATCTTTATAAGATTAAGAGTGAGAGAATTGACCAAGTACCATTCGGAATCGTTCTAAGTTAGCTAGAACTTCTCAAATATGACCCATATCATTAAAGAGAATATACTACCAGTCAAATGTATGAGTATAATGTTATGTTCTTGCATGTTCCTGTTTATCTGTTCTTGGATTACAAAATAGAAGAATTTCAGTGGCTTTCTTGTTTTTGCTTATTGTTTATATTTGGCTATTATTGAAGCTTATTATTAGTTGCCTCTTGACTTGGCTGTTATTTCAAGCTTATTATTAGCTGCCTCTTGACTTGAATTTACCTCTCAGGCTGGACAATCATGTTCTGTGCTTAGCTTGGCTTCCACTTGGTAATATCACCTGAGTTTATATCAGCTTATGATTGCGCTGTCCTTCAAGCTTGATGAATTTCACATTACCTTAAAAATTTTTCTAGAATATTTGTTTCTTAGGAGATTTTAGCTGACAATACTGAAGGCTTTTTTACTTTAAAATTGTTTTTGCATCTTCCTTTGATCTTCCTTTGGATCTAGCATTGCTAAAGTGGAAATGCTGTTATGTCTGCCCCTATGGGCATTATTGATAGTCTCTGTATTTCATTTCTCTTTCTTTTACGTTTATGTTTTTCATCAACAGAGGATAAGTGAACTGTTTCATAAACAAGTGTAGGCATAATGGAATAATAACTCTTCGTTGTTCTTGACTTCTTGTGAGAGAGGATTTTATTTTTATCCTTTTTTTTTTTAAAATAATTTCTCCCTATTCATGCACCCATTCATGCACACAACCAGGCTTTGAACTCAAGACCTCTTAGACGAGATCTTAATGCGCAAAACCTTGAGAAATTTTGATATGTCAACTTTGTGGTCATTATCTCATATTTGGTAATAAAGCTCAGACAATTGAGAATTTGTTCTAGATTAAACTTACCTCCACTAACTATATCAATATAAAGTTGCATGCATGTTTGAGCCAGAGATCAGGCAAGAAAAACAACGTACATGCATCATCAATAGAAAACATACTTATGTAGATGGATGGAAGCTTGAGCACTCCAATTAATAAGTAGGGATAATTACATGGCCAACCCTGAGGTCTGGGCATATTATGAGGAAATCCATATGTGGAAATTATGTTGATGCTGAATGCACTCATATTTTATTAGAGGTTCCCTCTTGAATATGACTGCGGGCTTGTAGTCTAACGGAGTTTTGTTAATATACCTAAATTTTAAAGGATGATAGTGTAATTATCTTTAATAAGCAAACATACTGGGAGATTTCTGGAAATATTATTAGCATGTTTCATATGTGATGAAAAAGGCTTTTCTATATGTTGTTTTAGACATTTAATGCTCATGGAATATTCTTTTACCAATTTATGTTTAAATTTCCCCCAAAACTTAACTTTGTCCCAAAAATGTTAATCTAATCTATTTGAGCTGCAAACTCAGTTCGTAAAAATGCACTATTGTTAGATTGACTATTCCATCAATTATAAGTTTCCTGTATCCAGAAAAGCAATATTATTCTACCATTGTACTTTGTGAAGATGACGATACTGACTAGACCAAGTAATGCAGTGAGGCTCGCTCCAGAAGAAACATCGGCAAAGTTGACTGGTTATGAACACAATGGAGTGACCTGTATTGGCATGAAAACTGATATACCGGTAACAAATGCTCTATCCACTTCTGTAAGAGCATTCTCTTTTGACCTAGCATGTGAAACATGAGGATTTTGTGACAGTGTTATCTCAGTCTTGGCTGTCTGGCCTGTGATATGTCAACTTGCTTTGGCTATTAAAGTGTCAATTATGACTCTGTTCCACTAGAATAATTGCCGATCTTGCAACAATCCTTTTAAGAAAACAAGAAAATTAATAATGATTTTTTCTTAGGTGTGAAATGCAGAATTAGTTTATGGTTCAGAAAAGGCCACTGAGCAACTCAATTGCATATCATTGATTTTAATCAGGCAGACAACCTTGTGTTTCTTTTGCTGTTTGATGTGATCAGCAAATAGGGACCTCAAATTTGTTATTGGAGCTGCATTCTTGTGTTTTGTCTCTCCTCTAGAAGTAGCTGATTCTGGAAGAGGGTACATGGGGGAGCCCTGCCTGTTTCCCTTTAGAGAAATTGGGACATCTGGTGTGTTCATGTTTCTGTGATTCTCTTACAAATTGTGTCTTGCCTTTCATTATGCCAGCTGCCTGCCCAAGAAATCAAACCTATCAGTACTAGCCCTACAACTTAAGATTGGAAGTTTGTGACTTCAGTTTAGGGGTAATTTAGATTGATGTGAAAAATTTGCCACGAGCCTTTTTTCATGTAGTTACTTTCCCATTGCATTTTTCTCTACAAGCTAGTAATTCACGGCCCGGTTTGTCTCTAAATGATGGTGTTCTCAGCCTAATGGTTGGAAATATTGCCTTCAAATGCAAGCCTCAAAATTGTAATATTTATGATCTTGGTGCAATAACAAGTTCTGACTGAACATGATTTAAGAATATCAAAGAGAGCAAAATTAATTCATGCACATTGTCCACCTATGCAATTATTAATACATTACGTCATCCGTGCTGAACAGTTAATTCATACCAGTCTGTTTGTTTGACATGTCAAATGCATGCCCGCATATACTGTATGATGATTGGACATGCATGTTATCCCCTTTTCCCTTCTTATTTATCAAATTGAACCTAGACAAACGAGAAGTTACTGCCTGTTGCATTTTTCATGTTAAAAATGGTACTCTAGCATATTTGGAACCTAGAATTACCCTGGAACTGATGGCAATTGCTTTTAAATGACCGAGTTTACGTATTCCAGAGCCATAATAATTTTTTTACTGTTCTGCATTATTGCATTAACTGGATAAAACATCTTAACCAGGTGATATTGGATGAAGCAATAACGAAACTCAACCCAGATTTCTTCTGGTTGGGAGGCGGCGAGATTGATCTTAAATGGGGGATCAGGACTTCGGAGTTCATTAATTATGTAAAGCCATTCATTGTTAACTGTAGCGGTAGTTGAATTCTCCCAGCTATTACTGAATTAATTGTAGAAGGCGCAACCTGAATGTTTTACATGGAGACATCCGACTGAGAATCCTTGTGCCTAACTAGTACTATGTAGATGGGATTCTTCTATACGATGTCCAGGTCTGCAGTGGTCGAGATATCATTCTTTTGGTCTCATTGCTAAATATTCTTGGGACGTTCCATTGTTAATTTGTATGATTATCCCTAATCTTTCTCCATGGATCAATTATTCTATTGGTCTCACACTTTGTTGCGAACTTGGATGTTGTAGTGGTGTGTTCTCTTATTTTGAAAATAAAGAAAAAATTTGACTAGCGTAAGAGAGTGAGGCTATAGACGAGACAATAAACTGAAAATACAGAAACTGATAGGACAAAACAGTTGGGACAATAAACTGAAAGATCAGAAACTGATGGAACAAAGCAGTTTGGACAATAAACTGAAAGTTGAGAAACTGATGGAACATGTGTCTTTGTGCATTGAGAAGAAAGCAATTAAAGCAACATTTATTGCAACGGCTACTGCATAAGAAAACCATCAGATGTTTATATAATTCTTTATTGTCAGCACATTTAATACAAACAACAGGCAACGTGTAGAGGACCATCACCCCTCAATTCATCACATTCTCACCACCTACAACTTGTTACATGCATTGAATAGGACCTACTGGGGAACGAAATTTGCTGAATTTGGAGGATATTTTCTGAAGAGTTGTCAAATGTCCACTTAATTTTGTACAACTGATCAAAAGTGTCATAATTCATTTCCAACAAATCACATAATGCTAAATGCATATGGGTTGCTTCTGTTTCCCATTCTATCCCCCTTACGACGACTAATAAAAGAAACGGAAAAAAGAAAAAAAAGGGAAACGAGATTAACAGCAGGGAGATTTATTTTCACAAATCGAACATGTGCATGGTGGGAAATCAACATGTATCTTAGGTGCCCCTGTTATGGATCGGTGGTTTGCGATGGGGTTGTGCGTAGTCCATAACTACTATGTCTTCCACCGTGTCATTATCCTTAGAGCTCACAGTTTCCTCGGCATGGGACGGTGGTGATTCCAGTGTCGATCGTTCTGCTCTCTTCCATATCTGCATATATAGATGATGCAATTTTATCAGTATTTTAGACATGATCTTTTCTAAATAATGCCAATATCCACCATGCATGGATGCACTGCAGGCCTTGTATCGAAACTCTGCATTTATGCAAACCTGCATTAAGTAGGATACTTGTTGAAAGAATTTACCTCTTTTCCAGTAGCCTCCTGCAGATTCTTCCAGGAATATGAAACTTTGAGCTTGTTGCCTGTGGGCAAAACAGTTGTCAGTAACTAGACACATGCAAAATAATGCACTAAGAATGATTACATGATCCAGTAAAAGCTCTTCATGTAATATACATATCTTCTGCCGTCTTAGGATTCCTTCAGATTCTGACAGGAGAACGGATACGTAATACGTTGGGAATTTCTGTTCAAGTTTAGGTATAATAAATTATTATCCTACCATATTTAGAAACCGGTCCCTTCAATGTACTTAGTTCGAATTTTTTATCATAAAACAGTGTTGCGTTTTGTATTATATCTAATATATATGCGTCATCCTTATTCGTAATCTATATATATATGTTAAAGAAAATTTGAGATGCAGCACTAATTTTGCAATAAACATTCCTAGCATAAATTAAAGTTTGAACATATTGTATAGGGTGTATGCTCTTTTAGAAACCTTCATTGTTTTCTGCTTCTTTAACTGCAGAAGACTTCTGATTGTCCAACTGCACGACGACATTCGTACGACGAGCCAATCCCTCTACTGCAGAAGTCTTTACATCCTGGACACAGGTTTTGCAGTTAGTTGAATACATTTTGAATATAACTTACATTATGAACTTGCATGTCTAAAAATCAGAAATCTAACCGTGCGAGGAAGCTCAAAACGTTCCTCATCCCAAACCATAAGCGGTCTAGCTGTGCATGCATGCAAACAAAGACACAAGATGAAGTAAACAAGTGAAGCCATAACAGAGAGATTATCTGCAAGTGAAATGGTATGATCGATCTCAGAGCAAGAGAACTGGTGAGGCAGAAGTGTGATTCCCCAACACATATTTGTACTGAGAAGGGGAAATGCAGCATTAAATGCAGGAGTATTGCAGGAGATGAATTTTGGTCTGAGAGAACATGCAGGTGCTTGGCTGCTCGACATTGAAAACAAATTTGAAGATATCGGCGGCCCCCCATGTCCCCTGTCTCTGCTTTTTACTCTAAGGGGAGAAAACCATTACACGTTAACGCATAATACTCGTATTAGGAACATGTGTTGGATTGAACGTTTGTCGCTGTGCAAGATGTTATCATCATCGATCGGTAACATTACAGTTCAAGTCTTTATATTGTGTAGCGGTAAGTGCTACATCTCGCTCTGTCGTAGCTACAAAAGAAACGGATTTTCCCCCCTATATATTTGCAACGAGTACGGTTTAAAAGTTTTGGTAAATCAGTACTATCACTTTGATCGAATAAGTTAATGTAAAAACTTAACTATTCTCTTAATTATGGTCAAAGTATTGCCATGGCTCTTAGCTATGTGCGGCTAATATTTTGGCCTCGTCTGCCGATACAACGCCATCATCCGTTGTGCAGCTGTGGTTATTATTACTATCTGAACATGATTTTTCTCTTTTGATTGTAGAAATTAGCCATGAAAAAATATCATATTTTTTGTAGTGCCCTAACAAAAAGTTCAAGCGAACATCCGTAATCCCCTCCCCATGAAGGTCACTGCTGTCGCGCAAACCAACAATCCCTTGTTCGATAACTAACGTTAGCTCCATACCAATTATTACATCAACTATCTACCACCGTACCGAAAACTACAACTGTTAGCAATGTCGCAGTTCAAATCTGTAAACTGATACAGTAGCACAAATGGCAGGAAAGCAATAGTTTATCGGCCGACGATATGGTCTTAGATAAGGAGATCAGAGACACGATCTTCTTCCCTACATAAAAAAACTGGAAATCAACAGTTTCTTGTGATTAAAATTTGATGAAGACAGAGATAAAAACATATGATCATGGACAGAAATATAGACCTTCCCATGTGGTTGAGATGAAGTCGTCCACTACTCATCCCCAGTGGTAGATTTTATTATTATTGCATGGCTTCAAAGTCGTGTTTGTCCTTACATCATTGTTCCTTAGCCATTGTTTACTCTTATCTTGTTCCAAAATTTTAATCAGATTAGTGGGCACTAGAAATATTTTGTGGCATGTGGTGTAAGCCTTATGTGTCCGGACTCTGAGAGCAACAGCTTACTATGTTGTTCCCCCTTCATTATTTCAATGATACACACACATTTATTTCCTCTAGCTCTTCTGTTGGTCTCTCAAACATATGCACTTGTCTCTTTTCTCAATCATTTTCAACTTGATGATATTCACTCTATGCAGCATTAGGAAAATTGTATTTTTCTTCTCATCACTTACTTCAGTATGTTTTGGAAAAAATAATAATTTTAGTCCGATGAGTATAAGCGGCAACAAAATTTTTTGTCATGTTGAAATCAATTTTGGCAATTTAATTCTATAATAAAGTTGACAATTTAAGGACAATTCTGACCGAAAATCCCAAATCAGTGTGTCATGCGCTTACACAGTAGATGTGATTTTTCGACAAAAATGGCTGGAACTGTCCATATACAAGTCATGGGGGTGTTATCTTTTTTAAAATGAAGGTAAAATGTTACAATAAGTTTCCTATTACGATATTCAATAATTTTTTGTATAAAAAAAAACATGACAGCGAGTTTTCTGAAATTTAAATATGGTCTAATTTCACCCCAAAAAGAAAAGGCCATATCACAATTTAAAGTAGTATAGAATTAAAAATAATCCTATGAAAACAAAACCAAACAAGCCCTAATTTCTATTATATTCCAAAAGTTGGTGGAGAGCGTTGAAGGAGTTAGTCAACTCTCACCATGTTAATATCTGACATATATATTAATGAACATAGCAACTGTTGGTCGACAATATCTACTGCGCGAGTCTTGAGCTTTCCTATCACATTGATCTTGACCCTTGATCTTAGTAGTCACTCTTAACAATCCAACATTCTTATTTGAATCAAGTTTGATCGAATTAAATTAATTATAAAGTAATTGTGATATATTTGTTATGTAATTGATTGATTTTCTTGAATTGTACACTAATCACACGATAAGTGTATGATACTTACCATATAATTGGTTTAACTTTAACATTGGACAACGGTATTTTTTTATATAGTAGCTGAGTATTGGCTCGATAAAAATTATCCAACGTTAGAGTTCTTCTCAAAAAATCGCAGTCAACTGGATATAATAACATTTATGAGAATTATCCGAGTTATATAACATTAGGGTCGGATGAACCAATCACGTGTTCAACACGTGTCGTGATCATGTGGGGCCACATGCTGGAGACTGACGGCCTAGGTGTCGGTCTATATGCTTCTTAGGTCGGGATGGAAAAAAGACGTGCGGATCATATCATATTTTATGAATACATTTTTGGCCCTATGAAAGGAATTGGCAATTACAGATAAAATAGAAATTTGCTCATGTCCAAAACTTATTTTTAATTTGGAGATTTTGAAATTTTCAGCCAAACATTCTTTGGACTTAATATTGAAAAAATTGCAAGTAATTTCCTATGATATTGTAAATCAGTAAATTATTTTTTTTAAAAAATAATTATTTATTTTCTTATAATGCACCAATTTATCTGTTTTTTTTTTAAATGAAGTGATTTACCTCTTTAAATAGGGAGATAAATTGTTTTATTTTAAAAAATACATGGGGTGAAATGCTATTTTTTTTCATAAGGGGTAAAATGCTGTATTTTTTTATTATTCTTCATAGAAAATAATTTGCTCATTTATAATATTATAGGATGTAAATTATATTAATCTCCTTAAATATTAAAAATGGGACACGTCATGCCTATGTAAAATCTAAGTAGAAAATTAAGCATAAAATTTTTGCAATTTGGATTTTCAAAATGCCGCATCAGCATTTCTTTACCAGAAATAAAAAGTCGATTTCTGGGAAAGTTGTACAATTATGAGCGAAATTTGTCCTGAATGTGCAAATCTTTTTAAATTATTGTCATTAACTGCCAATCACAACTTTTACAGAACGAAAGTAACAACCCCTGTATGCTTAGCATAGGGTTGTAGGGATATTTCTATTATTATATAGGTCAACTTCGAATAAGATTGAATTTGTGAAAATTAAAAAAAAAATAGGATTAAAGTACTCCAACCCCTCCACTCGTGCTGCCACCACCCCCTCCCATCGTCCACAGCCCCATGCGCCTTGCTGCCCCCATCTCCCTCTCATCACGTTGCTAACCCCCTCCACCTCTTCTCGCGCTATCGCCACCTGCGCCCACCCTCTTTCCCAGCCCCTCGTCCTCCCTAATTAGGCAAATATAAAAAAATAAAAAAAATTAAAACAGGGGCTCGTGTTATTCACGAAATGTGTTAGGTGGGTTTTTGTTCAATTTCTAAAAACAAGGGCGGGGGGCGTTTAAATCGCTGTTTTATTTTTTATAAGAGGATTTTTTGCTCATTTCCCTTAACACAGGGAGAAAATTGAATTTAATCCTTAAGACAGATTGACCACAAAGAAATTGATTATTCCCTACATAATAAATGATCATTACTTAAAACCCTATAAATCAATACTATTTACTACAGTCAAACAAAGCTGATGTGAAAACTTAAGATTTGATCACATCTAATTAATACTTACCATGGTTTTTAGCAAATGCTTATGCTTTAGCCTATCACCTGCAGAAATAACGGCCAAATAGTTATTGTTAATTAAATTAATATTTACCATAATTATTTTTATTTTTAATCATAATAATTAATCATGACGGATAGTGGTATTTCCTAACACTTGTTTAAGGGGTAAATGAGGCCGGTGACACACTATTACATTTATTTTATAAGTGATGTGGAACTTGCAATGAGCATTTAAACTGGTAGGCTGGAAGCAGCTGGGGCCAAAGGGGAATGGGAATTGGAAGGAGATGGTGTAGCAGACAGTGTCGCATGGCCAGACCGCCATTTGCACCGCCAGCCCTGGACATGTGGGGGCTGCCTTCCGACCCGACTGTTCCCCTCTACACCTTCTAATTACACCACCCTGTGCCTGTGGCTACACTCATAGTTCAAAGTATTGTTGCCGGATTTTTAACATTAATTCGAGTATGCATGCATCCTCCATAATCCTTTATTTATATTTCGTGCCGGATTTTACTATTTGAGTACTTATGTTTTTTTAAATTATCATTCCATAATATTACATTATATAGCTTATATTATTACGATATTACGAACCGTATTGAAATGCTGTGGCCGATCATATCTGATAATATTGTGTTATTTGAAATATTTTAGGGATAATTACACTCCCATCTCCGGATCAGTTTTGGTGTCGTTACACGTAAATTCCATGTAGTTTGGACAAGTACATCTAGTACCCTTGAGATTTGCTTTCATCCAACAAATAGGTCCTTTATTAGTCAAATTCACGGAATTTATTAATATTAATATAAAAAACTGAATGAAAATTGATATTCACCCTCGATTGACTTAGTAACACTCTTTTTTTTCCTGAGTAAACTGCCTTATAACGATGAATAAATACATTATCACATCCATCAACGTGTGAAGATACATAAGGGTAATTTGATCACAAAAATATTCATTTAACCTGCAATAAATTAGTAATAAGTCAATCAGGTATAAATATAAAATTTTATCTAATTTTTTTCGTTAATATTAGCAAATAACGTTTATAGGCTTTCAATCAAAAGAGACATAATGAACATATATTATTTTTATAGGCTTTCAATAAACATATATTATTTTTGTTTTAAATATATGACCTAATTGTTCATATATATTTATTAAAATACTTGATTCCATGTCTTATAATTTTATTATTTTCTACTATTTTTATATTTCATGTTTATTAAAAAACTCATTACTTATAACTTCTTCTATGGCCAAATCCATTCTAATAGATTTAATTAGAGCAGTGATTTAATTTGTTTTAATATAGTAAAGATATAGACCTATAAATATATATGCAGCATTCGAGGCATTGGTTGAATTTCATTCAGATATTAAAGTTTTATTAGTATAACTTAAATTCAAATCAAGATTTTAAAATTTAGTTAATAAATTTTTAGAAATTAATGTAAGTTGAATACATTTTTTGAAAATAAAAGAAAAAAATTATAAAAATATATTATTTATTAAATAGTTACCTACATTAATATGTTATAATTATAAATTAAATAATATATTAAAAAATATAAAAAAATTATATTATATCAGTGTGAGCATAAAGATGATACATGTAACACATGAATTTAATGCAATGTATCATCTCTGTGATATTATAAATAAACAAATTACTCTATATGAAAAAATAGGCAATCTATCTCTTTTACCTAGTGAGGTTTTGCTTCATTTTAAAAAATACATGGAGGTAAAGTGCTTCATTTTTTAAAAGTACAAAGAGATAAGTTGCTTTATTTTAAAAAAATATAAAAAGATAAATAACTATTTTCTTATAAAAAAATAATTTACTTGTTTACGATATCACAAGAAGGATGGTTGCATTTTTTTTCTATAACACAGTCATGCTTGTTTACAATTCAGTGCGGCGTCGGGTTTGGGCGATGAAGATGATGACGGTTTTTTGGGGTTGTTTATTTTCTATTTTGTTATTTTGATTTTTTTTGTTTGTGTGTGAATTTGAAAAAGGTGAAAGAAAACAAAATAAGAAAAAAAAAAGAATTAATTATATTTTGACTTTCGAACTATGATCGTTTTTATACTTTGGCATCTAAATTTTTTTGTGTTAACTTGTCATCTCAACTTTATGAGACTTTGCATTTTGCCTTTTATAACTATTTTTCCATCTAGTTTTTTGTCTAAAAAAATTACATGGAATCACATGTGATATTTAAGGGTTATGTGATGTGATATTTTTCACATGTGCACAGCATGTGATATTTTCGTCAACAAAATCAGCAAAAATATAATCATATATAGAAAAGTGTAAATTTTACAAAATTAAGATGGTAAATTAACATAAAAAAAAATTAAATACCAAAATATAAAAATAAGAACAACTCGAACGGCAAAATGTAATTTATCCAAAAATAAAAAATAAAAAAATGTAAGAACTTTGTCATAAAATTGCTGAAAATTTGAGCAGAATTTGAGGGATGATTGAAAATTAACTTGGCACGGAAGCGAATTGATTGAAATTTGGGTTGGTGTCATTTAGTTCAAGTAGGAAAACTATCAAAATCAAATTAAAGGTAACTTACATTCATCCTCCACGAGATTAGATTAAAATATACAAATTTTTTTATTTTTTTTGAAATTACAACTATATCCCTTGATGGGTTTTACTGTAAATGTTTGTATAAGTTTTGTCTTTAGAAAAGAAGATGTAATTGTTTTTACAATTATAATTTCAAGAGATATAATTGTAATTTTACAAAGGACATAAAGCGTTGATGTATTTTGACCTAACCTTAGAAATGTCAATATAAGAAAACATTCTTTCAATAGTCAAAAGATACGTGCGAATAATGTTTTTTTATAGGCTTTCAATCCAAGAGACCTAATCTAATGTTTTTATTTAATTGAATTTATTTCCATTAATCATTCAATATTTTTAAATTAAAAAATAGATATTTTTCTTGATGAGACATAAAGTTACAAGTTACGTGCGATCTATGCAACAATTCGGATGAAGATTTTTTCATCTTTAAATTATTTATGATTGATAATATTTTTCGTCTCATATGTTAAGCCACTGCACTTTTTTTTATCTGATTTCGTTAGTATTTTGTTGAAAAAGACCACGTGACAAGCACGTGGTTGTTAACTCTTGGCCCTTCTGGATAACGACCGCATGCTACCGTTAAAATACTAACCGAATCTAATAACTAAAAGACTAAAAGTGAAATTTTTTTATAACTTATCAAATCATTAATGAGAATATTGTACTTAATGTATGAAATATATGCGTGATGAAAAATATAATTTTCCCAATATAAGTCATAATATAGCAAATTACTCCCGATATTTTAGAAAAAAAAAATAAATTTTTCCCTTATCTAAACCATTGATAGGGGATAATTTACTTCATTTTTTTAAACACAGAAATTAATTTACTAAGTTTTTTTTTATAAGAAGTATTTGTTCATCTCACATATCACATCTACAGTTCAGTGGTATCCTTCTCCGTCTAATGTATTAAAACTCAGCACTAAATGGCTCATCCTTATTGAAGGGCTGATATGAGACTCGCAACGCAACTTAAGTATGAGTTTTCACTACAACAAGGGAGAAAATTAGTGTAAAAATAAATTAAGTGATATTTTTAGTATTTTTAACAATTATATATATTTAGCTGCAATTTTATCTTATCGCAATAATAAATTTCATGATCTGTTTTGCAAAAGTTGTTATTAACAATGACAAAAGTATGTATATAAAGTTGTCACTAAATATAATTAGTGGTATGAGAAACTTTTTAATCAAAATAGGATTTGATCAGACCTGAATTTAGTTACATGTCAAGTGTAATATACTTGCAGAAAGAACGATCGATCACATGACAAGTATATCATATTTGTTCTATTTTATAGAGTGATACAGGGGCGGGGCTAAGACCTGTCGAGCCCATGCGACCGAAGAGCTTGGCCTTGGGCCAGCTTTTGGGCTATATGCCCGTTAGTTTTATAGAATTAGTGCAGAGTGGACTTATTTGATAGGAAAAGTTTGCTCGATCTTTATAATTCTTTCTAAAATTTTTATTATTTTTATATTTATGTTTTCTTTATATTACTTTATCAAAATCTCTTAGAAGAAATAAACAAGTTTAGATATAAAAAATTATTTATGAATTTTATGATTATAATTTATATAAATATAGCTTTTGATTTTTCAGGGAATGGATCAATTTGTTCTTAAGAGACCGCAGAATTTAGTTACATCGCCTGTAGAAGCAACATCGGATGTGGAAACAAAGTTACATATTACTAGTTATTCTAAAAATACTAATAATAAAAGAAGCTAAAAATTTAAAAGAAACAGAAAGTGATTCATTAACTTTTCTTACAAGCAGAAACTAAAGAATTCAATTACTATTATTTCTTCGAACCACAAAACATTGTAATATTGCATTTATGATTTAAATCCACAAAGTGATTTTAATCCTTCAATAAGATGCTTCTTGAAAAAGATGGCATGCAAGACATTAAATGTGCGAACAATGTTTTTTCTTATTACTTGGAAAGTTCATCCACGCAATGTTGTGGGGATTAGGGACCAGCTCTGAGATTTTATTCCCTATCCTTCCAAAAGTCGAATATTCATCTGCTGCGATAAGTAACACATGATTCAGCTCGTTTGTGTTTTACTTTTTAGTCATTTTGAAGTCGGAAGTTAAAAAAATATTTTTTTAAAGTGTTTGCAAACATTCGTTTAATATGGAAATACCATATCTAAGTGCTATATGAGCACTTATGTATCTTGCAAATTGTAGAAGACCTGATATATCTTTTGCAGTTAATTCAGTAGCAAGGTATAGTTCCAATCCTACTCGGAGATATGGGATCTACTTGGACGATTAATATGTGATCGCTCTACCCATATGGGTCAAATTCTCAGTTAATAGGATATGCAGATGTATGATATCTTACTGATCCACATAAAAATCACACGAGCTCCAAAAGAAAAGATATCAAGAAGATAAGGTCAAACGAAAATTTGGCAGATTTACTTACCAAGAACTTACCTGCAACATTTAAGCAAATCATACATAACATGAAGAATGTGTTGCCCCTAAGGGGTATCTATTATCATATTTTCTCCCTTGTTCACATATTTGGAAAAAAGCCCTTATATAAAATAAAAGTTTCGTTTGACTCCTTATATTTTTTCTGAATGGTGTAACAGAACGTCTTCATGCGTTGGGTGGACTACATGGTTAATTTTAGCATTTCTTTTATTTTTTTATTTTTTTGTATATCTTTATTTCATAATCATTAGATGGTATTTAAGTCAAATCAACTATTCAAATTTTATTAATAATCCACGCTTGGCATATTATGTTTTTTAAATCAATGACTTATATATAAAAATAAATATACTTATTAAAAATATATTTATCTATCTTTTTATCTTAATAATATATACAATATTGTTAATAAAAAATAATTATGAAAATTTTAAAATTATAATTATTTTTCAATTCTTTCAAATGTGAGTAATTAAAGTCATATTCGTAATTGTATATATTACATTGTCTTCATTATCAAATACTTTAAAATAAGTTTATATTTGAATAATTACATTAATCAAGATACATGTAATCACCATTCCTACTATATAACTAACATAACGACATTGGAAAAAATTATTGAAATAAAAAATAACTATCGAAATTGGATTATGAACACATTGTATGTGCATGTGTGTCATCCGTAGACAACGGCGGGAAGCTATAACTATCGAAATTGGATTATCTTTTTTTCTATAAAAAAGAAATTATGCTCTATAGTTGTATTTACGATTTAATGCAATTTACCTCTCTATAATATTGCAAATGAGCGAATTATTTCTCTATAAAAAAATAATAATAATTTATCTCTTTATATTTTTAAAATAAAGCAATATACCTATAAGAAGATAAATTATTTTATTTTGAAAAATAGGAAAAAATAATTTTTCTTTTGTTATAGAACGGTAAGTGTTCATTTATAAATGGGTTTTCTTTGATTTTATTCTGCCAGCTTACATTGTTTCTTGCACGTATCTTTTTATGCCTTTGTCAACTCATCATATAAATTATTAATAATTAATATCAAGAGAATTTGCATTTGACTTTTAATAGTATATATTTCACTGGCTAAAATAATGTTTGACGTGGAGGCTACTTCCAGATTTTCGAAATTTACACAAATGCCTCTGAATTTTTTATTAATCTCAAAATAGATTAGAAATATCTGTTCCTTTTATAAATAGGTCCTCCTTACTTAATCCTGACCCGACTATGTACGGATGCATGCTACCAAACGAACATTTTTGCATGAATAATTCATATGTAGTCGTACAACTGATCATAACATTCTACAAATACTAGCCCTCCGTGCCTTAGGTACAAACTTTTGGCTTTGAATATTTTTCCGATCTTCACATTCCTTTTCTTACAGCCTGTTGCTTACATAATATAATCGAAGTCCTCTGATGTAATTCTTACGGTATTTTGCTTGGCTGGTCACTTGGCCTTACAAAATTCCCATCTTAACTAAGCATATTCGGACCTTTTCATATTCGAATTAGACCGTAATGGACTTCCTAAATTGGACACACATCAATGTCAAATTGTGATAAAATAGCATCTGTAATGATATTCTTCACTTGTGATAATTTTCTAATATTAAGAGGGTTTAATTGAATTTTTAGTCCTGTAATAATATTTCTTTAACATTTTAATCATGTAGCTTATTAGAGTTGAAAAATAGTCCTTCACTCTTTTTTGTTTTAAAATTTTACAATTTTAGACAAAATTAGCCAAAATTTTCAAAATCAGCCAGAAAGTGACATCATACTTCCAGTCAACTTTAAAAATTCCTGCCGGTTCATCATAATTTCAGACAATTTTACACAAAATTGTGAATTTGGAAAAGATGAAGGACCATTTTACAATCTTAACAAATTACAGGACTAAAATGTCAAATAACTATAATTACAAAATTAAAAATACAATTCTGGTCAAATATATATAAAATCATGTTGCTTATAAACAATTAGATCGATCACTGTTGCACTAATTTCTGACGGAAGCCGTATAGATTAAGCAATCAACAATATCATATGTTATATTTAAAAACTTCTGAAACAATCATGGAAATTTATTTATCAGATTCTGATAGTTTAATTTATTTCCTGCAATATATATACAGAGGATTAATTACATGTAGATCCTCATTAAAAATATGAAATTATAGTTTCCTCCAAAAAAGTTTTGAAATTACACTCGTACCCTCTACGAGAATTTACTATTTATACCTGACCTTTTTTTTTTTTATTAGGATTTGGAGGAAAAATACTGACGTTATTTTCAATTTTATCCATTATTTAATATTTTTATATAATAATTTTGTACTTATAAAGAAAAATATGTAATGATCATGTTTATAACCTCACTTCATATATATATATATATTATTTATCTCTTTATAAGTACAAAAATATACAAGTAAATATTAAATGAGGGACAAAATAAAAAATTCAAGTATTTTCTTTTACTTTCGT
Source organism: Sesamum indicum (assembly GCF_000512975.1). Classification (NCBI taxonomy): domain Eukaryota; kingdom Viridiplantae; phylum Streptophyta; class Magnoliopsida; order Lamiales; family Pedaliaceae; genus Sesamum; species Sesamum indicum. The sequence continues at coordinate 10,444,896 of NC_026150.1, forward strand.
CAGCATTTTCCGTCGAAACCTTAATAGGAGGAAGTCAGGTATAAATTGAAAATTTTTAAAAGGGGTGTCAGCATATTTTCAAAAAAATTATGAGAGAAAATATAATTTAATATTTTTAAGTAATGTCTAATTGTAATGAATCTTAGATAGTATGTATATATTTGCATTCTCGGCATTTGACTTTGCGCATCTTAATGATGGCTTAGCTGACATGAATCATTCCAGATCATGTATTACATGTGCGGAACATAACTTCAGCTCCGGACAATAATGCACCATACATATATATATATTTACAAAGTGAAGTTGTTTTTACGTTACATTATAAATTATTACGACTTAAAAATTATAATAAATTAATAGGATAAATAATAGAGTTTCATTTAAAATTTGATATAGTTACAATACTTTCTATAAAAATTAATGATAATAATATATACTCTTAACATTTGATATAATTACGTAACCCGTAGACAATAAGTTGGAAATATTTTCAATTTTATCCTCATAAGATTTTTGGTTTTTTTTTTCAATTTAAAAAAAGAAAATATTAAAACATCTAATGTTGTGCAATGTCGGCCCATTTGCCTCTTGAATATTTTTAAAAATAGCATTTTAGTCCATAAAAATATTTTTCAAAATATGTATATCTTATACTTGAGGGTTTGAAAGAACATTTTGAACAGTACTTTAAGACAAAATCTTAATATAACCCTAATAAAAGCTAACGAATGAGTCCATTGTCGGACGTATGATTGTTTCCTGTAGACTATTGTAAATAACTACGACAACAGGTCATATTTCTTGTCCGATTCCGCAGTTCTCCTTTCTGAAACGCAAATATATATATATGGATTTACAGCTTTTCCTGCAGGCAAAGAGGTAATTCTGGGGAAGTTAATTAAGTAGGGTTGGTTGCCTACACAAAACTCAAAACTCAACCCACCGGAAACAAATTGTGCATTTTCTCAGACTGACTTGTCCTCGAGGAATTCTTGGTTCGGTTTCCTATATTTGGATCATGGTTAAAGGTCAATTTCTTGATAATAATATGAAGAGGTTAATTTGATCTTGCTTGAAATATGCGACCTCGATTAGTTATCTCGATCATTGCCACGTACTCTCACAAGATCTAATGATTGGGTCCTCAGGATAAAATACGAACGTGAGGCTCGTCGGGTTCGTCGACCCTCCGACGCTCAAGTTAGAGTTGTTCGAGATAAAAATATGCGAACTGGAAAATGTAAGTCGAAAATAGCAAATGCCAGTTACATCAAAAAGTAACGCGCCGGGGTACTTGTAGGCCCATGTGGATATTGTAGCTTGGGCCACGCGTCACCATCAGGGTGATAGGCGTCTCCAATCGGACGACTCTCCCTGAGTCAGGTCTTCGGTCATAAAATGGGTCTATCTGACCCGTCTTCATTAACGCGCGGATCCTGAGTTGCTAAATAACGAAAATACCCTTCATTAAGAATATTTTCGGTATTTTGCGTAAAAGTTAGGATTTTTCCCATCATAATTACAGTATTGCTCCACATATACATATGAATCGCAATATGTATATATGTAAGAACATGTATTATCAGCCGATTCAGACAAATGCATTACAACATTGAGATGTATGCTGAATCTTTATTAAGAAATTAGTCAGATTACGGACAAGAATAAGAACCAAGAAATCGTGTAATATTTAATGGTGTATAGTACGTAAATTGAAGCTTTTATTACACAAATGTCCAAATCATACGAGTATATATAATATTACCGTCAAACTTGAATTCTTGTGACAAAAAGAATAATTCACCACGAGTTCGAAAAAGATGGGAAAAATTATAGTTTTAGTCTTTTAAATATGTGAGGGGGCAATTCTGATCCTACTGAAATTAATTTGTGTAATCTGATCCTGTAATTAAAATAAAAATAGCAATTTGAGGATAATTTTGAGTAAAAATTCATAAATTGACTTGAAATTTTGAAATATCGAGTCACGTGCATAACACAGAGGGAGTCCAATTTATAATTTTTCGTCCAGAATGTCCTTAAATTATTATATTTCTTTAATTGTTGGATTGAATTGCCAAAATTGATTTCGAAAAAACCAAATTGCCACTTTTCATATTTTTACAAGGAATAAATTTACATTTTTTTTTTTGAGAAAAAACTGTTGAATCGATTGTAAGTATATTAATAATTGAAAAAAATTCTGATATTATGGCAGTTAATATCCTCTAATATTTAATAATATGATGGTACTCAAGATTGTTAGAGAATGGAAGTAAGATAAATAATAAAAAAATAATTATAAAAAAAATGCAAAACGGCAGACGAAAAAAGGTGAGACACCGAATAAGTGCTCTCCTTAATTATGATAAATTATATTAACATTCCATAGAGTTAATCTAATTTCACAAACACCCTCTAATTTTTGTAAAATTATAAATATACTCATTGAAATTATAATTATCATTACAGGTACAACTTCTAGTCGGTGATAAATTTACAAATTAAAATACCCTTTGAGGTATATTACTGTAGCACTCCTCAGGGATGTACTTATAATTTCACAAAAAGTAGTGGGTGTTCATACAATTATACATAATATCAAGTGACGTGGATGTAATTTATCGTAATAGTAAAGTATAGAAGTTCATAATTCGTGCGTTATAAGATAAACCTGCTGCCAATTACTGGTCGTGGTGCACATACACTTCTTTCGCTTCTTTCGATCGACAGAGCATATGCAGTCTTCTCCTCTACCATTTCATTCCGCTCTCGTCTCTTGATCATCACTGGCAACCTAACTTAGTCGATTTTGCTCGCTATCGCCCTAATGGCTTTCACGGTCAACAAGATAGGACTTTCTGCGTTTTTCCTTGTTGTCCTTGTGAACTTGCAACCATCAGCACTGAGTGCACCTCAGGTCCCTTGCTTCTTCATCTTCGGGGACTCATTGGTCGATGGCGGCAACAATAACGACCTGCAGACGTTGGCCAAGGTCAACTATCCGCCTTACGGAGTCGATTTTCCTAAAGGGCCAACCGGACGGTTCACCAACGGTGGAACAACAGCTGATTTTCTTGGTGATCATATATATATATATACTTCTTCTAGCTATTAGTGTGTGTTGTTTGTGTGCTTGTGCCTTTATATTTGGTCTATATATTTGGTTCAAGATAACATCTGCTGATTGTCATATATCTTATGATTAGTTCTCGTCTTTCTTGATTGGTTTGTCATCAGAGTCTTGATGACTTATCAGAGTCGTAGAAATTGATAGCCAGTAAAACCATGCTGACTGAACCTCACCTTTGCAGGTCAGCTTCTGGGCTTCGACGCATATATTCCACCCTTTGCAACGGCGCAAGACAACGAAATACAGGAGAACAACTGGTACACTAATGCTATTAATAAGTCAATTTAGGAAAACCGCATGCTACGTCCGTTTGCAATTTGATCGCATTGTTTTCTAATTCACGACACTGCATCTCACAACTCCAATGTAGTTTGTAACTCTGGTCCCAAGCTTTAATTCATTAAGTTTAATTCTGATGGAAACAAACTCGATTTCCCTCAAGACTTGACGGAGCTCAAGCCAGATACGTGCTGCTCCCGTCAGAAATTCAATAGAATTAATGTTTGGTACTAAAATCGTAAATTTTTTGGAGTTATAGAACGCCACATGGTGAGCTCATAAACAATGGGACCAAAATCACAAACACTAACTTGTGGGACTTAAAACGCGATTTTCCCAGTTAATCTACTCGCCTATGACTGGTTTTCTTGTATGTATATTTTGAATATCGAACACGACTGAGACGAGACGTGCATAAGCTTCGCCGTGTTGTCTGCAGGGCTTCCGAATCAACTTGAATAATCAGTTGAAAAATCACAATGTCACAATGACTCGCATCGCCGGTTTGCTTGGGAGCGGCGCTTCAGAGCTCCTCAACAAATGTTTGTATTATTTTGTTATCGGCAGCAACGATTACATAAACAACTACTTTGTGCCTGAGTATTATCCGACAAGCAGTATGTATACGCCGGAGCAATATGCTACTGTTTTGGTTCAACAGTACTCTCAACAACTCAAGGTTAGTATTGACAGGACTAATACTAGTTGGGAGGATTGTCCTTTTGGCCCCTAAACAATACCGTTTATTCGCTTTTAATCCATAAACAATTATCACTTATACTTTTGATCTCCAAGTTTAATTGCACTTTTCGTTCTCTAATTATGCATATTTGATATTTTAGTCCTTTATGTTAGGGTTGCAAAGCAATTATGCGTATTTTTAAATATTCGTGAATTTAAGAGGTGTTTGATTGAAAAACTTAAAATCGGAAGGAAAGTTTGGTGTGCCTTGCACGTGCAGTGGAAGACCCACAACCGGTTTTAAGTTTTCCATCCAAATGTCTCTTAATTCTCGAAAATTGAAAATATGCAGGACTACTTAATTTGAAACCCTAACAATATTAAAAACTAAAATGCTAATCGTTTATAATTAGAGGTCCAGAAGTGTTATCCCCCCCCCCCCCCCCAATTCACTTTCCCAGCTCACTTATCAGTTCGGGTTTCTTATGTTGCACTAATGACTACTCACGGTTTTAAGTGCAATTTTTGTCCTGTATATATGATGGTTTGACACTTTTGGTCCCGTAAAAAGTTGATTTTACAATATATTAGATTACCAATTTAACAACTTTCGCTAATTGACAACAATTTTAGTGAAAAAATTAAAAATTCCCATTTCTATGTCCTCGCAGGGCGTTCATGTTTGAATATTTGTTGACATCTGCATAAAAAATTCCCCTATTCACGAAATTGTTAATTTGATAAACTAAATTGCCAACCAAATCAACATTTTACGGGACCAAAACTGTCGAATCCTCATATATACAAGACAAGAGTTGCAATAAAGCCGAACTCCTGACAGACACTGTACGATTTTGGAGCAAGAAAAGTAGCTGTTAATGGAATTGGTCCGGTGGGGTGCGCCCCGGCAGAGCTGGCCAGGGGGACTAATGGATCTGCTTGTGTGGACTGGATGAACAAGGCAGTGCAGTTGTTCAATGACAAGCTGAAGCATCTTGTGAACGACTTCAATACCAATATTAAAGATGCAAAATTTGTCTACCTCGACGCCATGGATTTGAGGCCTACGCAATTGATAGCTCTTGGTCAGTTCAATTTAATTTTGAACTTTGTTTGTGTTTTAGCTTGATACAAATCATACTCTTTAATTAACAAAAAAGAAAAAAAGAATTTTTTACTCAGATCAGGTCTTAATGAATCAGAACATTTGCATGTATAAGTACATTTATCGTGTAATTGTTGTATTGATCACATTGAAATGAATCCAAAACCAATTAAGCTCTTTTGAAAATATAAAACTATAATTAAAGGAATTGTTTTTCTGATTGAAAGGTGTATCTTACACCTACCAAATTGCGAGAAAATAGTGATTTTGACTAAATCAATTATTTGGTTTGTATGCATGCATGCTGTCATTTTCCAAAATAATTTTAAGTGTTGCTTAATATATGTTTGTGTTTATAGGAAGTATATGAATTATTTCACAATGTTTATAAGGGGAAATAGTATTTTTATTGAATAAGTTAGGCTCGTTTCTCTTTTGATTTTATTCGTTAGAAAAAATTATTTTTTCCGTTTTTCATTTTTACCCTCTATTAGATTTGGTCCTGTAAGTATATTTATTAACTAATTAGTCTTGTAAGTTTGCAAAATGATGAAATTAAGTCAGATTTAGGGTTTTCTTGTGAATTTTCCGACAACTTTTAAAATTTATACCGAAAAGTGCACGCGTGGCAAATTTTTGCTGAATTTTCGGCCACTTATCCAGTTGTACCATCCACGTGTAATGAGTTTTGGAAGGAAAAATGAGGTTTCTTTCCTCCAAAACATGTCCTGCATGGCTTTCAAAGCTACATAATATTAAAATCGCCAAAAAGTTACACAACTTAGTTGCAATGTCACCTTTTTCGGGAAAAATATAAATTTTCAACCACCGAATGACTATTTGTCATTATTTTGCAAACTTACAGGACTAATTAGTTAATGAGCATACTTACAGGACTAAATTTTATAGAAGGTAAAAATTAAAGGACGAAATAAATAATTTTCCTTTTCGTGGTGTTAGTACTTTTGCTCTGGTAACTTACAAAAATATTTTTGGTCCTCATTGACTTTCCCGTCTATAATTTACAGTGTAGGCCACGTGCTCGACACTTGGCCGTTAAGTACTTCTATCTGAAACAAAAATTGGAGCATTTTCCAACTTGGGACGACTTTTCGGGGGGAATTTAACAACAACTGAGTGGAAAAGAAAATAAATCTTGAAGAAAATTAGAGCAAAATTCTTTCTTCTCTCATAGAAATTGAATCACATCCTTCCCTTATTTTTGTAAGTTAAAGAGTAGAAGCTATAAAGAATCGTGTCTTCCACTAGTACTTGATTTACTTGTGGAACACATGATTCTTTGTGTTGTTTATAACTGGCTTCAACTTACACAAATATGAAAGAGCGTGATTTAATTTTCGTGAGAGAAGAGATAAATCCTCTTACCCTAATTTCATACAATTAGTATATAGATTATAATTAGTGACAATATTAATACTATAAAGTCTTGGACGTCTCCATTTCTGTCAGGTATTCGATTTTTGAGCAAACCATGCTGCAACGTATCGAACATCACCGGGCTGTGCATCCCTGGAGAAACACCATGCCCCATCAGGGCCCTGCATGCGTTCTACGACGGTTTCCACCCATCGGAGATTGTTAACAGGGTTGTCGCCGTTGCTTCATACATTGAACTACTCAAATTATTGATTAATCAATGATGGTAATAAGACATTAAGTACAGGATATAATTGAAACCATTGGACGGATGCTGAATATATGGGCAGCAGTTCTTGTAATAAAACGTGGACCGTTTCGTCTGAGAAGTTTGTCTAAAATACGTAGTATATACATTATCTACTTCTCCGAGAAAATCCTTTTTTTGCGTACAGGTATTGTAATGTATTAAGACACTTTTGTTACTTTATTAATTGTATGTCCATAATAGGGTTATTCTTAATTCTTCTACTATATGCCTATTCTGTTTACATCAGTCCCATATTATAAATATTGCCACGTTGTCAAGCACGCTTTTACACGTCAACATTCTCTAAAATTAAATCTAAATATACATATATTCCGTAATTTTCATAAAATTACGGGTACAGTCTTTCAGGAGTATTAATATAATGTACCTCAATGAGTATTTGTGAAAAGTTTCACGATTGAATAGGGGTGTATTTATAATTATGATGATGTACAACTTCAAGGAGGTACTTGTAATTTTACAAAAGGTATAGTGTATTTGTATAATTTAACTATAATACGAGGGGTTGTCAATGTGATTGTTACCCTTTTAACTTATCTATTTCAATATCTTGATAGGGCTTAGACCATTGTAGATTAATGATAGGACATAGACCATTGTAGGGTCCAGCTAATTAGCAAGTTGCTAATATATATTATTTAATATAAGAATTTACTTGATAATATATTTAGTGATAAAAAATTACTTGCTAACGAATTTGACGATATGAATTATTTAAAATATATATTAAATAGTGAAGTTTAATAAAAAATTTTACTTATTAATTAGTTCAAGGATTATTTTAGTATCAAATTTTTCGTAATTATTCAATATATTTGCTTGTAGTGATTAGATATCACGGATTTCGCCTGCTTAATTAATAGTATAAACAAGATATATAATTTTCTTCTATTTCTTCTATTTTATTATTTATACAATCATTTTTTTATTTTTACTTGTATATACAATATCTCAATTACTTACTGCAGTTCCCATGCAGCTAGAACACTACTCAAGACATGTAAAATGTAATTTTTCAACAACATGAAACCTTATATTCAAAATATATAATGTGTAGCACGAATTTTGCAATGGTAGATATAAAATGATTAATTATACTCAAATCCTCTCTAAAAATGCTATATTATATTTGCCATCAAAGAAGTTTTGAAACTATATTTACGCCCCATTTGAAAATTCTTCTTTTACTCCCGACACCCTTCCATTAGGGTTTAAACGAAAAATACTAACGCTAACAAAAAAATACATAAATTTTCAATTTTATCACTCATTTAATATATTCATATATATTTCCGTACAGAATAAATGTAATATACATATGTGGAGTGTGACAATTTTTCTCTTGTAAAGTACAATTATTACATGAGAATGTTAAATGAGGGTAAACTTACAAATTTATGTAACCTTTTTACTAACATCAGCATTTTTCGTCAAAATCCTAGTAAAAGAGGTTCGGATATAAACAATGAATTTTTATAGGGGATGTAAGTGTAATTTTGAATTTTTTTGAATTTGTATTTTTAGAAAGAGTTTAAATACAATTAACTCAATGCCAAATTTAATGTGTGGATTTAACTCTAGCTTCCCACTCTCATGAACTCCAAACCATCCTTTGCTCTATTCAAAAGGACGCCTATTTTGAAGGATATGCCTATTCCAAAGGGAGCTTATTGCAAATCTATCTTTGTCGTGTTATATTATATGTGTGCACATATATAAACGATCTTACGGACATATATAGACCGATAACATAGATGTAATTCAGTTATTGTCTTAATTTCCATTCAACGCGTCTCTCTTGAATCATCGTCAACTCTATTAATTAGTCGAACATTCTTTCCTTAGAATGGTTTTCGCAGTTAGAACAAATGAAGTGGTTGCATTGTTCCTTGTGGTCTACATAAACCTGCAGCCATCGGCACTGAGTACCGCACCTCAAGTCCCTTGCTTCTTCATCTTTGGGGACTCAATAGTCGATAACGGTAACAACAATCAGCTTAAGACAACGACCAAGGTTAATTATCCGCCTTACGGTATTGATTTCCCCGACGGGCCGACCGGAAGGTTCACTAACGGTCCAAATCCAGCTGATTTTCTTGGTCATATATCTATACTTCTTCTGGATTTCTACCTTACTGTGTGTTGTGTGTGTATTTGTTGGTTCTTGCAAAATGCTTTAATACCATCATGTCTAGCTAGTTCTTGATTATCTCTAAGGTTGATGTTTTTGTCTTTGTTGAGTATACCATTTGCTGGCATTTCTTGATTTTAGAGGATTTTTGGTTAAAATTTATTGTTTCTGAAAAAAAGTTGTGAATTCATGCATTTATAAGAGAGAATAATGCAATTTACTAGAATGATATGAGAAACGAGCAAAAGAAATTTTATAAAAAATAAAATAGCAAATTATCTCATGTGTTTTGGAAAATGAAGTAAATTACCTCCCATCTAAACCATTGATGGGAGGGTAATTTGCTTTATTTTTTGAAACACGAGGTGTAATTTGCTAATTTTTTTTTCACAGAGGAATATTTGCTTATTTCACATATATATCATACGGAGAACCCTTTTATAAGATGTTTTTAGAGCGTAGAGCAGTCGAATCTTGTTTTAAATAAAAGTCCTAGGTGTTTTGGATAAAATAAGGTAAAATAGGACTTAATTATAAGATGTTAGTTATGATACTTTTTTTAAATAGGAATTTATTCAACTTCTATAAATAATTCGAAAGTTCTTTACTTTTTGTTTAAGATTATAAGAGCTTATAAGTTTCCTTCTAAAAAAAATTGTTCAATACTTTGTAATATCTTATAAACTTCCAAACATCATATAAATTAAATATTTTATGTTATATTTTGATAAAAAAAACTGCAATCTTGGTCCACTAAGTTAGGTATGATTGCACTTTTGATCCAGATCCATTCCAAAACAGCATTTCAGGACAATAGTTTGTAAAAAATGGCAATTAACGTCCAAATATGTAGTACCTTAATCCCTCCCTAGATATTCCACAATTTTCATAAATTAGGTCCAAATTATGCTTGTTCATGTGAGTAGCATTAACATAATCAAATTTTTTAACTTTTTTTATCAATGTATTTAGCTACAGGCAATGTCTAACCATACCACCATAGAACGCTGATAAAGTAATGCTCTTACTTTCAAAATCTGTAAAGAAATGAAATAAAAGACAAAAAAAAAAAAAAGAATGATAAGAATACAACGTACAACAAATTAATAATACTCAACAAACATATTCAACTACCCCACATGTAGGGTATATTAATAGTGCAACAACACGGCCAAAAAGGTAAAAATCTCACATGCTTCATTCTCCATTAATATAAAACGAAATAAAAGACAAAACTAACACATAAAAAGAGGATTTTTGGGTCACAAATAACAAAACAGATAGTGTTAATTTGAAAAGCGAAAAGGTGAGCTTTTGGGTCAAGGACTTTGCTTATGATATGCAGGTGGAGGCATGTTCATATGCCTGTTAGTGCGAATCATCACCATGTTCAACTAGTGCGACTCCCTTCTTTCAATCTTTTTACAGCAGCTATATATGGCCAAAAAATCACATATTATGGATTTTGTGTTTTAGGAATTTTGGAAGAAGTCTGAAGAGAAGAGACCTTGCAATTTTCCCCCCAAAATACGCTGACTTGGCCTGCTAGTAGAAGTGGCAAGATGACGTGTTATATTTTTACACGTCACTTTGCCACTCCACCCTTGTCCAAAAGACCATTTGTATCTATATGCATCAAGATCCTGATTCCTTTTAGTTTAATGTTTCTATTCAATGGACCAACCTTCTTTCGTATTATGTGCTTGTTCATGACGCTATAAAGAATTAATTGGTGAGTTGGATATTCGACAGAGAAAAACTCGTGTGATAAAGGAGGTAGGGGTGCAGAGACAGCCAAGAGGATAGTTGCCACGTAGACTAATTTGGCCAGAAAAATAAAAACAATTTTTTGGAGTCACGTGCCGGAGGGGTGAGGGATTTTGGTAAAATTAAGACAATTTTTATGTTAATTGCCATTTTTAACAAATTATTGTCTTGAAATGTTATTTTGGAATGGACCTGGACTAAATATGCCATCACCCCTAAATTAGTGGACAAAAATTGCATTTTTTCCTATTGATCGATTTGGATTCTGTGATGGAAGGATTTGGAAAAAAAAATAAGATGACTTCATATTAGAAAAAAATTGATATCCATCATATTCAGTAAAACATAGTTCAAACTTTGAATCAAACGTTTCGAAATTCATTGAATTTAAAACTATCCAATTACATCCAAAAGATCTGTTAGTAAAAATTTGAAATTCACGAGTTCAAATCCATCAATTCAAATATAACTTTAAAAAACTCACCCGAACAGCTTCTCACTGAAATTGTAGAATTTGATATAGCTGGTAAAACCTTGCTAATTACTGAGCTCACCGGTATTGCAGCTGATCTTCTGGGCTTCAAATCTGCTGTTCCATCCTTTGCAACGGCAAAAGGGAGAGAAATAATCAAAGGTGTGAATTATGCATCTGGATCGGCAGGAATCCGTAATGAAACTGGAAAGCAACTGGTACATCAATGCTATTATTGCCTTTTCTCCCAATAAATAATTTTCCTTTTCTTTCTAATGTGATTTTCGAAAATCGCAATTGGGGGCAATTTTAGTCTTGTACGAATCCATCTTGATTATTGTGTTCTATAATTTTAAAAATTTTGCAAATTCGGATGATTTTGTGTCCTCAATGTGCGAAATTTTAAAATTAAAGGACAAAAGTTCGTACTGAACTAAAATTGACATATTCCATATTTATAGGACGAAAATATTGATTTTCTCTAGCACTCATGCAATTTCTAAATCCTTTATTTGTAGTTCAAAGTACCGGTCGGTGTCTAATAATATTGATTGATATGTACTTATGAAAAGTTTTTGTCCGAATCAGGTTTGGCCGAATCAAAGCAAGTGCGTCTCACTTGCTATGTGATTGATTGGTCACTTTTCTTGAACTGTACACCAATCATAAAACAAGTATATTGCACTTACTATATGATTGGTTCAACTTTGACCAAGTCGGGTTAAAATTAAAGTTTTCTTGTATTTTAGATAAGCCTTTCAGATTAGCAAAATATCTAAAAATACTGATGAGGTATGCTGGTCGTGTGCTATGTCCTCTTCAAATTTATAGGAAATAAGTCTGAAATCAGATAACACACGTCAGAAGTGCTGAGATCTTTGATGGTCATTATTTGTGGATAATTTTAATTTTTATTGTATTTAAAGTCGATCTGCATCAGATAAGCAATTTAATATTTGTAGCTTTCTTTCATTAAAAAGTATATTATATATGCGTGCACACATCGAGTTTGCATAAATTACAATCTACTTAATTAAAAACTTCGACATGTTATACATGTTATAAGACGTTAGATCTTAATTATTTTAAAAATAAGTTTATGAAGTGTTTCGATAAAAATAAGTATATAGATCTTATAAGATTTTAGTAATTATAAATTGGCAGTAAATTATTTCTAGAAAATCTTAGAAATGGGCAACTCTTTATTTTTTTTTTCTTTTAAAAGAGCTTATAAGCTCCTAATATTTTATTTTTAGAGATTATAAAATATTTTTCCTAGAAAAAATTACCGAATACTTTGTAACATTTTATAAACTCTCAGACATCCTATAAAATATTCTAAAGAGCTTATAAACTCATCCAAACACCCTCTTAGAAGGTGTTTGGCTAAGCTTTTTTAAAACGTCTTAAGTGTTCCTACATCTTATAAGATGTTTTAAGAGCATATAAGATGTTGGATCTTATTATAAAGATGATCTCCTAAAGTGTTTGGATAAAATAAGATGTTAAAACTTATAAAATGTGAAAACATCTGATAAGATGTTATGGTGTTTGGTATAGTAAAGTCTTTATTGGTGAAATGACTAAAATGGACATGATACTATAGGATCAAATAAGTTGTTATTTTTGATATATTTTGCTTTAAAAACTTTTTAAAATGTTTTTATAAGTAGTACACTTTAGTTTAATTCAAAATAAAGATTTAATAGATAATCTTTTAACTATAAAAAATGCCGAATTATTGCCTAAACTTTTGAATAAAAATAATACATATGTACATTCATGCTGGTCGAATATTAATTTAGACATATAGTTTATATTTTCTTTATTAATACAATGGTTATTTCTAGTCGTATAATTTATAATGTCTTGAATTTATATTTTTCAGTAAATATAATATCAATACCAATCTTATTTTTATTTAACTATAATAATTTATTATTAAATAATTGAGTATTTTCGAACGACAGAAAAATTAAATAGTAAAAAAAAAATTAAATCATAGAGAGAGAAAAAGTGTGCGTGCGTGTGTGTGTGTGAGAGAGAGAAAGAAGAGTGTGGGTGTGCATGAATAGATATATTTTTATCTTATAACATATTAATTTTATATAACTTATTAATTTTTTTTAAAAAAATTATAAGATCCAAAATATCTTATTTTGAGATTTTATAAATTTTTTTAAAAAAAATTAGTTAAACACTTTATTAGAGTTTATAAACTTTCTAATATCTTATAAGATACTTTTAGAAATTTATAAGCTTAGCCAAACAAGGCGCAGTAAATCTCTCACCTTCAAATACTCAATATATGGTAATTTCCAACAGGGGCATCGAATCAGCATGAACGAACAACTGCTACATCACAACGTCACCGTTTCGCGCATCGCTCGTCTGCTGGGGCACACGCCGTCGCGCAAAGACCACCTCAGCAAATGTCTCTACTATTTCGTTGTCGGCAGCAACGACTACATGAACAACTACTTCAAGCCTGAGTACTACTCCACGAGCAAAAAGTACTCCACCGAGGAGTATGCTGCAGTTTTAATTCGAGAGTACTCCCAGCAGCTCAAGGTCAGTTTGGTAATTTCATCTCCACGCTTTCATTACGGGTTAAATACAAGCTTTGATTTTTGCACCCTCGCAGATACTCACGACAAACAACCTTGCATAGCCGTAGTCAATGACTATTTGCTACTGCTATTTTGTTTTTAATCATGACACCTAATCATAGTTAAATGTGCATTTTTTTGTAGTGAATTGTAGAATGATATTTATAGCTTTATTTAGAAATGATTAGATCTTGATTTGATTATAAGGTTTAAATTTAGGGTAAATTATAACAATCTTTCTTGAGATTTTTTGTAATTACAAGTACCCCTAGTTGTTTGAAAAATTACAAATACCTACTGATATTTGAAAAATTATGTAATTCTTGGATGAATATATGAAATTATCAACTTTGTCCTTATTGTAATTTTTAAAAATAAAATTAAAGTCTTGTAAAAAAATCAAAGAGGGTGGATGAAAAAAATTTAAAAATTTTAAAAAAATATTATCCACTTAGTACAAAAAAGTAAAAAATCTTAAAAAATAAATAAAATTATAATTTTTAAACAAGGGACTTTGGTCAATTCACCATAAAAATTGGATGGAAATCTAATGGATTGGGCTAATTGTTAAAAAGCCATTAAAAATAGAGCGGTATTAATAATTTTTCAAACAACGAGGAGGAATTCATAATTATGCGAAACCTCATATGAGGTCATTGTAATTTACCCTTAAATTTATCTAATAGATCAATTGTCTAAATTTTTACTTATTTATTATTTATATAACATATATAATATAATTTTAATTTTATATATATATATATATAGAGAGAGAGAGAGAGAGTGGGCAGTAAGATGAGAGTGGATGGGGGGCAATGAGGGGGATGGGGAGGGGCAGGTGGTGAGGAAAAATTAATACAAAGTTTGATTGAATTTGAACTAATTATATGAGTGTAATTGATATATAATTTAGATAAATTGATCAATTATAGAATAAATATATTATATTTATTATGTGATTGATTTGATTCGATTAATTTTAATTTGGATAAGAATTATCCTAAAGGGTGGTGCCAAGGGGCAGCAGGAAAAAAGATAAAACAATTTTTTTTAATCTTTTTGTTGTTTAATTTTGGAAGAAAAATTATATATGTATAAGTATTTGAAAATATTTTTTTCTATATATTTAAGTATTTAATTTATATATAATAAATAATAATAATAATATATAAATGTTCGTATCTATATACCAAATATGGAAAATTTAAATATAAATAATTGATTCAAATTAAACAAAATTCGGACTATGTATTTATGTGTTAAATCTGGAACTTCAATTTAAATCTAATAAAATCTAGCCACTCATTTTTATTTAAATCTTAACCATTCATTATATTACGTATAAATAATTTAAGAAATGTTGATTTGTATCCTACAAAATTTCGACCGTAGATCCATGACCAACAAAATCCAACGAGTCATGAATTAAAGTGTAAAATTATTATTATTATTATTATTTTGTTAAAAGATTAGGACAGAAAAATTGTGTGTGAATCACACCACATAACCCGTTTTCTTACCATGCACTAACGTTAAACTACTCGCGTGGCGTACACAGAAATTGTATAGTTTTGGGGCGAGAAAAGTAGCTGTGACCGGACTTTCTGCAATAGGGTGCGTACCGGCGGAGTTGGCGAGGGGCACCAATGGGTCTCTTTGTGTGGACGCGATAAACGATGCGGCTGTATTGTTCAATCACAAGCTACAGGCCCTTGTACAATCCCTAAATAATCATCTCCCAGATGCGCAATTTATCTACATACCTGGCGTAGAGTTGTCGGAACACATTCCCGTGCCGGGTCAGTTGAAAGTTTCTATAATTTTACTGATTTTTTTTTTTAAAAATTTGTGTTTGAGATATGGGTTATTTCAGTGGGAGATATATGTGTTTTCATTATGGTTAATTACTATGAAACAAAAGTATATAATCGCGGCAATAGTAGTTAATTATGATTGTATACGTTCGCTGTGTTTTTGCAAGTGAGGTTAAAATATTAGTTATAATAAAACTCTGTACACAATTGGGAAGAAAAAAAAAAAACAGAAGAAGAAGATTAGTGATAAAAAAATTCAAGTGCTAATTTTAATATTATCACTAATTGTATATAATTAGTGATGAGAATGTTTATTTTATCACAAAAATGAATTGTATGATTTTAATAATTATTATTTTTTGTAAAAATAGTTATTAGTAAGAATTAGTGGAAAAAAAGTTTTCCCAAAGATGGTCGCTAAATGTAGTTAGCGACCCATGTGTAGTGACAGCTTAATGACAATAAATAATAGTTATCATTATAGATGTATCACTAATTGTATTTGGTGGCAACCATATATACGATTTCTGTCACTAATAATTATATGGCGACAGGAAATTATTGTCATTTAATATATATTTTTAACGATAATTTTAAAACTGTCACTTGATATTTCGTCACTCATATCATATTTTTTTGGGATTTAATGTAATTTACCCTCCTGTGATATTACAAATGAGTAAATTACCCATTTATGATATAAAAATAAAAAATAGCAATTTACTCACCTATATACACTTTTTAAAATAAATCGATTTACCTTCCTATCTGAGGAGGTAAATTGCTTCAATTTTAAAAAACGCAGGAGGGTAATTACTGCATTTTAAAGAGTACAGAGATGTAAATTGCTATTTTATTTTATTTTTTTCATAATGAAGTAATTTGCTCATTTGCAATATTATAAGATAATTGCTTGCATTTTTTCTATTTTTTTGTAGCGGTGCATACATACAGAGCGAAAATTACAATCAACCCATGCTACGATGCATCTTGATATAAATTCTTCAATGGCAAATACATATACGACATACGTTGACTCCATATTTTGGCTTTGATTAGGTATTAAGTTTCTTCTCAAACCGTGTTGTGAGGTGGCGAAAACTACGGGGCTGTGCATCCGCGGAAAAAAGCCATGCCGGGACAGGGCATTACACTTGTTCTTCGACAATTTCCACCCGACGTCGATTGTGTACAAGGCTACGGCAGCCGCTGCGTACGCTGAAATACTGCAGTTAATTCAATGATGGATGGGCTATGAGGGCAAGAGAAAGCCCCTTGTTGCTTTGAATGCTTGTAGTGTAATGATCATGCGTATGAAATCGCTAGAAAAAAGTATAATTTTTTGTTACGGACGTTAATTGCTATGGTCAAAAGAGAAAGACTTACAGCAAATATAAATTATTTTAAGTTTTGCAATGATCATTAGCTGTTGTTTCTGCGAATGTTTTAGCTACATATCGCTAAAAACCATAGCGAAGATTAATTAGCCGTGATAGAAATTTAAATTTTTACTTTGATTTTGTTTAGTTGTGGTTAATAATATTGATTTGCCGCGATTTTAAGTTCTGGTCATTTATAGTGCAGTGAAAACTCAATTTATTTATTTTTCTTTTGTAGTGAATGTGTTGCGCTTTGTTAAATCTATAATGGGTTCACTCTCGAGGAAAAAATATAATTTTAGTTTTGTAATTTATGGAGTTTTTTTTTTTTGTCTTGCACAAACTGATATTTTTGCAATTTAATCGTGTAACTTTATAATTTTGACAATTTTCGTCCTTTTCTCGACCAAATTGGCCGAAAAATTGCATGTTACGTGCACATGATCCAATTAAATTGGAACTTTCATTCTATAACTTAGGGGACATTGTCATTTTTAGTCATGTAACTTAAGAGTGTTGATATTTTTGATTGTACACGAGTGCTCAATTTGCAGAAAAAAGCTAAAAGAAACTCAATTTCGAAGAAAGAAAGGGAGAGGAGATGGGCAAGTGGCGACAATGCGTGGCGATTTTTCATATTCACTTTAGTCTTCAATATCACTTAAAACTTCAAATCAACTTTAAACTTAATATAAGAAGTTTATTTTGTACAAAAACTTCAAATGTGGGACAAAGAGTTTGTTCTAACTCTAACATCCCACCTCCTTTTATCTTGACTAAAGTATCCCACCATTTTTCAATGTGGGACAAAAACACACTGTGCTCTTTTCCATAATTTAATGATGGATTACCATTTAAATTATCATCCAACTTTTAGATTAAAATGTTGTTTTGAATTAGCATTTTAATCCATGTCAATTACAACAATCCCTATTAATCCATAGATTAGGATTTTTCCTCAAACTATCCTAACTTGCTTTCAACAATAATACTTTTCAATTTTAACTATCGTTTTAATTATTTAATATTAGCCGTCATCGAGTCAAATGGAACTATGCCTGAATAGCCATTTATTATTGACAAATTCCTTACAGTTCTTAAGGCATATGATAGTGATAGTAATAGGATAGCTAAAAACTTCGGTAGGCGTTGGTTTACAAACTTCTTACACCACTTCTTTTATTATCTGAATATTTGTGACTTCTTTCACAAATCCTTTTAGAACAGCTTCTGTTTCGATTTTGTTTAAAAATAATTAGATGGTAATATTTTTATTTAAATTTACAAAAATTATTTATTCATAATTTTCTAATCTCATAATTGTTTTGCTCCCGAAATTTGTAAAAGTAGTCACAACTTTACCTCCCGCCCAAGAAATTCTCTCTTGCGGAAGGGGTCATCTTCCGGCAGTCAGACTCTCTCTAAGCGAGTATAAAGCCTCTATAAATCCCTGAGATCTCCAAGTTCCGAAGAACATAGAAAGATTTGAAGAAAAGAAGGGGATAGAAACACTAATCTGCTCCAATCCAATTGAAAAATTTCCCTTCATCCGAATTTCAATCGGGGAAACGAGAAAGGAGGGGGGGATTCAAGGAATGGGCATAATAAAGAGCAGCTTCTCATTTATAGTGGGTACAACATTTGGAGTGTATGTAGCTCAAAATTACAATGTTCCCAACGTGCGGAAGCTCTTCAACACTGGCCTTCTGATTGCCAAGCACATTGAAGAGAATTACCGAAAGCCCAAGAAACGTGACGACGATGATTAGAGGCCCTTGCTTTGTCCTTGGTTTATTATTTGAGGACGCCTACTAGATGTTTGTAGAAAGGCCTGTTAATTTCTTTTAACTTGTAGAAACCCTATTGAAGGAACCGTTTTGCTGTTTATAAATAGGACTTTTAAGTTCGAGAAAATTGAGGTCTAGAAAGGTCGGCGTTTACTACTGATTTTGTTAACTATTTGAGGATCAATCAATGGAAATTCTGAGAGAATTGATGTTAGATCAGATACTTTTTGTAGTT
This sequence comes from Sesamum indicum, assembly GCF_000512975.1. Classification (NCBI taxonomy): domain Eukaryota; kingdom Viridiplantae; phylum Streptophyta; class Magnoliopsida; order Lamiales; family Pedaliaceae; genus Sesamum; species Sesamum indicum. The sequence continues at coordinate 10,463,999 of NC_026150.1, forward strand.
TAGAACATAAACAGTTCATGGGTTGCTGTTATGCATTTTGAGTTTCCCATGGAGAATCGTTTTTAAATCAATAAATTGGGATCCTTGGAATGGGTATCTGCAAAAGTTGCAGGAGTAAGCTACGATATTTCATGTTTTTCCATTTATGTTTTGTTTCATTGCTGTGCTTGTGATAACCTGGAATCCTTGGAATGTTTGGTTGCAACTTGCAGCGGCAAGCTAAGATTGGTCTTGTGTTATCTGTTGTTTCATGACTGAGCTCCTGATAAGTTGTGCTTATGGACACAGAAAAGCTTCTGTTGTTACTTTTGCATGCCAGTTTAACACGATAGTTTCTTTGCCAATAAGCAATATGATCCCACTTATTGGAGATACAAACTGCCGACATACTTGCCAATGTTTGACTTATACTTAGACTTTCAGTTAATTTTGTATTACCTAGTTCGGCAATGAGGATACAATCATGCTGCTGAATAATGATTCATATTCAGATGTATATTTGGACCTTATAGCTAATGGATGTCACTCATAATTTTTCCTAACAGGCATTAGAAGTTATCTTTGCCTTAGTTCTAATGAATTCTCCATGAACTTAATTAGCTTACAATGATAATACTGCTTATCATTGGTTGTGGATAGCTGATTAAGAATGTCTGTTCTTTGATTGTGCTACAGTTCTTCATGTTCTAAATAAACTCTTGGAGTTATTTTTGGTCTAGCTTTGTTGAAAACAAATGAAATGATGCCACGTGCTGGTAGAACTTAAGGGTGTTTTTGGGATGCTGGTGTTCTTGGCTCTTTTTCTCTAGGTGAACTTATCACATATTAAATGTCATCAGTATCTTGTTGATAATGATAATTCTGCTTGCGATTGGTTGTGGATAGCTGATCAAAGAATGGCTTTTCTTTGATTCATTGATTGTACCACATTTCTTAAGATTCTGAATGAATTCATATGTTGAATCCAAATGAAATGATGCCACGTGATGGTCCTAAACTGTTGCAGGCTACTTTTTGTGACGCCGATGTTATTGGCTCTTTTTCTGTAGGCGAACTGATCTTATTAAATATATCAATATCCTTTATTAATTTGAGGTGATCTGTATTTAGGGGACGCTGGGCTTGACGGAAAGCTGCACCCTGGAAAGTTGGTGTGCTACACAACCATTCTACAAGGTTCAGAGGGTGTAGGGCCTGAAGTGATGGTAACACACGAGGGAATGAGAATTCTCTTTGTGTGGAACAGTAGATTGAAGGCACTAGAGGGAAAGGACACACGAGGGAATGAGAATTCTCTTTGTGTGGAACAGTAGATTGAAGGCACTAGAGGGAAAGGCCTAAATGTAATTGTCTACAGGCATTTCTTAGCTTTTGGTTGCACATAGATGAGGAAACCGAAAAGGGAGGACCACAAAGGTGTATAAAATGGGAGGATGGTAGTAGTATGCTGTTCATGAATTCTCTGACAATGGTATTTGTACCTGACAAAAACCTTGTTGGTTTGGAGATAGATATGAAAGATATATGGTTTTTCTTGATTTCACAAGTTTGACCTTGTGGAAGCTCAGCTTCAAATTGGATTTTGGTTTCCGTAGCCTCATTAAACTACAGTAGACATAGTAGAAAGTGATTGCAGTCCGTCTTTTATTGCTGTCTCCTTGTTCTTTGCAATAATTGATCATATTTTCATATTTCTGATGTGATATTCTTGGGGGGCATGGCATAGAGGTGAAGTATTATGAAGCTTGGTTAAAGAGTTTTATTTAAGTGTTGTACAGCATGCCATAAAATCATTCATAAGCCCCAAGGTGTCTGCATGCCTATGTGTGAACAAGAAGGTAATCTTTTCAGTCCTGGGTTCATATTGGTTTTCTTTCATTCAAAGGCATAACTTGTACCATGCTCTTCATATTCGCCCGGAGTTCGCTCCCAGAAATATAGCCATCCCGAACAAGGAAGCTATACGTAATGCAACTATGAATCTCATGGAGAGTTCGATCCTGGCTCAGGATGAACGCTGGCGGCATGCTTAACACATGCAAGTCGGACGGGAAGTGGTGTTTCCAGTGGCGGACTGGTGAGTAACGCGTAAGAACCTGCCCTTGGGAGGGGAACAACAGCTGGAAACGGCTGCTATTCATGTGTTCCAGATATTTTCTAGGGGCTACATATACTTTATCGCTTGAGTTGTTAGCCTTGGTTTCCCTAAATAGGAGGTTACAATTGAAAACAAGGAGAGTAGAACTTGCCACTGAATTGTTAACTAACAGTCAGATTTAGATAATTACATTGCAACAGAATGGACACGATCATCAAATTACTGGAAACAAATCAGATTTAGGAATGAGATTGGAAAAGTTCTTCTCTCTTGCAATGGAGATCTGCAATGTTTATATCTGAAGGCTTCATATCCATGCTTCCTTTTAATGTTCCATACTGCAGGCCTGGTCAGTACAGAATTTGGTGCTCAAGCTTTTCAATGCAATTTGGTTCATCCTTCTGTTGTTTCAGCCAGGTGTTTTTAAATGCTATTTTGCTAACATATAGAACTATAGTGCTCTCTTCGTTTCATTGTATTTCTGCAGGCATTTAGCAAATATGGAAAGAAAGTTTATTTACTTGCAATAATGTCTTTAGTTTTACATGAATTTGAATATTGGGAGCTTTTGGGTCTGAAGCTCATTTTATATTACATATCTCTTGTTTGAGTATGCCCTGTATATTTGTGTTTAATATGCTCTATCAACTTTATATATTGATCTGAAAATTCATCAACGTGCTACATGTAAAGCCTATGTACTTGCTTCAACACTCCTAGATTTAATTAGTTAATGTTCAGATACAAGTCAGATGAAATACTAAAATCCGAGTCGCTGCTTGTAGGAGAAGACTTGCAATGCTGCTGATCTTTCTCTCTTGTAACAGCCCTCCATTCATTAATGCATGCCAATTTTTGTGGATCTGAACTCATAAGTTGTTGGCAGCTAAGAATTTCTAAGATCTTTTCTGTTTCACCAAGTAGATGAATAGCATGGCGCACGCATTCCTCTCTCTCTTCGATGGTGCTCTGATGGCATTTCAGTGTAATGGCAAGCTGTAAGTTGGTAAGACAAGCCCCAATTACGTCAGCGATCATAGCAGTGAGTCTTTCAAACATAACTTTACTGCAGTCGATCGATCTATTGTCAGTTGTGAGCAGAAGGGTTTGGCATATTCTATACATGGAATTAGCAGCCAAAACTTTGATGGGCCATTTTGAAGGAGTGTAACTCAGACAAAAAGTTACGTCATTCTTCCGTAGCTCCATAAACTTGTTCTTGGCTATGTCTGAGAGTTCAGAAATTATATCTTTTAGGCTTCTTCCTTGGACTGCGATCTCAAGAAGTTCCACATCGAGCCACCTGTAATGGAGATCAACTCCTGCCCACACAATTTGTGCTGCTTTCCTGATATTTGTCAGGTCTCTTTTAATGTCGAGGTTGTTTTCTATGACTCTGATGTACTTAAGGCCTTCATTTACACACTTTATTAGCTCTTTCACTGGACGAAAATCAGTGCTACTAATTGCAACTGCAATGCTTGTTAATGTCACCACAGGAAGAGCCCAGCTGTTTGGAGGTTCTTCAAAATCCAGAGAAAGAACCTGTTTGCTGTCAAATTTCTGTACCCCCTCGAATCCCCTTGAAGGATTCAGTTTCTCTAAAAGTTGTATGAGATATCTGGGTTGCTCCTTTCTCCCCATTCTGTTCCAATGACCAGTGGCCTCCCTGTCACCTTCCATCATGAGATCAATCAATTCTTCCTCTCCTTCAAGATGCAATATGTAATTTCTGAGATCCAGCTTGCCGTTGGTGTTCGACTCTGATTCTGTATTACAGTTCCGAATTGAATTCCTGCACATAACCAAGTCAACAAGTTTCTTGCAGCACCTGTAGATTATTATTAACCTGCTCACAAAGAATATCGATATTAGCCTGACTGACTTGCTCAAAACTACCATTGCTTTCTGGATCAAAATACATAAATCCAAGGCCTTGTTCTTTGCATTATGCACAAGTTTTCTAACATGCCGACCAGAGATTCTGAGATCTAATGGGCAGTCCTTCAACTGAGAAAGTATCTGGACCCAGTATTTTTCTACTGATGAGAACCCAATTTTGTAGGACTTCTTTGTTCTCTTTGGGCACATGAACTTAATGGCTATGAACCATCTAAGAGCTGGGCCAATTGTACCTCCTCCTACTGCTATACTCTGAGTTACTAGTATCAATGTAGTTGACCACTTGTAATCTGACTCACCATTACAAAATGTGAAGCACCATGGCATCAGATAACTCCGAAGAATTGCTTCTGCCAAAACCATGGCGCTCAAGAGGCAGAATGCTCCTGAGGCGATGCAAGTTGCTAAACGACCCGTCACGAATTGAGGGTTACAGGTATGCGCCATCATCCAGTATCTCATCAGATCATCTCTGAGTTTTCGTGTTATGGAGGTATTGCAATTGTTACGGCATTCTTTCTCTGCTGCTACAAACTTTTTATTGTACTTAAGATCAAGATAGCTCTTTGTCACAGGAATTGCCAAAGATGAAGAAATCAAGATTGCAAACAAAACCACCATCAGAAACATTATCAGAGCATGTTCTATCCAAAAGACGTAGATCACCCCAGTACCTAACTGGATGCAGACGTTCACAATAACAGTAACAACAAGTATCCCTAGAGCTACCACATTCATCATAAGCTCTTTAGTTTCCATGGTTCCTAGAGAAGGCATGGAATTACCTATTGCTGTGCAGATGAAAGTGGTACTGCTGAGTTTTGCCAATTGATCTTGCGGGCGGGGCATGGAGGTATTGAGATCAACCGAGAGTTTGACAGCCACACCTATAAGAGTAAGCGTCGTGGCATTGAGAGCAAAATATTTGCAAGGGAACCAGAACTTCCTGTAACGGAAGCCGTGAAAGGCATCAAAAGCCATCGCTATTGCACAAGCTGCAGATGCCGCTACCACGTACAGGCCAATCCACGGCATCGGCTCACTGAATCTTGAATCATTTACCGTTCCATTGACAGTACAACCAAGGCTCCCCATCTTCTATATTGAGTTTTGTTTTGC
>NC_026150.1:10469127-10718530 GCF_000512975.1 Sesamum indicum
ATCTTTGCTAATCAAAGTGATTCACTTTACTCAAATACATTGAAAGTTTAAGATCTCCGTACACTGGAAGTTGTCTAGACATAAATGGTTCTATATTAGGAAGTGGAATAGGTGGGTCATGCATCACTTCTTTTGTCCACTAGATTTTAGTACACCACTGATAAATGTCATAGTGGGGACCTAACCTCTTGTCACTTGCCTGAGACTTCTGCTGTGCCATTTATTATTGAATTTCCGTGGATATTGTCATGGCCGACGCATTTGAAATTTGATTTATTTGGATGTCATCCTGACTTTTTGACCAAAAGATAAACTAAAGGTTACATTTTTGCTTTGCCCCCAACTACTTGTTTAGTTTTGTTTTGACCCCTCAAGTTATGAAAATTATAGAATTTGTTCCTTCCAATCAAGAATACATAATTGTTTTTCTAATTACCTTGTTTTGAAATATTTGAAATTATTGTCTATAATTTACACAAAATGTTGAATGTGAAGTAAAATAATATTTTTATCTAATTTTTTAGTTGGCATCAGTAATTTTTATCCAAATCTTAAGAAAGGAGTGCAATTATAAATGAAGAATTCTCTGAGGGATGCAAGTATAATTTCTATAGTGTTTTAGACGATGGTATAATTTCACAATTTCAAAGGGAAGGGCTATTTCAAAGGGCGTAAGTGTAATCAACCCTTTTTTCAATGAAATTTTGATGAATATTGGTGGTGTGTGTTACATATGATGCACACTAATGATGGTGTGCGGTGGAATAGATTTTGTCAAAGTGTGCAGTGCAGTAGTACGTAGAAAGTCTTTGATTCAGGAATTGTTAGTAGACTGAAAATCGAATAAAAGCATATTATCCTTGATTGAAATTAAAATTTTGCGTATGTTCGCTCTGCTAAATATAACATATCAAAGCTTAAAAAAGAAAGTTATACACATCTGATCTTTGGTGTAATTATACCCCTTAATTTTATTTTTTATTTAACTTAATAATATATAAAAGAATACTTTTTTCTATAATTAATAATAAAGGGCATAATGATTTTAACAAAAATTTAATGTTGTTAGTTTCAAATAACGGAGAGGGGCGCGTATGCTATATTTAAAAAAAAAGAAGAAGAGATTTTTTTGCCTATATTCTGTAGGGAATTTCGTAGCTGAGTTTTCAAAAATAAGGGAATTTTATGTAATTTCAGCAATTTTTTTTTTATTGTGTTAGCAATTTCAGCCATTTCTTTTTTATTGTGTTACAAGTTTTGCACCTAGGGGTGTTTATGTGATTAGTAAATGTTAGAAGAGTTGTCACGGTAATGTTCTGGGGAAGAGCAATATGACCTCACAAAAAATTTTATTTATTATATCAATTTTTAATTTAAATCTAAATTTCATAACATTCTATTTTTTTAATCTTTACAAAATTTCAAATTAAAACCTTCATATTAATTAATGAATTTTAAATGAGCATAGTTGTCCATCGATGTTTGACGTTTTCTAAGGGTGATGATTAATCATGCAAAAAACAGAGGTGATTCGTAGACGAGCATTTACTTGAACAAAGTGTTCTTAAGATTAGTTGAAACTGGTGAAAGGAGTATTAAATTGTGAATTGAGTAGTCTCATGATCAAGTTCAAGAGTGAAGATAGTGACTTTTCAAAAGTTGCTTAGCGAAAAATCTTTGAAGTGTGCAGTGGAATAGTAACGTAGAAAGTCTTTGATTCAGGAGTTCTTAATAGGCTGACTATTACAACTATTGTACAAGGCGAGTTGCCTTCACTTTTTCCCTTCGTCTTTACAATTTCCCCCCCCCCCCCCCCCCCCACACACACAAAGGAAAAAGAAAGAAAAGAAAACTGAAAAATTTGAGATTGATTTGGTAAAAAGATATTGGGAAAATAATTTGTTTATTACTCTAAGTTTTTCTGTTGTTAATTGTAATTCTTTAAATTTATTCGTTTTAGTCTTAGTTTGATAACTTTTAAATTTTAATTCTTTGATAATTTTGGACAATTTTTCCTTTACACAGTTTTTCAAGAGCAATTTTAGCCCATATATATTTATTCATTTTGCATATCGTAGTGAATGCTCGTCTAGAATGGTACAAGAGTCTAGGTTTTATTTGTTTATATTATACTTAGAGCATTATAGGATGGACTATTAGTATTTAGCATCAAAAGGGCAAAAAAGTCAAATTAGGCTAAATGATCAAGTTTACGCAAAATTGATAGATAAAGAATTAGATCTAATATTGTCAAAAATAAATTTAGATCAAAATTATAGGACGAAATCTTTTTCCCAAACATATTTGGTTGATCAAGCTCAATTTGATTAGTGAAAATAACAAAATAGGTTTGAAAATATCAAACTATTAAGTTCTAGTCATATTTGATTTAATTAAAATTTGTTCGAGCTCAATTTAATCGTTACTTAAGTTGAACTTAAATATAAGTTTTAATTTTGGATAATAATTCAGACAATTTTAAACAATATTATGTATGACCTGACTTTATTTACTTACATTCCTAATTTTGAACACAGATATAAAGGAAAATTAAAAGTTGTCATAAAATATAAATATAAAAGAAAATTAAAAGTTTGCATAAATTGCATTAATGAAATAACGGAGGATATATAAGGTAATTGACATTTTGCACCCTTGAATATAGTGCTTTTGTCATTTGCAGTTTAAAATTATAAAAATAGCATTTTGAGGCTAAGTCGCATGTTTGGTCCCACAAGAAGGATTAGTGCCTTTTTTGTCCCATAATTTACGAAAATTCGTTTTTTCTCCCAAAATATTAAGAAAAATTATAAAGTTGATCCTGTTAGCAATTTTTTGTTAATTTTAATAGAAAGTTGCAAATTGCCATTAGTTTGTCAACTGACTTATTTTTTTTTATCTTACTGCACATGGGGTGATGAATTGGAAGGAAATCTACCGCCAAACTCCTCTCTCTCCCTTTTTTTGTAATTTCTTTGTTTCTGTGTGTTTTGATAACAATTTTTAATGTAAGAAATTAAAATAGGAATATCTCGACCTGTTTTTCTTATATAAAAACGTTGTGATGTTGTGCCTAAAATGAAATTGCAGGAAATATAGACTGATGCAAAAAAGGAGTATGTGTGAATTTCAATATTATCTGTAAAACAGAATAACATGCTCAGTAGATGATGGAAGAAAGGTCTAATAGATTCTATGTGTTTTTTGGGGCTTTGAAGAGGGGGTTTTAGATCTGGTTGTAGGCTTATAATTAGGGTTGATGGGTGTTATTTGAAGAGGCCGCAAGGGCGTATTTTATTGACTGCAATTGAAGCAGGTTCCAATAATAACTTATTCCCTATTGCTCATACAGTTGTGAATAAAGAATGTAGGAAGAGTTGTGAGCGGTTTCTTATAGTCTTAAAGCATAATCAGAATATTGTGAGGGAATATGAATTTACTTTATATAATCGAAATAAAGTGATTGATACAAAGTATGCAAATTATATTATTGTACCGAAAATATAATTTTTACATATAAATTAAGGTTAATTATACTTAGATCTGTCTGAAAATGAGAAATTACACTTTTCACCAAAGAGTTTCAAAAATTATACTTACACTCAATTCGAAAAATTCACTGTTTACACTTGACCCCCTTCTGTTAGAGTTCAAAAAAAAAAATGCTAATATTAGAAAAAAAAACATAAATTTCTAGTTGTACCCATCATCCAACATCCAATGTAATATTTTTATCCTTGTAAGAGGATAAATTTAATATAAATAAAGCTAAAGGGTATAGTTTTAATAAAATATTGCTCCAAAGTTATAGACATCGGATATAAAGTAGCTATAATGACAAAACTAGTCGTATTTTGGTGCATTTTTTTTAGTTCCTATACATGGAGCAAATACTTCATCTAGTGTTTCAATAAATATATGCAACAATGATTTTCACCACACACCATCTAGATGAAATACAAAAAAGTACAAAAAAATGACTATTTTTTAATTTATAAAGAACTACTTTTATCCAATGAGTATAATTTGGGAATAGCTTTTTATCACAACTGCACCCATTTGATATATATATATATATATATATATATTATATTTATCTCTTTATAAGTATAAAAATATTACATAGAAATATTAAATGAGATAAAAAATTGAAAATTTATATAAATTTATTGTTGACATCGGCATCTTCCATTCAAACCCTAACAGAAGGGGATTGGTGAAAATATGGAGGAGGTGAAGTGCAATTTTAAAACTTTTTTGAGAGAAAGTGTAATTTTATATTTTTACATAAATTAATATGGAATTCTCACTAAAAGAAATTTAACATTTATTATGGGTAATTGCCATAACTAAAATCAAATAACTATAGTAAATAGTCATTGACCATAGCCATGCAATACTTATTGACCGTGATTTTTACGAGTATGGCTAAAACATAAAACATTTGTCAGTCAGGCCAAAAATAGTTTCCATAGTGGATAATGTAAACTTTTATATTATTTTTATTTAACTGTAATTAATAATAATTATTTGTCACAATTTTAATTCATAGCTAATAAATTGTAGCCAATAATAGATTCTTTTTCTAGTGGTTTGGCCAACTTGCTCATATCTACAACCAACAGTTGATGATTCTTCGCCAAATATGCCAAATTTTTAGCCAAACTTTCAGCCAAAATGCTGATGGTTCTTATCTTGAATTTTTTTGTCTATGTTCTACACATTCTAATTAGCTAGATTAATTAACTATAAATGAACTTACTTTCCATACAAAATGGATTTTTCAACCAAATTGCAAACACATGCAACCAATAGTTGATGGTTCTCTACTTAGGTGACTTGAATTTTTGGTGCGTTCTCTACCCCATCTCTTCTATATCATTTGCATGACTCTAATGTCGATCTCCTCCTGGGCATTACCATGCATAGCTCCAGTAGTAGCCTTTGTCTACAAAACACTCTACGGACAGCAACCCAAACGAAGCCTTCCACCAGCTCCAAAGTCATGGCCTATAATTGGTAATCTAAGCCTGGTTGGTTCAATCCCTTCACTTTCTATCCCAAAACTATGGTGAAATAATGCAACTAAGGTTTGCCATAGTACCAGTTTTCGTTGCATCGTCACCTGAGTTAGCCAAACAGTTCTTAAGTGTACACGATACGGCCTTTGCCTCCAGTCCTGCACTTTCTGCTGGTAAATACACTAGCTACAATTACTCGGACTTGACTTGGGCTCCTTCCGGCCTGTATTGGCGACAGACACGTAAAATTCTCTCGACGCAGGTGTTCAATGCTAAAAAACTTGACTCTTTTGAGCATATTCGTGTGGAGGAGGGGCGTAATTTCATCTCCCATCTACGTTCCCTCTCAGGGAAGCCGGTCGTACTTAGAGACCATTTGTCACGTTTTTCTGTATCAAATATAAGCAGGGTGGTATTTAGCAGCAAATACTTTAGTACTGAATCTGCAGATGAGAAAGCCATTATGAAGGTGGATGAATTGCGAGGGATGCTGGACGAATGGCTCTTTCTCGGTGGTGGTTTTAATATCAGGGACTGCACGCCGTGGCTGAGTTCTCTTGATCTGCAGGGGTATGTTAAGAGAATGAGGGCCTTGTCCAAGAAACTTGATAGTTTTTACAGCTTTGTGCTTGATGATCACCTAACTAGGAAGGCTGCAAGCAGAGTTCATACCAGAAGATGTGCTAGACTCACTGTTGCAGCTGGCTGAGGATTCTAATCATGAAATTAAACTCCAGCATGTCAAGGCATTAGCATAGGTAACAATTCTGTGGAATTGGCATTTTTTTTTTACTCATAATTTAGGCCAATACAGTTTCAGTACTATTACTTACTGAACTTTTAAAAGTACTCTCATAACTTGCAAAACGTTTCAATTCCAGTCCTCCTGCTATTTTCCTTAGAAAATTGACAGAAAATATCACATGCAAGCCACGTGGCCATTATCTTTTCAGAATGGAAGGAAACGACCACCTGACTTAAAGTTTTTTTTTTTCCATCAATTTCTAAGAAAAGTTGGTAGAAAGACTAAAAGTGAGAATTTTTTAGAGTTATGGGACTATTATTGTGGATTCCTTAAACAATGGAACTAAAATTGTACATAATCTAAGATAAAATGCTATTCCTCTTACCAATTTCTCATTTTGAGGCTCAATTTCTTGCCTGGTTTCTTGATAATATATTTTTACATACTGGAATTCTTGGAAGATAAGCAGGGCTTGAATGGCCTACCTGAAAGTGTTTCAGTCTTTTGATACTTACAGAACTTACTAGTTGGCGCAGCTACTACAGTCGAATGGATTATTCGTGAAATTCTTAGGCATCCACGGACCATTGAAAAAGGCAATAGAAGAGCTTGACCGGGTAATGGGAAGATTTCTCAACCCTACATAGATGCAATACATAATGGAGTCAATGAGATTACATCCACTTGCTACACTTTTAGCCCCCATTATGCAATGGAGGACTATAAAGTTGCAGGCTACGACGTTGCCAAGGGAACGACTGTTATCATCAACACATGGAGCTTAGGGAGGGACCCGAACTCATGGGATTCGCCTTTGGAGTTCTTGCGAGAGAGATTTCTGAACAAAGACGTTTATATTACGGGAAGTAATTTTGCCATGTTGCCATTTTGGATCAGGCCGGAGGAGATGCCCTGGATATGATCTTGGGCTCAAGATTGTCCTAACTACGTTGGCTAATTTGCTGCATGGATTTCAGTAGAAATTGATCAAGGGTATGAAACCTGAAGATGTAAGTCTGGAGGAAGTTTATGCCCTCACTACACATTCTAAAGAGCCTCTTACCATCATCATGGAACCTACACTTCTAGACCATCTTTACTAAATGAATTTTCGGTTTGATCAATGTAAATGTGGTCAAGATGCAAGAAGAACTACGTTAAAGATCTTATACTTTTGACCATTGATCATGTAGTAGTTTCTTCATTTTGAATAAGGAATTGCCTTAAAAACTTACATTTAGTTGTGGAAATTTGTTCTTTGAAGTCATGAAATTATAGTCCATTATGCAAGTAAAAAGTTGCTCATTTGATGAGTCCACCCGAGATTTTTTGGGCAAAAATTTTCTGCAAGTATTAAAATCAAGACCTGCAAAAAGCACATTAATACTCCGACACTTAAGAAGTCAATAACCGGTGATCGAAATAATATCGAAAATAAAGAGCATAGTAACGAGTGGTCAATTAAGTCCCAAAATGCTTAAACAACTGCGTTATCATGCGTGCAAGTTTTTGGAGATGTGTAATCCTCTATCATGGAGAGAGAAACCCTTTCTATAGCCCCCCCTCTCCCCTCTGGTTAAAAGTGTCCAGTCCCCCTACTACTCAAGAGAGTGGTTGCGGGTGTGAATAGGCTCCAACTACCAGAGTTCTTCGCCTTATTGGGCTGGGACTTCTAACTATTTAGGGGACTTTGTTCTCCATGCGAGTAGGACTCCTCCCTTAGTAAGGCCCCCACATGCGCGCGCTCTAGCCTTGTGACATGCACACACTGCGTGCGCAATGCAGCACTGAACGCGACTGCGCACGGCCCCGCCATGCCGAAATCGTTCCGACCACGACGGCCTGCCTTTTTTTATTTTTCTTAATGTTTAATATAATTGGTGTTAATTTTTGCTTTAAATGGTTAAATATGATTTTTCCATGCAACTTAATTCCAATTAAATTTTTGAAAAATATTGCGTAAATTAAATTTAATATTAAAATGTTCAAATATTTTTGGAAATTCTTAGATATTTTTCATAACTTTTTGAGTATTTAATATGATTTAATGGTTAATATATTTGGAAAGATATTGGATTTTCAAAAATGATCGAAAATATTTTCATTAGATTAAATTATTTTGGAGCGTGCAAAACTTTAATTTAATCTAAAATAAAGTATTCATTAATCGATTAAAAACCTAGTTATTGACATAAGTTTGCATATATGATATTAGATATCACGTTGATACGTATGATACATTTTTAATATGTGGTATCTGAAATGCTATGTGATTTATCGATGAGATAAATAAATTAGGATGATCATAAAGCCCACAACTAATGCGATTGGATTTTTAGGCCTACGTGGGTCATTTATTCTTCTTCTCTGTTGTTTTTAGCGTTGTACATTCTTTTTTTATCCTCCTTCTAATGCACGCAGAAACTATATGTCACAATGATTAATAACAGTTTAAAAAAAAAACAAAATTAAAATCTCCATGTGTTTTAAAAATTCAGCAAAAAAAATTCCTTGTGATTCGAAAATAGACGAAATAGTCCTTTGTGTTCTAAAAACTCAAACCCACTCTCCCTTTTTCCTGACCAAAGTTATAATCATTTGACCTTTATACCCTTTCATTGACTGACTTATATTATATATAAAATTGAAATTATTTACAAAAAATAATATAATTAATAAAATATTTAACATAAATAATAATTTAAATTAATTATTTAATTAATTTATAAATTATAATTAGTATAATCGCTTACGATTATATTCATGTACATGCCTAAATTTAAAAAAATAAAATTTAGTATATTATTCTTTTTAATATACTATTTTAATTATTTTGGTATTTATATGTAATATAAATATATTTTTCAAAAAATTAGAAATAAAAAGTAATAATGTATATTAATATGTATAAAAAATATATTTTTATTTTTTTGGTATTGTTAAAAAAATTTGAAATAAAAAATAATAATGTATAATTTTTATAACGTAATAAATTTAAATATAATTTATTTAATATTTTTAATTATATAATATTTAAACTTGTTAATTGTATAATTTCTATAACTAATTAATATCCATATTCGTAGAGATATTTAAATTTTGTGCTAGATTTTAATTTAATTTATTAAACATTAAAAAAATTATATAATTTTTTGTATATTTAAACAAAATATTTTTTAATCTTTTTAGAGAGATGAAAATAAAAAAAAATACTCAAAATAAGTTAAAAATAAATAAAAAAAATATCGAAAAACTATTATATAGTCATATAAGGGCATTTTAATTATAATGACAACAAAAAAAATATGCAAGAGCGCCAAAACAATCCCCCAAGTCGCACCAGTCGCACGTGCGATCCACGCTCCGTTAAATTTTGACGGCAAGAGGTTTTTTTTGTAGAAATTTATAAAATAGGAGAGAGATTTTTTGCGAATTTTCAAATTATACTTTATTTTTTTGTTAATTTAACAAAATAAAAGGGATAAAATGAAATTTAGCCTATAAAAAGAGTAATTTGACAGAAAATAATGTGCAGTTTTCACCACAAAGTTCCAAATTATAGCGTGACACATCTGCTCCATTGTCGTCGAACATAAAGAGAGAGAGAACAGAGAGAGAGAACTCACAACCGAATACAATTGACAGCAAAAGCCAACTCCGCTGGCTCGCCACCGCTAGTTGACTCAGGGAAGAGATCAAATTTACTGCTCGCGCTTTTGCCAAGGTATTTCTTGTCCCTCTTGAAGATCAATATAAATATGCCACTAAATTTCTGCTTATGATCCTAAATTAAGATTGAAAGAAGGAAAACGTTGAACTGATCCATGATATACGATTCCAAAGCTGTCGGCTGTTTCGAATGTCTCTCGAAATTCATTGTTTTGATTTGGGTTTTAGTATTGCTTTTGATGGATGGTATGTGTGTCAAACCCATGGATACTGGCATTGGACGAAGTATATTAGATCTAAATTAGACGAAGTTGCTGATGTAAAGTCCGTACAAAATTAAGGTATTCTGATAGGTGTCAGTGTTCTTTGGGATTCAGATGTTTTTTTTTTCTTCTACTTTCTCAATGATCGATCAGTTTCACCTTAAGTATATTAAGTTTTTAATTAATGCAGTGAAAAGAGTTGGATTTCGCGGCACATTTACCCTATATTTACAATCTTATATGCTTTAGTCTGTTTCTCGAATGTCTAGAGCTGTGGTTGATAGCGTCAGTGATAATATGTTCTGGTCTGGGTGATTGTTTATGGTGGTGGAAGAGGAAATTAGGGATCTATATAGAATGGTAAAAACTGTAGAAGGTCTTCAATAGTAGAGTCCTTTATGGCTCTTTTGTTTAATGTTGCGAGGAAGGCAAGAGGTTTTGGCTTGGCTTTTTAGATAACAAAAATGCATAACGATTAAACAGATTGGGAATACAGGGAGTGGGTAGTTGCATTTTGCTTTGGTACCTTAGTTACTGGTGATAGGTAACTTCCTTACTCCTCAATTATGTTTTTGATTCTAAAAAGTGCAAAAGGAAAGCTCTACTAGATGTGAGGGTAGCCATGAGCTGGCCTTGGGAGGTTTTTTCAATCCTCTCCTTTTGTTGTGTACGAACACTGCAGGCAAGTCACACCATCATCAGGTTTCCATGCTTAAGTCTTTCAAAAAGGTAGTGCTTGCAGTAGAATGCATCATTAGTTTTACATACTGTACAATGTTACCAAAATTTCTAGTTGATCATGGTGGAGATGTAGGTTTGTGCATTTCTGTTTAGAACTTACACATAGGCATAAGTTAATTATAATGACAAGTCATTATGCAATATGTAGAAATTACCTAGCTGCTTGATTGCCTGACACTTCATGACACTTTCACTTTAAACATAGTTGCCAAAGAACAAGGAGAAGACTTACTATGATTTCGGCCAGGCTTCTCCAAGTGTAGTCTATGTGGTGTTGTTTGATTATTTTGGTCAAGAAAATCATGAAATTGAGAAATATAGAATGTAGGGTAGTGGGATTAGTTTTGTTGCAAGCGAGGTTTGGTCCCCTGATATACCTTAACTGTTTTTCCCTTAAACAAAATTTTGAAACTAAATCAATAAAACTTCAGGGGTGAAGAATAGAATTGGAGACAATTGAAGAACTTCACTCATCTTTTTGAAGTTAATAACATTCTCATTGGATGAAGCATCTTTGAATTATTCATAGATAGTCTGGAAGATGAAACTTTCTAGATGACTTGGTATATTTAATAAAATATAATTTACACTTTAAGATGTATATATATATATATATATATATAAATATATATAACAATCCAACCATTTCTCAGTTTTGAGTACCATTTGATTTTGAAAAATTGGACTATCGTCTTTTGTTACCACTTAAAAGAGAGTGAATTTTGTTTCTGATGATTAAAAAGGTGTGAAGAGTTTACACCTATCAAATGTGGAATGTGGATAAGCACTTATCTGATTCTATTTATTTTTTTTTGAAAAAAAATGGATAAGCAATTATATTCTTTCGAGCTATTTCCTCTCTCAAACAGGCCAACTTTTCCCACCATGAAAACTACTATAAACCCTTCATGAATTCCACCTCCAAATCCCAAAACTTTCTTCCCAGAAAGATTTCTCATAATCCCATCATTCAAACTCACGGCTGTAGCTCCATTTTCGACTTCAAGAAGATCTGTGGCAGTGAAATGCAGCAAAAAATGGAAGCAGTGGAAATGAGAATGGAGGCAGTTTGAAAGAGATGCCGTTGGGTATGGTGGACGAGAGAGTCGACGAACTTTTGAACAAAGAAGAGTACCGGAGTTTGTTAGATGCAAGAAATTGAGGGCAAGCTTATGAAGGATTATAGTAACAGCTCGAATCAAGAGATTGCACAGAGTTGCTTGTTGAATAAGAGAGTGGAGTGTGGAACTCATATTAAGGATTTATTTGGAATTTTGCATTATAAATTTATATCCCACATTGTTATCATCTTGACAATACGAATGAGTCAAAGATGGATTAAGAATTCTTACCTAATCCTATCCTACATCTAATGTTGGGTTATCCTACCTCACATTTTTCCCATACAGCAAAGTAAATGGGGCCTTAAGGTTTAATTTTATTGTTCTCATATTTGAAGAAATATTGCAGGAAATTCGTATATGATTCAAATTTAAATCATCATAAGCACCTGAATGATTTGTGATGTTTTCTGTGATAATTTAAGTTGTTACTGACTTTTGGCAATTTTTGGACAAGCATGCATGGGTTACTCCAGAATTAAGCTGTTTTGACATTTCTTCACTGTGTTGCTTCTCTATGTCTGCGCCTTCTGTCTTGCTCTCTCTTATTATGCTTACCTTTCTGGGAGAAATTCTGGTGATCTGTTGTGTCTACAAAATTAGTTGGTGTGGTCTAATTCTAGTTCCTTACTATAGAAAAAGTTGAATTTGGATGGGCCATCTTCAGATGCTGGTAAACTTTTTCAATGTATTACATAGAGGAGAAAACAATAAAAAAGATTATAGTTTTCAGGGCAAAATCCTTCTTACAAAATACTAAGAACCGGATTATGTTAACAAGAAAAAGCTCATAGAGGAAGGCGACTATGGCCTAGAAAGGCTGGCTGGGATCATAAAGAAAGTATTTTCTGTGAGTGATGGATGGATAGACTTCAATGAAAAGCAACTCATTAATTTTTTGTAGTTAATTCATGGGACCTATGCTTGTTGAGACTCAAGCAGAGAATTATGTAATATGTATTCTTCTGTTATGAAATATTCTTAGAAAGAAAATTGTGAGTTGTTCATCTCACAACTTACAAAGTGAAGGTGCAATTGGAAGTACTAATAGACAAGTATTTGTTTTGGGCTTCATGATATGCACACTTTGCCTGTTAATTTTTGGTCTTGCCATAACTTTATCATGGTACTCTGACATTTTATGCATCTTCAAAGTATTTGTGGCTAGCACACCCTTCAAAGATGAACTGTTTAAGGGTGTTCTTAGGGAGTGTCGTCAAATTGTTAGCTTGATGTTGACATCTTATAACAGAAAGTATTTGAATATAGTGCCGAAGGAACTTCTGTCTCAAAAGAAATTACTGCATTGGCTAAGGTTCCACTTAACAAGAGATATGATAATTAAAGTTTGGATACTCCTTTTAGCCATTCTTTTAGTAAGCCATGAATGCTAACTACTGAGTGCATCCTTGCACTGGATCTATTTGGATCCACTTCATACTTCTTTTTTGGGATTGTGATGTTTAAATTAAGTGCATAGTGGCTTATTTTGGTTCATTATAATTCTTTTTGATGTTGGGATAGTCGAAATTCAGTTGGCTCTTTGAGCTTGAGGTGCTTCAGTTTAGGAATTTTTGTTTGGTTGAAAGCACTACACTTGCAGATGCAGAGAATAGAAGTCTTGTAGATTGTTTATGTTCTGGAAATGATCAGTTTGCCATTGACTGCTTTCAAATTTTCTATTTCATGCTCTTTCTTTTTCATTTTCATTGAGTAATTAGACCAAGAAACATGTAAATTTTCTTATAGGCCACCTAGTAAAAAGATGAAATAAAATGAGGTGGGTTTACGGTACTCATCCAATTTTATGTTAATTAGGATGATTCATAATGGGGCTGTGCGCTATAATGTTGCCCATAAATGCTGCGTGCTTGCATTTTTTGTTTCATGTGTAAAAGAAGAATAAGCAAATAATAAGACAAGAGGTTGACACAGTAATTTGTTTGTGAGTTATAATTGTTTCTCATATTCTTTTTAATGAGGTACTCGTATGTTTAACAACCGAGTGGATAGTAGTACCAGTCTACTTCTGAGTAATATTGTAACACAAGGGTACTGGTAGTTGATTAGTGTATAACATAAATAAACTTTTTTTTTCCAGCCACAAAATTTGACAAGATGTCAGGACAGAGCCAGCGCTTGAATGTTGTTCCTACTGTTACAATGCTTGGAGTAATGAAAGCCCGACTTGTTGGGGCTACGAGAGGCCATGCATTGCTCAAGAAGAAGAGTGATGCTCTGACTGTGCAGTTTCGGCAGATTCTCAAGAAGATTGTATCAACAAAGGAATCAATGGGAGATATCATGAAAACTTCCTCCTTTGCCCTTACTGAAGCAAAATATGTTGCCGGTGAGAACATCAAGCACATTGTACAGGAAAATGTCCAAAGTGCGGCACTCAAGGTTCGATCACATCAAGAAAATGTTGCTGGTGTGAAGCTTCCCAAATTTGAATATTTCATTGATGGAGAGACTAAGAATGACTTGACGGGACTGGCAAGAGGAGGCCAGCAGATTCAAGCATGCCGTGCGGCATATGTGAAATCTATTGAGCTGCTTGTTGAGCTTGCTACTCTTCAGACATCATTCTTGACCCTTGATGAAGCAATCAAGACGACAAATCGCAGGGTCAATGCCCTGGAGAATGTTGTGAAGCCACGACTAGAGAATACAATAACTTACATCAAAGGAGAATTGGATGAGTTGGAAAGAGAGGATTTCTTTAGACTAAAAAAGATTCAAGGTTACAAGAGGAGAGAGGTCGAGAAGCAGCGTGAAGCTGCAAAGGCATATGCAGAAGAGCAGCTCGCTGAGGATATCGCTTTGAAGAGGGGTATTTCCATCAGTTCAGCTCATGACATGTTATCCCACACGACACAGAAAGACGAGGACATAATCTTTTGAAATGGAGGTTAGTTTGATTTGTTCAATTACAGTGTGTGACTTTGCTCCATTCCTTGTTTTATTTCAGAAGACCATAACTTATCTGGTGGAAAGGATATATTTATTGGAATAAGAACCATGTGTATTCTTGTATTTATTTATCCATCTATACACCTGGTGATCATGATAATTTTGCTGGTTCAGGATTTCCTGATTTATGTCGAACTGCTTCTTTTGACAGCTCAACGATGTAATTGAATCATATATTCTCCATCCAAGTTTTATTTAACTATTTTTATTATAGTGTAGTAACAAAGGTATAAGTTTGTCTGCTGCTGTTCCTTTGAAAGTCATATTGCAAGTGCAGTTTGCCTCTTTAGGGTCCTCAGCATCTTGTGCAGAATCTGAAGATGTCTGTAGACGACCTCTGCTTGAGTGATTGGTGAGCTTAGAATTTGGTAGGAAAAGGACTATCTTATCTAGAACTGAAACAAGATAGGGGTGGGAGGTGTAAAGCATAAGGATGGTGATGTGGTGGTGCTGCCGCGAGATGGTTGGTTGCCGGCAGTGGGATCTTAGGGTGGAGATTTGTCATCAGATAGAAACAGGGCAATCATATACAATTAAAATTTATATTTCCCAATATTCTTAAAGTAATGTATTTCTGGTATCAAAGTGGTGGAAAGATTTGTCAAATCAAATTAAGCTACCTCAGGTCACAAACTTTTGTCCATTGATAACTTCTACTCTCTTTCTTCCATACCTATTTTTAAAGGACTGAAGGTGGTGGTTCAATAAAGTTAATGCAGCGCATTGTCGAAAAAGATAGATGAATTACTCTGTGAAAATTATATTCTTAATATACTACCTATACCCTCTATTCAAATTGCAAATAATTATAAATCTATACCAAAGACTTTGCAATCAACATATAAATAATTACAAAGCCTATACTAAAACGACAATAGAAATGATTATCTTCTGGCATTACAAGTGAGAGAAACAGAATGTGAAATTCTGGGATTGCAAAGGGAGATAGACACTCACCTTCTACACCTTCCAGTTTTAGTTAGCTAGCTGATGATCAATACTGTCATAATCGTCTACCAGTTCTGTGCTTGCTCTACGGCTGGCGGTATCTCTTGCTCTAGTTTTTGCTTTATCTCCTGCACAAGCGGTGGCTCTTTCTCATGATCGGATTCCTTCACGTAATAGGTTGCAACACCACAGTAAAACAATAGGTTGACGAAGCATACATAACCTAACAACGCATAATACGTTCCCAAGCTACTCGTGTCTAAATCATCGCTAAACAAGCCACCGAAAACTAAGATCACCAGTAAGCTGAGGAAATTTCCAATGTTGAGTGAAAATTGAGTGAATGATGGCCCATAATTACTGAATGATTTAGGAACTATTGCATAAAACATTTCCTCCATCCCTCCAAACACTAACCCTTCCATAAGCCCCAGCAAGAAGAACTGAGGAACTAGCCAGAAAACGGTGATGGAAACGTCGAGGTTCACATACTTCTGCAGCCTATAATTCTCGACCCTCCAAGCAACTATACAACATATTGGTGAAGCGGCCATTCCTGCACCGATTACTCTAAGAATAACATCCCGAGGAACTTTCTCACCCCAATAGTACAGAAGCAGTGATTCACAAATACGTGAGACTACGAAGCTCGTAGAACTTTTAACTATCACAAAAATAACTACAGGCACATTGGAAATTCGGCCAAGATGTGTGTCCATGTAGTTCACTTGTTCATAGAAGAAAGTGTTTCCGGTGGCCTGTAATAGACCGTAAACGAGGAACGTAATCCATAGTGGGATCATAGAGAGCAACCTCTTCACTTCCTGCACATCTTCAACCTCCCAGAGTCTACCTTTCCTTATTTGTTCTTCCCAACTAGGCGATGGTTCCACGATAGAAGCTTTATCTAAGCATCTGCATTGAACGTTAGTGTTCCATTACTTTTTACATAAACTGGATCAATCAAATCACATGTCGAAAACTAACAAGGTAGGAAGGGGAAACAAGGATTATACCTCAATATCGGAATGACATTTCCAGAAGGCGTATGGCTGAGTTTTCTCTTTGATATTGCTGCATACACGACTTGAAACGCATCATTTAGCCTGCTTTTATAAGTAGGCGGTCTACGCTTATAAAACGCTATGCCGGCTAAGAACCACAGAAAGGCGGCCACCATAGCAATTGTTGATACCTTTGAGAGCTTGATCCATGAAGTATTTGCAAACACATAAACAGATGCACATATACCTAAAATATAAGCGGAACGCCACCATATTTTTCTACGACTCTGTACTTGATCCTCGTCTTGAGATGACCTCTCTGTCCTAAACTGATCAGCAAGAAATTCTTTCAGCGGAACTTCTCGCCCTGCTCGGCCTAAAGCCACCAGTACCACTGAAACATACAGTAACTGCAGCTGAACATTAGTTAGACGCCAAGCCGCAAAAAACAACAGCATCAACCCCTACAAAAAGAGGATACATCGTAGTTAAGGGATCCTCTGCCTTTGGCCTTTCGGAGAAATTCACTTTCGCTCCCCTAAGTTATTGTTCATTAACTCACTTTCGATACCATATGTGTCGATCTCATCAATTTTGAGTCCTCAAGTTTTCTTAACATGATTAAAAGTTAGTCCTGACCGTTAGTTGAGCCCTTTCGTTAGTTTAAATGGTCAATAATACTCGTATTACTAATTTTAATTATTTTAAGAAAACTTCGAAATTAAAATTGATGAAGTCTGAACATTGAGTTTCGAAAGTGATTCAATAACTAATTTTGGGAACCAAATGTAAAATTATCCCATAGTCTGTATCAGATTGACCCCTCTAACATCACAATATCAACAATTTGAATATCAAATTATTTTCAACACATAAACAACTAAATAATATTTTATTTAAGTGTTACTATTATTATACTAATGAAGTCCTTTTTTTTTCTTTAAAAAAAATTATTTTTGAGTATTTTCCTTCATGAAGGCTTCACATTAAAGTGTTTTCTTTTATTTATGTTTTATTTAATATATGTAATATCTATTTTCTGAATATAATATGTTACACTTTTTTGTATTGATTTAAACTTACAATATAAAGTAAATCGCTACAATTTTCTTTTTCCCAAATATGTTTCTTTATATAAACTTTCCTATTTTGAAAAACTCTTTATATTTTTATTCTAATACATATGAATATTGTATATATTTATTAGTACAATACGGTATTGATATTATATATTTATTTAAATTTATATAAAATAGATGAGTAAATAATATAGTTGGTCCGTTAAGTTTGTATTAAAATCACTTTAGTTCCTTAAATTCATATTTATTAACTTTATAATACCTAAATTTTAAATTTTGTCTCCGTTTGTTCCCTCTGATCAATTTTGGGGCAAAAGTATGGGCAAAATATAATTTTTTAGAGGGTAAAATGATCAATTTAAGTTTTATTTTCTCACTTTAGTTCCTTAATTTTATAAAACTATCAAATTAATCCTTATATTAGATGAAAAAAGAACTTTGTTATATTTTTATATGTTAAATTTGATATAATTATTTTTAGTTGCTTAAATTTATAAAATTATCTAATTTTTTCTAGTATTTTTGATAAATTGCATATGGGATTCTTCATTACAAGATGTGGTAAATTTATAGACAAGTCAACAAATATTTTTAATGTAGAAAATACTAGGAAAAGAATTGTTTATCCTTAGATGCGAACTAACAATTTTTGTTTGAAATTACGAAAATATATAACACGTGATTATAGATGTTATAATTTGTACAAAATAAAATTTGTATGTTTCTGGACATTAAATTTTATAAAAAGTTATATGAAATTATGCACATGAAATTCATCAAAGAATCTATTTCAAATTACATTCCATCAACTTTTTGTTCGAAATTCACATTTAACAAATGTTTTTAAAATTTAACTTTTTTAGAATTATTTTTAACTCAAAAACTTAAACATTACTTAATTTTTTTATTAGATATGTATAATTTTGTAAACTATAAGAAAAAAAAATTCATTCTTTTATTAATGCATAAAGTTGCTTTCGTTCATTTACACCGAACTTTCAATATTAGGGAGTACTATGTAAAGAGTTGCTCGAAATTACAATGACATCTTTTAAAGTTAAGTAAAAATATATATATATATATATATATTTTAATAAAATTACAGCTATATCTTCTGAAGCAATAGTTGGAATTACAACTACACCCCATATTCAAATGCAAAACTTACTAAACATTACACTTACACCCTTCAGGAGGTATAGTGATAATTTTGTAAAACGCAGGAGGTGTTTGTGTAATTTGACATAACCTTAAGGGGTGTCAATATAATTTACTCAAAGATTTAAGTGTTACACCACTATTATAGTACGTGGAGAAAATGATAAACTCAGTGTAATCTTTAACATTATAAGCAAAAGATAGGGTTACATGTATTTTTTGTCCAATAATTTAGTTCATTTGACATTTTTGTCTTTTAATTTTTTAGAGTAGTACTTTTTATTCTTCAACTTTTTAATTTCCAGTCTTTTCTTTTGCCGGAGTTACCTGTTTCTCAAGAAAAATGCATGTGCATTTGAAAATTAGGGCTATTATTCATATTGGCTCATTTTTGCCAGTATTTTTGTTTTGTAACTTTTTAAGGTAATATTTTAGCCTGCATCTTTTTAATTTCACAATTTCAGTTCTTTTTTTTTTCATCGGAGTTCATCCTCCTTACCGGTAAAGGTGAATGCTGATGAAAACAAAAGTTGAAATCGTGAAAATTAAAGAAAAATACACGATCAAAATATTATTTTAAAATCTTAAAGTACAAAAACGCCAAATGACATAATTTACCGAACCAAATGCATTTAACCTCAAAATATAGCATGCATATTCCTTAGACGCATAGCAAGAGTTGCACTCACAGTGATATAAGCCATAGTCGTGCAGACTATTGCCAGAAATGGACCCAAATAAGCGTCGGATGCATAAGCAACAACCAGTACTAGAAACGCCGTTATCCCATCTTGCACGTTCACAATAGAAGCAGCTTTCGGCAAATGCAACCAGTTGTCGTCGGTCAGATGCGTGATCAGGATCGCGATCAGTGCGTACTCAACCCAACCATGAACAAATATTAAAACTGTACAACAAAAACGATCACGTCATCTAAAAGTTTAATCAGGACAAGCCTTGACATCGTTGGGCTGACGATGATCACAGTACCCGAGATGAAAGGAGCGGCCTTGCGGAAGGCGACATAGTATTTTAACCACTCGGTCGCAGTGGCTTTCGACTCGAGAAGTTTTGCAGGGATGTGCTGAAACCACATGGGAACCATATTCTGCATCGCAGTGGAAGGCACCGATTAGATATCCACCAGGGTGACAAATTGGTGCTAGAAAAAGCAGTCAATCTTGGGCTTCACACTACCATGAGGTGAGGTGATGAAAAACGAGACGTTTACAGTGGTATATTTGTTATTAGTCCCTTCAAAACATATAAAATTATATTTTTTAAGAAAAATATTTTTAAAATTATATTTACATCCTTTTTTAAATACTTCGGTTACAATTATACTCCTTTGGTTAGAGTTTTAGATGGCATGTGTCCGTGAAAAATTAACTGAACTTTCGATTTTATCTCTCATTATTTTAAAGTTTTTAGGGATAATTGCACTTTCCTTCCCTAAAGTTTAGTGTAATTGCATGTAAACTTATTGTAGTTTAGAAAATTATATTTAGTACCACTGATATTTGCTTCTATCTAACAAATAAGTACCATAGTTAGTCAAAATTCACGGAATTTGGTAATATTAACAAAAAATTAGTTAAAAACTCATTTTTTTCTGATTGACTTATTGCTGATTTATTGCAGATGAAATAAATCTTTCTATGACCAGATAACAAAGAGCCGTAGCAAATATTATTGACCACGGTCAGACAACAGTTGTTGGTTGTGGGTTTTGCGAGGGTGGCTAAAACATTTTTAATGGCTAAAAGTCAAGGCAAAATACTTAAGCAAGGTAAATAATGTTTTTATGGTGAAAAAGCTGATTTTTTGCATCGATTTTATTTAATTATAGTTAAAAGTAGTCATTTACCATGGTTATTAGCCATAACCACTAATATTGTAGCTAATAGTAATTTTTTTCAAGTGTACATACACAGATTTTCCTAATATAGTATTGAATAAATTACAGCAGACTTTTCTAAAATTTATCTTATTTATAAATATTTCTCATATTTTAAAAAAATTATAAATAACCTTTATGAAATTATAAATATTTTCATAATCACCCCTCGTGATTGTCCATTGTAGGGAGGTATTTCTTAGAATATTTATAATTTTAGGGAGGTTTTAAAACAACTCGTTAAAATTTATCGAGTCATTATAGGTAACAATATGAGGATTTCATAACTTCAATTGATTAACAAATGCAGTAAGTTTAGAAGGACTGTAACTGGAATTATAAAAGTTCCTTGAGCAAAAGTATAATTTTTCATTCTTGAGGGAGTTAAGCTGTAATTATATACTTTAATTTTTTCAATAAAAATATTAATTAGGTCGACCGTTATGTCACTCTTATAGTATATAGATTTTAATATTTAATTTTTTTAATCCAAATTAAGTTCAAAATCCTCATTTTTATTCTTTATTATTATTATTTTTTTGTTAAAAGCCCCCGCCTTTACGAAGGATCCCTACTCATGTATTAAAAATTCAAGTCAAATAATGTCAACACAATATATAAATATATATATTTATTAAAGAGCATTATTTTAATATCTTCAATTTTCATAAGGGTTCGTTTTCTTTATTTATTTTCTCTCTCTTTTCAACTTTTCAATTCTCTCTCTTCTCGACTTTCACATCTTTGTCTTTTACCAACAATTTTTCATAACTTTCTTCTATTTTTTTAATTAATATATACATTTTTAAAATAATTTAATTTTTAAATTTAACTTTACACACATATTTGAGATACCTTAGCTCAATATTTTATTGCAGAGATATTGAATTCAAAATTTATTAACAACGTGTGGGAGTGAGTTAAAAAAACGATATTCTACAAAAGGGACCATTGATATCTTCCTTGACAATTATTCTAACATTATGTGTAAAGTAAGAGGACCACAGTTAAAGTATGTCAGTACGACAATACTTCTCTTAGGTGCTACAAAAAGAAACCATTCATATGTTTCACGCTTTAAAATGAGGTGAGCCAACAAGGAAGCTTTTACACCAATGCTATATTTGTTGTTACGCCTCCTCCACAAATAGAAAATCATAATTTTTACAAAGGGGTAATTACATTTTCTTTTTACGAGGGTTTATGTATAATTACACTAAATTTTAGGAAACGAAAGTGTAACGATTCCTTTTAAAAAATATAAAATAAAAATTATATTTTCATTTTTTGAATATTCTATTTATACTAATGATGTCTTATCCCAATGGTTAAGACTATGATTGAGGTCTCATGAATAAGTTCGAGTCTCATTGCATGTGCAGAAACTTATTTCAGTGTATTGGTTGAATTGAGGTATATGTTGCTCGATATATCGAGATGAATTATTATAATTTATTTATCGTTATTAATAAAAAAAAAAAGAAATACTCTATCTATAATTATCTCCCTATGACTAGAGGTTTGGGCCGATGATGTTGATGTCAGAAAAAATTAAGTAAACATTTAATTTTATTCCTCATCCTCCAAGGTCAGTACATTTATTGACTATATTGCCCTTCATAATGTTTTGAAATTTATAGGGATGTAAACATGAGCTCATATAATTACAAGGAAGTAAATTAAATATATTATAAAGTATTTACCTTAGAAAAATAGTTGTTTTCTAGGTTTTCTATTTTGCTTATATAAGAGTAAGATTAAGGTTTTCGTGCATATATCAAATAAAAATATTTTGTTCAAACATATATATTTTTTAATGTCAAATTTCTTAAAAAAATGTCTACAAAAAATAGTATGAAAAATAAATGATTGAGAACATATGTAGAATGATAGTTATAAAATTTCAAATCACAAATATCCGACACAAGCTCGAAAAGTGATCCATGATATAAACCTAAGCGTTTAATATGGACACGAACACGACCTAGAGGGGTAGTTGAAGAAATCTAAAAACGTCATCACAACCCAAGAAAAAAGAGGCGCAAGGTCGATCTTATTTATGTGAAAAAGATTCTGAAAAATCAAGCAGTACAATTGAGCTCTGTTCATGTTAAATAATCGATGAAGAAGAAGAACTTAACTACCTAACTCATGCTAACCACTTCTAACTACAAGCATGCTGAGTCACCTACCACGTGTGCTGCTGTAATTATAAGCAAAAAAGGAAAAACGTTACTCTCACCAAGTGTCTTCTTCAACCTCCTTCTTCATCTACTGCTGTTGTGAGCTTGTGCTTGCTGGCTGCAGCTGTCTATCTTAACATCCCCCCCCCACCCCAAGATGGACTTGGGGAAAATAGCTCAAACCCATCTTGGACAACAAACCAGAGAAGACAAAGGCAGGGAGGAGCTTTGTGAATATATCTGCTAGTTGGGAGCGACTGGAAATTGGAGAAGGGAGGAGGAAACTAGATTTGAAGTGATAACGGATCAAGTGACAGTCGATTTCAAGGTGTTAGGTGCGCTCGTGGAAGACGGGATTAGCCACAATGTGAAGGAAAGTTTGATTATCACAATAAAGAGGAATTAGAGTAGAAATAGGAACATGAAAATCCTGGAGCATGTAAGAAATCCAGCAAAGTTCACAGGCAGTGGCCCCAAGACTGAGATACTCCGCCTCAGCTGTGGAGCGAGCAACGGTGGTATATTTTTTTATTTTCCATGAAATGAGAGAGTGGCCCAGAAAGATGCAGTAACCTGTTAAGGAGCTTATGGAGTCGACACAATTCGCCCAATCAGCATCACAGTACCCCTTGAGCTGAAAAGAGGAAGAAACAGGGAAGAAAATGCCCTGGTCTGAATGGCTTTTAAGGTAGCGCACCAAATGCAAAGTTGCGTCCATGTGATCTTGCCTGGGATCATTGACAAATTGGCTAAGTTGCTGGGCAGCGAAGGATACATCAGGGCGAGTAAAGCCAAGTTTTTTGAAATATAATTCTGTGTAATAATGATTTTTTTTTTGGAGTAAATTGGTTAAAATTATATTTTACATTAATCAACAATCAATATTGATACCCTGATAAATAATTTTTCTCAAGCGCAGCTAAAGTGGCAGACCACCAAACAGTCTAGCAAGGTTTAATCCATCTATTTATACCAACTTGGCAGGCTCAAAAGCACAATCCAGCAAGACGACTCAGTAGATAACGGGGACAATACATCATACGTACTTTTGCCATCGTGAGACTAGGCATGACAAAAGAGTCGAGCCATGGAGAACTCTAAGGTAAGACGATAATTTCTACTCCTCCAGAATCGCATAAATCCTTGCTCACAATTGATTGTATAGCTCGCGAGTCGGCTCGGTTTGGACTCGAGTCAAACTCAAATTTTTTGAGCTCGAGCCCAAAATACTCTATTCGAAAGCTTGCGAGTTTTTTTATTTTTTTTTATATTCTTTATTTTTAAGTAGTAATTTTTTAATTGATGTGGGAACAACTTAATTCATTCATTTGTAATTCATTTCCTAAATTTATTGATACTACTAAATAGAAGTGGAAAATAAATTAACAGAAAAAAAAATTAAACTAAAATTTTGTAATTTGAAGATGCAAAAGTAAAAAAAAGAAAATCACAACACTGACGTTATCAACACCCTTTATAATATTTAAATATTACATATACTTCCCATATGGTCAATGGTAAAATAGTCTTTTGAAAAACGACAGTAAGAGTTATATGATATTTTCGCATCTCTATTTAAGTGTTACATAACTATATCAAATATCAAGAAAAAATTTATAATTTTTCAAATAACAAGATTGTAATTTTAATTAATTAAAACTGTCAAAAGTCTATATATATTCATCATTTACTTTTTTTTGTTTCCTTCTATTTTTATTATTAATTTTTTCTATTATAAACTATATATTTTTGGTACGAAGAAGGAGCGTAATATTTACCAGTCGCCTAAACATATTTGAAATCAACTTATAATGAATCATAATTCAGAAAGCATGTAGTAAAGCCATTAGGAATACAAAAGAAATTGCTGGGATTACAATAGGCAATCTTCTTGTAGCCCTTCAAGTTTATACAGCCAGCTGATGATCAGTAGCTTCATGGCTGTCCAAATTCTGGATTTGCTCTAGTTCTTGCTCAACTGCTGATTCGTCTTTCTCATGATAGGATTGCTTCACATAATAGGTTGCAACACTGCAGTAAAACAGGAAATTCACAAAGCATATGTAAGCTAACAACGCATAATACGTCGCCAATCCACTCGTGTCTAAGTTGTCGTTGAACAAACCGTGGAAGATTAAGATAAAAACTAAGCTGACGAAATTCCCAATGTTGAGAGCGAATTGAGTGAAAGACGGCCCGTATTTCTTGAATGATTCAGGAACATGCACATAAAACACTTCTTCCATCCCATCATACACTAGCCCTTCCATGAACCCCAGTAAGAAGAACTGTGGGACTAGCCAGAAAACACTGATGGAAACGTCGTGGTTCACATACTTGTGCAGCCTGTACTTCTCAATCCTCCAAGCAACTATGCAACATAACGGTGAACTTGCCATTCTAGCTCCAATCCTTGTAAGCATAACTTTCCGTGGAACTTTCTGACTCCAATAAGCCGGAAATAGTGAATCACAAAGACGCGAGACTATGAAGCTAGTTGAAGTTATCACTATCACAAAAATAACTACGGGAACTCTGGAAATTCGACCCAGATGACTGTCCATGTAACTGACTTGTTCAATAAAGAAAGTGTTTCCTGTGGCCTGCAGTAGGCCGTAAGCAAGGAATGTCGTCCACAGAGGAACCATAGAGAGCAGAATCTTCACTTCCTGTACATCTTCAGGACTCCAAAGTCTTCCTATCCTTACTTGTTCTGCCCGACTAGGTGAAGGTTCCACAACCGAAGCTTTATCTAACCACCTGCTCAAATCATTAGTTCTAGTTACATCCTACATGAACTTAATCAAACAAAAGAGGAAAAAGAACTGTTTACCTTAATATTGGAATGACATTTCCGGAAGGAGTACTATCGCTAAGATGTCTCTTTGATATCGCTGCACGCAGGATTTGCAGCAGGTTGTTTAGCTTGCTTTCCTTAGTAGGTGGCTTGTACTTATAATTAAATGCTATGCCTCCTAAGAAAAACACAAAGCCTACCCCCATAGCAATTGCCGCTATCTTTGAGAGCTCGATGCATTTAGCATTAACAAACACAAACAGATCCACAGATACCAAAAATATAAGCTGGACGCCACCATATCTTTCTATGACTCTCTAATTGTTCCTCGTCTACATATGACCCCTCTTC
Organism: Sesamum indicum; assembly: GCF_000512975.1. Taxonomy (NCBI): domain Eukaryota; kingdom Viridiplantae; phylum Streptophyta; class Magnoliopsida; order Lamiales; family Pedaliaceae; genus Sesamum; species Sesamum indicum. The sequence continues at coordinate 10,495,078 of NC_026150.1, forward strand.
TCTAAATTGATAGGCAAAAAACTCTTTGAGTGGGATATAGCGGCCTGCTCGGCCTAAAGCTACCAGTATCAATGCCAGGTACAGTAATTGTAGCTCAATACTTGTTAGACACCAAGCCGCGTAAAACAACAGTGTTAATCCCTGTAGAAAGAGGTAATATCCCAGTTGAATCAAATCATAATAGCAATAATAACACCTGCAACATGGCTGCACTTTGTGGTACATAGTCCCTAAGTTGATTATTTTTCATGTATGTTTGATAAGTACAAAATTAAGTTGGATGGAGTTAATTCTATCGTCAATCTATTCCAACTAAGGAACTTATCTGTTACGAAGTATCTTTTTCAGCCAAAACTTAAGACGACATTGCCCAACTTAGTCAACGTTGCTCGAGTACCAACGCACTAGAAACTAAGTGTTAGAATATGTTGGGTTCAATTGTATAATTATACTTTTGAAGGAAGAGAAGGGGAGTATATCTCAGAATTTTTGTATTCTAAATTGTGCCATTCTGTTCACTTGGATAACATCAGATACAAGTCCTGCCAAAACATCAGCTAATAAGCATAGAATTTCTGACATAGAATAAATGCAAAAATAAAATTCTAAATATCATTCTCGTTTCTGCCAACCCTCGTTAAAACAGTCATAACTTTCTACAGAAATTTCCAATGAACTTGAAACCTGGACCATTTGAAACTAGACTCTAAAATCTCAGTGACATGTTTGTAAAAAGCTACTTATTTAACCATTAAAACCACCGTATCACTGGCTACTACATACATTGACTTGAACAGAAACGTTTAGACAAGGCTGCCAGAGAAAAGCTTTATACTTGAACAAAGTGTAAACTTCACAAAAAGACATGTTTAAGCAAAAGGTAGCATATATCATCTGAGTTTGACATAGACAAAAGCTAGCAGCATTCACAATGATATAAGCAACAGTCGAGCAGACTACTGCTACAAACGGACCCAGATGAGCATCGGACACATGAGCAACAACCAGTGCTAGAACCGCTGTTACCCCATCTTGAACATTCACAATCGAAGCAGCTTTCGGCAAATGCAACCACTCGTCGGTCAGATGCGTGATCAGGATCGCAATCAATGCATACTCAACCCAAGCATGAACAAATACCAAACCTGCAGACCAAAAACAAAAACCCATCATCTACAAGTTTACATTGTTAAGAGAGACAGAGAGAGGGCGTAGCTCATATACATACCTGAGATGAAAGGAGCAGCCTTGTTCCAAACAACGTAGTATTTCAACCACCTGGTTGCAACTGCTTGCAGTTCTAGCAGCATTGCTGGGATTTTCTCCAATCTTATGGGAACTGTATTCTCCAATCAAGTTCCAATTTGAGTGACAACTGCTGCTAGTGATCTTTCCTGCGTACACCTTATTTTAAGGGAAATTAGCAGCGTGGGTTTTGGAGTACTCGTCGAATAAAATATATGACTTTGAGGATTGAGTGGATGATTGGCTTAAAGTCTTGGGCGGGATGAAGAAAGTTGAACTTTTATGATGGTGGATTAGTTATAAGACTTGAATATTTAATTTTATGTTCATATTAGAATTGGAATATTTAGATGAAATATTTAATATTGGTAGTCATTTTCTTTAATTATTAAACTCAATTAAAGTTTATATAGAGTACAACTTTTACAAATTAATAATTTCTCTTAAGTAATAATTAATTTAGCAGCGCCAAGATCTAAATTTATAATTTTAATAAATTATAAGATAACAATTTTTCAGAAAACTCTTATATGAATTTATGATACCTTCAATATTATAAATTAATAATTCTACAAAAATTACAAATATAACTAGAACAATTTAGTACTATATAATTATATTGTTGGTTTGTTCTTCATAAAATTCAATTGTATTTCGTCTCCTTGCAATAAAAATGGACTTGCATTAAGTTTTAACTTGTACTACATGCTATGTACAAAAAAAATTATTTTTTTATATTTTATATTTAATTAGTCACATTAATTCGAGCGGAATGTACGAAAATTGAGACATAATGGGATACTTTTACTTTTGTCCTTGAATTAGTCACTGAATTTTTTTTTATACTTTGTACCCAGCTAATCTTTTTTTTTTTTTTTGGTTTCCAGTTGATCATATCAATTTTAGTTCCATTTTTTCTTTATATGATAAGTTAGTTCTGACCATTTAAACTAATGGAGGAACTTTTTTTTGGCAACTAACGGTCAGAACAAACTTTGATCATTTTTAAAAAAATTTGAGGATCAAAATTGATCAAATTGAAACATGAGTACCAAAGTGATTAGTGACGAACTTATGGATTACAAGAGACTAATTGATAATTATTAAGAAATTTAAAATAAATTATAAGTTGAAAATGAAATATATTAGAATTTGAACATATTAAATTAGAGTTTATTATAATATTCAGAAAAAAATTATATTAATTGAAAAATTAAGAAGAATCTAATAATAATTATTGAAAAGTTTAAAAAAATCAAAATAATAAAGAAAGAGGGAGAAGCAGCACGTGGTGCCACCGACCACCTAACCCTTCCCCGCTTTACACATTAATTTTCCAGTAATGGAACAAAAGTGAAGAAGTGAATTGGAATGGTTGAGACAGTCCACTTCGGGTAGCTATCAGCATAATCTGTATGTATATTTAATATTGTTAACTTAAAACCCTGTAGCCTTTTTCCAAGCCATGCTATAGGAGTTATAGTAAATGCTAATACCTATGAGGCCTTATTTTATTGAAAAAGAAGGGGTCAATAGCAATTTAACCCCTATGATTTTGAAAATGAGTATATTATCTTTATATGAAAAAAATATAGCAATTTATTCTCCTGTACTTTTTAAAATGAAGCAATTTACCTCCTTGTATAATGAGGTAAATTGCTTCATTTTAGAAATCATAGGGGGGTAAATTTTGTATTCTAAAAAATATAGGGAGATAAATTACTATTTATTTTTTTATAAAATGGTAGTTTGTTCATTTTACAATATCACAAGAGAGTTGCTTGCATTTTTCCCGAAAAAGAAGTTATATGATCAGTTATTTCAATCTCCCATCTTTCTTTTTCCTTGAGTAGGTTCTTTTTTTGCATTATTCAACAGGCATGTAGACTTACGTACTAATATACTCTAATCTGTTAACCATGAGTTAGGATACAGTAATGATTCAAGAGGAACCTCTTTTCCCAACTCATCATATTGCACAAGTGTCTTACCTTTCTCCATATTGCGTTGGGGGGGGGGGTCTATCGTCATGTCTCTCCTGCTACTTCTGTTCATATACCCTACATAGCATTTCATCATTGTGTAATGATTGCATGTAACCTCTCTCACTCATATTTCAGTGGAAAATTTTAGCTACATGTGGTAGGTACAAACTACAACTTGGAAGGTATTTAAATCAAGTCGTCCTAAGATGACATTGTAGGTCGAGGGCACGTCCACCACAAGGAAATAATCATTTTGGCCTTTCTATTGGGCTCCATTCCCAAGGATAGGGGATCAAGATTTGTCCCAAGGGATGTACTACCTCCGTGCAAAACCATACAATGAGGTGTTTATCAACTCCAACAAGGTATCATTGAGCTCCATCTGCCGATAGACCTCATAAAGTAGGATATCGACTGAGATCTAGAATCTAAAAATACACTCAACAGTATAATTAGCTAAGGTAGCAGAAAGAACAAGAGCATTATTATAGGGTAAGTGAACTCTCCATGTGTCAGCAAGTCCAAAGTGGATCATCGGATCCCCTGCTGGTATTTTAAGGTCAATTTCCATGATTGTTCTGGCAGCAACAGCGTGTGCATATCCAGCTGTCATGGAGTCCCCATCTGTTGGTCCTCCTGTTATCATGTGAATAACCCCTTTGACAGGTTTGTTTAGGATTCAGTAAATCAATTCTCACTTATATGGGAATCTCGATGACAAGAGCGTTCATTTTATCATTGTCTATGTTCTTTATCGATGAGTCCTTCAGGTAACCAACTTGAATGAGTTATTTTATCTCCTGTGTCAATTGGCAACATCTATTAGTATCATGTATGTACTCTCTGTGCCACCTATAAAAATATTTAGATTTGAAAAGTTCAGGTCCTTCATCCACACTTTGGGTTACTGCAGAGCAAGGTGCTTGTTTATGGCCACCAGCATCCGTGCTGGGCTAGTGATGAGCAAGCTAAAATGCTCGTTTTTGGGGTCGAGGGGATTAAACCATCCTTTCAGTTCCCCTCGGCTTCTACGACAAGAAGTGGCTTCATAATCCCTTTTCTTATCGCGGTTGTCACCCTTCTCTACCAGCTACTGATCTTTTAGGTTCATGTATTTCTCTACCCATGCTAGCAGGTCCTGGAAGTTTGGAACATGCTTCTTAGCAAATGATTTAAAGAGAGGTTCGACTCGAAGTCCCTGTGTGAGAGCATTGATTAGCATCTCCTGGTGGGTAATTGAGACTTTCGAGATGGCGTTGTTGAAGTATCGGACATATGCTCTCAAGGTCTCATTTTCATCCTACTTACCCCGAAAAGATTGATAGTTGATTTTGGTATTTCTTGCGACTAGTGATCTGGCATAGAAAAAGTAAGCTAAACTCTGCAAGAGAACGAACTAATCCAGCTGGGAGCTGGTCCAAGTACTACAAGGCAGATTCAGTTAGTGCATTAAGAAATAAACAACATATAATAGCATCAGTATACTTGTGCAACAGGGTTGCATTCTTAAACTCACGGATGTGCTCAACGGGACCCTGGTGTTATTGTAAGCAGGTAGATGTTAAGGCGCCCTGAAGTGAGTAAGGAGTTTTTTTGCCATGGTGTCTACACTAAAGGGAATAACACGCTCCAGTAGTGGAGCCTAGCGGAGTTCTAGCACTTCTTTCAAGATAAAACGCTAGATTCTCAAAGTTTCCTAGTTGCTCCCCTCATTGCTGGTGAGATTAGTTAATGTAGGATCATCCTATTGGAATACAACGGGAGTTGGCCCGCCAGTTCCTTGATCTCCTTGAGTGTTGAGCTTCTCCTATTGGGATGATTATCCTGCTCCATTGATAAGAAAGCCTCTAAGGGTTGAGTTGATGGTATCCAAAATAAACGCTGCTCACAAAAGATCATGTTGGCAACAACAGATTGAATTGCCAAGTCAAGAGTGGGAATGGGGTAATTGAGATCCCCTAGTGTCTCCTTTGGAGGTGGAACTATAGAACCTGCTACAGTAGGGAAGTGTTGCCCTTCACCTCTATTTTCTGAGTTGACAATCTCTCACATCTCTAGCTCAAGTTCCCCAAAGACGACGTCAATTATGTGTACCAAAATCTAGTGAGCACCACAATCGTCAAAGGATTTTCATAAAAATTATAAGATCAATGGAGAACTAACTCACAAAACAATGGTTAGTACGTTGATGTTTAAATCACTAACAGATTTACTAAAAGGATAATCCAAAAAATTGAGACAATGCAAGAGTAATGATAAATAATTGAAGTGACTCGAAAAAAGTATCAAGATATAATGAAAATAATGGCGTAGAGTGCAAAACAGTGCAAGAAACTTGCTGAAAATAGAGAAAAAAGAGTGAAAGTGAGTGAATAAGACTTGATGTCTTATTACTGTACAATAACCTCTATTTATAGGTCAATGGAGAGCAAAATCGGAAAGTGGTTGCAACTTGTGAAACACTGTTGGTTAATTGCATGAGTTAAGTAACTAAAAGAAAAAAAAGATTGCGATTTGGACTTATCTTCTTCGGTTATGACTGTTTGAAAGAATCATATTAGTCGAGCAGAGTTTTGCGGAGTCTGTTTTATCCATTGCAGCCAAGTTGGCTGCCATTAATATAACAAGAATATGTTGGAAATTATGATATGTCCCACGCAGGGGCGTAAATGAGTCGAGCTCGACAAAAAAATTCTGGCTCGAGTTCGAGTTTTTTTTTTAATTTTAAAATTTTATCATTAAAATAGAAATTATTTTAGAATTTTATTTATTATATTAAGTGACAAAATCAAACTATTTTTAACAAAAATATATTCTTAATTTTCAACTATTAGATAACTTAAAAACTCAATAATTAATATAAAATAAAATATACTATGAACTTACTAACTTGTTGATTAAGCTTAATTTTGTAGAAAGACTAGATGTATAAATAAAACTATCATATTTTATCATTAGCTAAATTAAAAATATGTGATATTACTTAATAATTATAATATTTGAGTTAAATATATTAAAAAAAATAAAAATAAGTCGCGAGCTTCTGAACAGAGTATTTTGGGCTCGAGCTCCACTCGAGCTCCAAATCGAGTCGACTCGTGACCTATACAATCAATTGTGAGCAGGGATTTAAGCGAATTTGGAGGAGTAGAAATTATCGTCTTAGCTGAGAGTTTGCCATGGCTTGACTCGTCTGCCACCCCTAGTGTCACGGTGGCAAAAGTACGTATGACGTATCATCCCCATTATCAACTTAGTCATTTTGCTGTACTGGATTTGCTTTTGAACCTACCAAGTTAGTATAAATAGATGAACTAAGCCTTGCTGGACTGTTTGGTGGTCTACCACTTTAGCTTTGAGCTTAAGAAAAATTATTTGACAGGGTATCAATATTGATTGTTGATTATTGATTTAAAATATAATTTCAACCAATTTACTCCAAAAAAAAAAAAAGAAAATCATTATTGCACACAATTATATTTCAAAAGAATCGCTAGTAATTTTTTAATTGATGTGGGAACAACTTAATTCATTCATGTGTAATTCATTTCCTAAATGTATTGGTACTACTAAATAGAAGTGGAAAATAAATTAAAAGAAAAACAAATAAACTAAAATTTGTAATTTGAAGATGTAAAAGAAAAAACAATCACAACGTTAACATTATCAACACCCTTTATAATATTTAAATATTGCATATACTTCCCATATGATCAAGGGTAAAATAGTCTTTTGAAAAACGAGGATAAGAGTTATATGATATTTCCTCATCCCCATTTAAGTGTTATATAACCATATCAAATATCAAGAAAAAATTAATAATTTTTCAAATAACAAGATTGTAATTTTAATTAATTAAAACTGTCAAAGATCTATAAACACTCATCATTTACTTTTTTTTTTCCTTCTATTTTTATTATTAATTTTTTTCTATTATAAACTATATTAATTTGGTACGAACAAGGAGCGTACTATTTACGAGTCGCCTTGAACATATTTGAAATCAACTTATAAAGAATCATAATTCATAAAGCATGTAGTAGAAAGCCATTAGGAATACAATCATGTGATGAGTACAAGTGACAAGCAGAAAAGAAATTGCTGGGATTGGAATAGGCAATCTCCTTATAGCCCTTCAAGTTTATTCAGCCAGCTGATGATCAGTAGCTTCATGGCTGTCCAAATTCTGGATTTGCTCTAGTTCTTGCTCAACAGGTGATTCGTCTTTCTCATAATAGGATTCCTTCACATAATAGGTTGCAACACCGCAGTAAAACAGGAAATTCACAAAGCATATGTAAGCTAACAACGCATAATACGTCGCCAATCCACTCGTGTCTAAGTTGTCGTTGAACAAGCCGTGGAAGATTAAGATAAAAACTAAGCTGACGAAATTCCCGATGTTGAGAGCGAATTGAGTGAAAGACGGCCCGTATTTCCTGAATGATTCAGGAACATGCCCATCAAACACTTCTTCCATCCCATCAAACACTAGCCCTTCCATGAATCCCAGTAAGAAGAACTGTGGGACTAGCCAGAAAGCACTGATGGAAATGTCGTGGTTCACATACTTGTGCAGCCTGTACTTCTCGATCCTCCAAGCAACTATGCAACATAACGGTGAAATTGCCATTCCAGCTCCAATCCTTGTAAGCATAACTTGCCGTGGAACTTTCTGACTCCAATAAGACGGAAGTAGTGAATCACAAAGACGCGAGACTATGAAGCTAGTTGAACTCTTCACTATCACAAAAATAACTATGGGAACTCTGGAAATTCGACCCAGACGACTGTCCATGTAACCGACTTGTTCATAAAAGAAAGTGTTTCCGGTGGCCTGCAGTAGACCGTAAGCGAGGAATGTCGTCCACAGAGGGACCATAGAGAGCAGAATCTTCACTTCCTGTACATCTTCAGGACTCCAAAGTCTTCCTATCCTCACTTGTTCTGCCCGACTAGGTGAAGGTTCCTCAACTGAAGCTTTATCTAACCACCTGCTCAAATCATTAGTTCTAGTTACATCCTACATGAACTTGATCAAACAAAAGAGGAAAAAGAACTGTTTACCTTAATATTGGAATGACATTTCCGGAAGGAGTACTATTGCTAAGACGTCTCTTTGATATTGCTGCACGCAGGATTTGCAGCATGTTGTTTAGCTTGCTTTGGGAGGCAGGTGGCTTGTACTTATACTTAAATGCTATGCCTCCTAAGAACAACACAAAGCCTACCCCCATAGCAATTGCCGCAATCCTTGAGAGCTCGATCCATGTAGCATTTGCAAACACATAAACAGATGCACAGATACCTAAAATATAAGGCGGACGCCACCATATCTTTCTACGACTCTCTAATTGTTCCTCGTCTACATGTGACCCCTCTTCTCTAAATTGATAGGCAAGAAACTCCTTGAGTGGGATATCACGGCCTGCTCGGCCTAAAGCTACCAGTAACAATGCCACGTACAGTAATTGTAGCTCAATACTTATTAGACGCCAAGCCGCGAAAAACAATAGGGTTAATCCCTGTCGTAAGAGGAAACATCTCAGTTGAATCAAATCATAATAGCAATAACAACACCTGCAACATGGCTGCACTGTGGTACATAATCCCTAAGTTGAGTATTTTTCATGTATGTTTGATAAGTACAAAATTAAGTTGGATGGAGTTAATTCTATCGTCAATCTATTCCAACTCTGGAACTTATCTGTTACGAAGTATCTTTTTCAGCCAAAACTTAAGACGACATTGCCCAACTTAGTCAACGTTGCTCGAGTACCAACGCACTAGAAACTAAGTGTTAGAATATGGTGGGTTCAATTGTATTCTAAATTGTGCCCTTCTATTCACTTGGATAACATCAGATTACAGGTCATGCCTAAACATCAGCTGATAAGCATAGAATTCTGACGTAGAATAAATGCAAAAACAAAATTCTAAACATCATTCTCTGTTTCTGCCAACCCTCGTTAAAACAGTCATAACTTTCTACAGAAATTTCAAATGGACTTGAAACCTGGACCATTTGAAACTAAACTCACATGCTTTAATTATGTATAAGATCCACTCGTTTGCATTCTGAAAACACATCTGTAAGTCCGCTGAAGAACTATGACCAGCTGAAAATGAGAAGACAAGTTCAATTCTCTTGGGAATTCTAAACAATAAGCTTGTCCACCATCAAAATCAACATTACCAACCGACTACCTATAACCTCTAATAAGTCCACGTAGAGTGACGAGCTCTAGATTCTAGTAAAATTCAAACTCAGTGATATGCTAGTAAAAAACTACTGATTTAACCATTAAAACCACCGTATCGCTGGCTACTATATACATTGATTTGAACAGAAACGTTTAGAAAGCCTGCCAGAGAAAAGCTTTATACTTGAACAAAGTGTAAACATTCACACAAAGACATGTTTAAACAAAAGGTAGCATATATCATCTGAGTTTGACATAGACAAAAGCTAGCAGCACTCACAATGATATAAGCAACAGTTGAGCAGACTACTGCTAGAAACGGACCCACATAAGCATCGGACACATAAGCAACAACCAGCGCTAGAACCGCTGTTACCCCATCTTGAACATTCACAATCGAAGCAGCTCTCGGCAAATGCAACCACTCGTCGGTCAGATGCGTGATCAGGATCGCAATCAATGCATACTCAACCCAAGCATGAACAAATACCAAACCTGCAGACCAAAAACAAAACCCATCATCTACAAGTTTAAATTGTTGAGAGAGAGAGAGATGGCGTAGGTCATATACATACCTGAGATGAAAGGAACAGCCTTGTTCCAAACAACGTAGTATTTGAACCACCTGGTTGCATCTGCTTGCAGTTCTAGCAGCATTCCAGGGATTTTCTCCAATCTTATGGCAACCATATTCTCTAATCAGGTTCCAATTTGAGAGACATCTGCTGCTAGTGATCTTGAAGGGAAATTAGCAGCGTTGGATGTTGGAGGACTCGTCCAATAATGTATATTGACTGTGAGGGTTGACTGGATGATTGGTTTAAAGTCTTGAATAACGTGAAGAAAATAATTAATTTATTGATTTGTAATATGACAAGAGATGCTTATATTTTTTTCCCGAAAAAGAAGTACATGATCAGTTATTTTAATCTCCCATCTTTCTTTTTCCTTGAGTAGGTTTTTTTTTTGCATTATTCAACAAGGCATGTAGACTTATGTACTAATATACTCTAATCTGTTAACCATGAGTTAGGACACAGTAATGATTCAAGAGGAACAACATAGGAATAGGATAAGGATACCCACAGCATTTTTCAGGGCAGCCTGGAAATTCCACATAGGAAAAACCCTTATGTGTTGTTTCTCCCGTGTCCTATTCCCTGTTCTTACCTTTAACTGAACGTTGTTCAAAATATCAGTCATCTTAGTGGCAGAAGAGCGAAAGAAAAATGACAAGAACGTAAATAAAAGGAAAAGTTAAAACGGGTGGGCCTTCCTTTCTGTCTCCTCTTGGTAGTTGGTACAGTACATTCTTGTCATTTTACTTCAGTGTTGCACAATTCATAAATCAGATCAATCATTCAGAGTACAGGAAAATAATTTGGAAAACTAGAAATACATACTAATTCACACACCCACACAAAACACAAACTCACTAATTATATTTTAATTTATTATAAATAAAAGATATTTTTTCAATTAAGAAAATTTTAATTAAACTTAAAGTGAAAAATTACCAAAAAAAAAATCATTCAACTAAATATTATATAGGAATAATATAAGGACAATATTGTTTAAAAATTTAATTGTGGGAGGTAAGTGTTACATTTGTTAGTTTAAGGGAGTAATTATTACATGACTAATAGTTTAGGAGGGCAAAGTGTAGTTTATCCTAAAAATTATGACAAATATTTTATCATAGATAAAACAAAATCATGACAAATTTTGGTTGATCGTGGTTAAAATTTAAGTTCTTGTATCGATTTTGTATTATCATTGATAGTCAGTATTGATTTAACGTTATTTTGATTCATGATGATTTATGGTGTATGGATCTTTTTTCCTAATATTATAAGAAAAAGTACTTTGGTCACATAAACATTTTCCTTTTTCTGCAAATATTAATTTAGAGAAAGTTCATTTTACCATCATGTATTCTAATTTCACTCCTCTGTACCATCAAATTCATCACTTGACCATTTTATTTTTCATCTACTTTTTTTACCAAAAAAAAAAAAAAACAACAACAAAAGAGGTCATGCTCTCCGACGGCTATCTCTGAGCTCCAAAAACTCTGTCCTCGTTGTTCGATGTATGCATTGGTGGATAAATCGGCGTAATCTTTATTAGGAATGGCAATTGAATTTTGATGGAGTTTACTAAATTACCTAAATACTCCTGTTATTTTAAAGGTATTTAAATTCCCATAGTTGACTATTTTGATCATCTTGACTAATTTTGATCAGGGAATAAATAAAGGCCATAGGATCATGATGACGTGGCAGCATCTCAAAGAGGACACGTGGCGCTCTCCTCGACGGTATTTATGATTATTCAAATTACGTTTTATCTCATCATTTTACCGCCATTTCGTGATCTCATTCGATCTTATTTTTATCTTTTCGACCCCGCCTTTCTAACTTAAGCACCGAAGGGCCATCGCCGAGGGCTACTCGGCTAGTCTCACGTTTATTTTGTTCTCAGGATCACTAACAGGTAGTTTAAAAGAAGGATTCAACAACCCGACTTAGCGATCCGACTCCGCGATCCCAATTTCGCGCGACCTACATCAAATTCATAACTGAGAAAAATCATCTAGGATTTGTTCTTAATAAAGTAGGTCCAAATCTAAAAAATGGAGATCAAAGCAGATAGGGTGTTCTCAAATTTAATTAGGACTTGTTCGAATTATAAGCGAGTCTCGACTTATATATCCACCTACACCCTATTGCTTCTTTGTTGTTGGGCAAAGAGATAAACTCCATCAATCTTTGTGAGCACGACCGTCCTCCATTCTTCTTGCTTCCCGCATGTTAGATGAGGAGGCTACAAAATTGATGTATATATTGTTAATACACATTCAGTTATAAGGGCAAAAAAATAATTTCTATATATATAAATCATACAATAAAAACATACACCCTACCATACTGCATAAATTCTAACACCACTATAAATACCAATAATATAATTTTTTAAAAGGGGGACTATTCATTGATTTGATCCCCCACACATAGTAAAAAAATCTTTTCGTAAATCGTATTTTTACCTAGTGTGCAGTTGTGTGTAGGTAAAATTTTCATTTTATCCTTTCACTAAAATCACAACCACATCAAAAACGATTATACTTATTATCTATATATGCAAGTAAACATTAGAATTGCATGTTCTATGGATGAGAAAGTGCAAATAAAATCTTGCATCCATGCAGGTTTGGTAACAACAGACAACTTTGGAGCTCCTCTTTAAGTTGTTTGTAGGAGCACTTAAAACTTCAGTAACTGAGGGATCTGCATTTAATTAATCAGCATGATCTGAATTAATTTTCTATATGGACAGTATATCCTGACTACAATCAGATACAAGTAGGGGGCAAGCAATGGGATCATATCATGTTTCCTGAATGAAAAGTATTTTCATGAAACACCACATCTATAGATATTATAACTTTGTGTTTATGTAGATCAAAAGTTCATATCTCTTTTGGCCATGTGCATGGCCAAGTAAACACATTTTATAGTTCTTGTGTCAAATTTAGATTTAGGATTAAATGCATTTTTCATCCTCTAACTATAGGCACATCCCGTTTTAGTCTTTTATCTATCTAGGGTTTGATTTTGGTCCTCTTTGTAATTAAATTGCTCAATTTTAGTCCTATTTTGACCGAAAAATTAGCCAAACCGTCGGAAAATTCCACGTGGAGCCTATGTGGACATTTAAATTGGGGTTGAAACCTCATTGGTTTATATTTTTATGATTTGACAATTTTTCAAATTTTTTAATGACATGGCAGATGTGGAAAAAGAGGGAAAAGGGAAGGCTCTTGTTGTGCTGGCGGCGGTCGAAGACTCCGATCTCGTAAAAAATCTGATGAAAATTGATGGGTGAGGTCTCGTTGAAAACGCCTTGGCGAGGGGAGTCCAATGGTGGTGGTCCGAGACGGTGATTCGTTTGGACGGCGGAGATTCGGCAGTTCAAAGATGGCGTCGTGAAACTTTAAAAGAACTGATCTCGTCGAGGAGTTGATGAAAATGGATGGGAGAGGTGTCATTCGACTCGTCTTGATGAGAGGAATCCAACGGTGGTGGTGCGCAACAGTCATTCATTCGGACGGCGGTTCAAAGGTGGCGGCGTCGCAAAATTTTAAAAGAACTGATCTCGTCGAGCAGTTGATGAAAATGGCTGGGAGAGGTGTCGTTCGACTCGCCTTGATGAGAGGAATCCAACGGTGGTGGTGCGAAATGGTAATTCGTTCGGACGGCGGCGTATTGACGGTGGAAAGTCGTGTCGGTCACCTCTTGAGCCCAGCGTCAAATCGCAATGAAACTTCAAATTGATGGAGGGGAAAAGTTCGCCTGATGATGGGGAGTCGACTGATATAGGTGGTATCCGGTGATTCATCGAAAATTGGTCGGAAATTTAGAGAGAAGATGCGGCGAGAAGAGGGGAGAAAAAGTGGCCATGTCATTTTTTTTTTAAATTCGAAAAATTGCCTAGTCAGCTAAAACTGACCAATTATATCTCAGCCCTAATTTAAATGTCCACATAGACTCCACATGGAATTTTCCGGCGATTTGGGTAATTTTTCGGCCAAAATAGGACTAAAATTGAGCAATTTAATTAAATAAAGGACCAAAATCAAACCCTAGATAGATAAAGGACTAAAATGGGATGTGGCTATAGTTAGAGGACAAAAATTGCATTTAATTCTTAGATTTATGTGGTAAAAGGGTTGAATTCATTTTGCCCTCTGTGTTATGCCAAAATATCAAAAAAACCCCTATGAAAAAACAAATACTAATTTCACCCCCTTTGTTATAAAAAAAAAAAATCACACTGCCCCCTGGTCAATGACAGTCTAATTTTTTAGGGGTAAAGACTAAAATACCCCTTCATATATATGAAAAAGTTGTTGACCCGTTCAGACCAGAAATCCCCACTTCGTCGACTGATTGAGAGAAAACCCTAATCCTTCCCTTCGTTAAAACTTATTCGATTTCTTTGCAAAAAATCTCTAAAACTGACCGTTAAATTCGAAGAAAACTCTACATAATCAACAAAAAGAGGTTAAAGAAGGTGAGTTGTCTACTTTTCGCTATTTTTTTTTCATTTTTTGTGGTGTTTTATGTTGCATTAGGGTTTTATAGTTTACGATTTTTATAGTTATGTTATGATTTAGGATTTTTATAGTTTTTTTTATTAAATTTCTAAACATAAAAGTTTGAATTTTTTCTATTTAGGTGTTCTTTTTTTTGTTTCGGCTGAAGAGAAATGAACGAGATTTCAGCAATATATCAGGTTAGTTTTCAGATCTACTACTTCAAGGTATTTTTTCTGATTTTTAAAAATAAATTCTCGCTACAAGAACTGATCTAGGGTTTTTCGCTATATAGGATTTTTTCTTTTGTGGTTTCTGATGGAGAGAAATAAAAGAGACTCAACCAGTATATGAAGTCAGTTTTCCATATTACTTTAATGTATTTTTTATTTTTTTAAAAAATCTCGATTAAAGAATTGATTCTTAGTTATGTTATTTTATTGTAGATTTATATAAAGACAAAAGAAAAAGGAGATTAAGACTTGGTGAACTCTGCAAGAAAATGACGGTATGTTTGTTTTATGTGTATTATTATATATTTGTGGTCCCTATTTGACACTTGTGTAATATTCACTTCTAATAGTTACTTGAGGTTTCAAATGTTGCAAAAATTGATACACGTCCATGGTTAAAGCATATAGAGGAGTTATGAAAGTGAAAATGCTGAAAATAAGATCTTTTCCTGATGCACAGAAAATCCACATTTTTATGAATCTAATTGTATAGACAGAGATATAAAACTATGGTTTATCAATCAACATCTATAACATTAATTTAGAACATCAATCCCCAACCAAAGAGGATTTTAATTTCAAATTAAAACATTTAGTTTGAAAAAATTAAATAGTAGGACATTAATCTATTATGCCATCATGAATAACTTTTCGTTTATTTAATAAATGAAACTAGAAAAGATACAACAGATATTGCATGATAAATTTCTGGAGTCACCAAATTTTCTGTTTGTTGAGTTCTTTTTGTCAGTTAATTTATTATATTGTATGTGGTTCCTATTTGAGAGTTATTATATTGCAGCTATTACCATGTTCATGATCTATTTTAAAATTTTTATAATAGTATGTGGTCCCTATTTGAGAGTTATTATATTGCTGCTATTACCATGTTCATGATCTATTTTAGACTTTTTATGATAGTATGTGGTCCCCATTTGAGAATTATTATATTGCAGCTATTACCATGTTCATGATATTTTATAGACTTTTTATGATAGTATGTGGTCCCTGTTTGAGAATTATTATATTGTATTATTATATTCTGTTATATTTAAAAAATGTGGGCCTGTTTGAAAATTGATAGTTATTTATTGACCCCCCAGTGATGATATAAATATTCAGAAAACTCCCTATGATAAACTTGTGTATCTACTTTTATAATGTGCTCCTTGTTTGAGAATTCCCTCCTTTTAAAAAGTTGTATTTTTTTTTTTCCTCCATGTGCAGAGTAATGACTTGCATGATGTTCACTTCTGGTATGGTGGTAAATTTGTGGATGATAACAGATCTAAATATGTAGGGGGTACAAGAAAGATTTTTGAAGGATAGATATTGATTTTCTAGGAATGTATGAATTAGGAGAAATGTATGACAGATGTGGTGGGAAGAAAGGCACAATGACCTTTCACTATAAAGTTCCAGGGTTACCACTAGAACTTGGTTTAAGACGTATTAGCAATGAATGCTCTGACATTTGAATATGTGATTTGGAGAATCAATATAGAGGGATAGACTTGCCTATAGAAATATATGTAGAAGACAGTGATTGTGAGCTCATTCAGGTACTAGATAAAGATGGTAATGTTGTTTCCAATGAACATGAGGAAGAAATTAGGTACTTGCTAGATGGGATTGATTTTGAAGATGATTTAGATGATAGTTTTCCTGGGGGGATGATCAAGGGCCGGGTTCTGTGTGTGAGGGTATTGGGGAAAGGCTGAATCGTGAGGGGTAGGGACAGGGTAGGGATGGGATAGGATCTGTGTGTGAGGGTGTTGAAGAAAGGCTGAATAGTGAGAGGCAAGGGGAACAAGGGCATGGTGGTAATGGTGAGGGTGGTGAAGAAGAGTTTAAAACTGATAATTTGAGAGATAAAAAAGGCAAAAGAAAAATAAACTATGCTGAAAATCAGTCCTCATCAAAATTTGATGATTCTTCTGATGAGGACTATAATCAGCCTGAGATATACTCAAGCGATAGTGAAACCCCAAGTCTTGTTTTAGAAGACCTTGAAGTGTCAAGTGATGATAACATGTTCTTGAATAAGAACCCAACAAGGGAACAACAATGGAACTTGCAAGGGAACTTGCAAGAATCCAACACACCTAAAGTCAAAGTTTTACAAGGTTTGTTATATGAAATTGTTCACTTAATATTCTGTCTCTCTTTTTTTTTTGACAATTATGTTGAGTAAAAATATTTATTTGCAGGGCATAAGTCATGAGGAAATACCTGTCGAAGGCTCCCAAATTCCCCCAACGAGCCAGAAGAATGAGTTGCAGTTTAAGGCTACAAGAGCAACCAAGGTAAGTTACTTAATATATTTTTTCCAATGTAAATATTAGCTACTACTCAAATATGAATAAATTATTTTGAATTTCAGAAACAAAAAATAAGAACAAGTGCAAAGACACTACAAACAAGCATTCCTCCATATACTGTAAGCACTATGAGTTCTGATAGTAATTAAAATATAGTTCTTTTTGCTACAATTGTTTACTATAATATTGTTGACATATTACATATTCTTTTTTCAAATGCAGGTTGAACAAATAACTGATGGAGCATTTGCAGCCACACACTCGACAAACACTCTTCCATCTATTGTAAGCACCGTAAGTTTCTTTTATTTTTGTTTTTTCTATAACAACAAGAAATTGGCTCTTAATGCTTGTGATTGTGTACAAGTGAGAAATTAAAATATAATCCTCTTGAAATGTAGAATGAACAAACAATTGTTGGGTCATCTGCGACAGCACCCCCCACAAGCACTCATCCATCTACTGTAAGTTTTGTTATTATAGATTTCCTGATTTTTATATTTTCATGCAATTGTTTTTAAACTCTTTTTATATTATCAACAACAAATTGGTTATCAAGGACGTAGAAATGCTGTTTTGATGGGAGACACTATTAGAACAAGCTCAAGAGGATCTATAAATACAAATAGAAACAAAAAGCCATCAATTTCCGAAGTTCTAAAAAGAATCAAGGAGAGGTCCAATAAAAGGCCATGAAAATAGAGTTGTAATTTTGTCTTAACCATTTTAATGTGTTGGATGTACTTTTTGGCTACTTTAAATGGTGCTACTTGTTTAATTTATTTGGTATTTTTTGGAGAGAAATTACTAGCAGCACCTTTGGAGGTAGTAATGTCTTTGAATGGGGTTGGATATACTTTTGGCTTAGGCTTACATCTTGAGAAATTTGGCAGCATAGTTGAAAGTTGTTAAATTGTTTAATTGGCAGATACAGTATGAATTGGCTTACATTGTGCTTAATGAAATCAAGCATTTTATTGTTTTGCACTTTTAGGTGTCTTATGTAGTATTTTTTAAAGTATTGGACAACATTTTAATATGATCTTATAATTTGAAAACAAAATTAAACTGTACATTTTTTTATTACAATGCAATTAGAACAATCTTTGATAAATAAAAAGAAACTACATATTTGAGAAATTAGAATACAATTACAAGAACCCTTGATTTCTACTTGGTTAACAGAATGAAAACCATCAAACATAAAACTGCACTAACTCCAATCCAAAAATTAACATTGCTAACCACTTTTTCATTGTGTTCGACATTTATATTTGATTTTTTGGAATTCGATGCTTTCGATATCACATCATCTACACAACCATCTGGTTCATCTTCATCTGTTGCAAATGCACTGTCCCCCAACCCGGTGTATGCTCCACAATCAAAGCTTACCGGAAACCCGCTTGGTGCTCATGTAGCTCTTTCAGGTTGTACCCAACGAAAAAAATTATAAACTTGAAATCTACAATAATAATACAACTTACCTCTAGAAGGTTTTCTTAAAGATTCCACTACTCTAATTTCTACCTTTAAATTGCATCCACATAATGGTGAAGCTGAAAATCTCAAATCGAACACTTCCTTGCATCCTCGATTTTTTTTCAGTCGACTTGATTGTGTAGACATGGCTTCAAAATCTGCAAAAAAGAAAAAAAAAATGAGAAAGGTGCGTCAAATTGGGGGATGGAAGGGTTAGAAAGATGCAAGAAAAGGGTTAGAAAGTGTGATAGAAAAAAGGGATGAAGCCTTCAAATTGGGGGAGAGAAGGGCAAAAATATAATTTTCATACCCAACTTCGCAGTGAGTCTCCGGATTTTTTCCTGTGGTAAAGTATAGACAACAAAAAATTCTTGAGTGAGAACACTTGACTGGTCTTTTATATAACATCTCGTAAGGTGTTTTCCACTTCAACACACGTGTGGGGAGCCTGTCTATAGGATATGTGGCTTTGAGTATGGCACTGTGCAAAACATGCTTGGAAATTAGATTGAAACATCAAAGCTCTTGCACCTGCAATATATAAATATGCTTTCTTTCCACTATTCCACTTTTTTTTTTTTTTTCTTTTTCGCGAGGGTTTTTTATTTCAGATTTTATAATTTTTTTTGCTATTTAATTCACACAAATAAGTTTTTAGCAAATTTTCCATTTCACATGGGGTTTTATGCAATTTTCCCCATCATTAAACGTAGGTAAGTCGAGGTCTATTTCTAAGTGAATGGAGAACATTTCAGTGATTGTTTTATCATAGTCAATAATTCTAAATCCATTTTGTTTTGGTACCATGAGGAATGAGAACACATTTATGTAAAGTCTCTTGTCTCTTGATGTGATTGTCTTGAGGAGACCATACAAAATAAAAAAGCATACAGATCTCTCTGTTGAGCGAAGAATGGGGACGAGAACCAATTTCTACAAGAATCCTTCTTATGCATATAACAAGCAATTCAATCTCAACTCCGTCCTTCAAAATCTCAAAAGTGATTGCTCCATAATTCCCTCTTTCTCTTTGTTCTTTCTTTTTTTTTCCCCCCAGTTTCAGTCTGTTCATTTTCTTCAATTCTCAGCTTACAACATCGCCACCGGAAATGCTTCATCCGACGAACCAGCTCCCGTGGTGCAACGGAAGCGCCGCCGCGAGCCAAAGCCGCGGCCTGATAGACGGGATGAAGTGAAAGAGAATGATGGGCCCATGTCCCATCAGGAATATATTGAAAAGCGGAGGTGAAATTTCATATCTTACTTCTGTTTTGAACATTAGATGGAACTTATTGGCTCTCCAAAACTATTGAGCCCCTCTTAAATTCAGTTGTTGTAAGTGTTTTATTTGGTCGCTGGAATAAACTGTGGAGCTCCGATACGAGCACTGTTTTGTGTGTTGAACCAAATTCCTAGTAAATTCGTTTGCTTAGTTATTTTCCCTTCCTGAACACGGAGATTTATTTTTGGGAAAAAGATTTTAGTTCGGGTTTTGGATTTTGGATGACTCTCGGTTGCTAAGAATCGGAAAGCACATTTTCTTTTATGGAAACCATGAATCACGTCATTTAGTACCTCAGATATAAAATCAACAATAATTTCAAATTAAGGGAAACGTTCAAAGTGAAAAAAATAGAACTGATATAATAAAAGTGGATTAAACCAATGGGTAGGAGAGTTCTTGGACTCTAGACTTCTTGTTAAATGGCGAGTCTGAGTTGTTGTGCTTTAAGCTTGCTGTGGGGCAAGAGCTGAATGGAAAAGGATTTAAGTGATACAATCTGAAGTAGAATTGTGTGGGAGGGGTAAATTTTTAACTAATGTTAACAAGATTTTGAAATCCAGAGGAATCAATATTTGTTTGTTTATTTTGTCCTTTTTCTGACTGATCTTTGTATCAGCAATCTTATGTTCTAAACTGTTTAGGAAATGTAAAATGCACTGCTGCAAGAGTTCCAGTATTCTTCTTGAGAAGTTCGGAGGGCAGGTTGCTAATATGTGAAGATGGCATTTTTATTTGTTTTCTTGTCCTCTCCTCCATCCATCTCCATTTTCTCATGTCTGAAGCTATGACAACTCTTTATTTGGATAAATAGTCATGTATTAAGTTGAGACTTGCACCTTTGAGTCAGTTCATACTCTGCATGAACAGGAAGGAAGCTGACTTTTCTCAACCTTACCAAGAGTTAACTGCAGATATGCTGGTACTCTCTGCTTATTACTTTACTTATGCTAGTCTTGAAGAATGTTTTTCTTCCCTCTGCTTCTAGTTTCCTATTAGGGCATGCAATGATTTCTGGGATCATCTCTTTACAGGAAAGTTCAAGTTCAGCTTTAAATTTGGTGGGGTATGAAAGTAAGTTCCTGTTGCATTGTCTTTTCTTTGTTTTAAATAAGTGATGTTTGGAGGTATTTGGTGCTCATTTGGTTGGGTGTAGAAAATCCACGGATGATGTTATATGCTAGTTTGTATTTGGCCTCAAATGATCACTGCCTAAGTGAACACACTGATGTGTTTGGGACAATGCTGCCCTTCCTTGTAAGCAAGAGATAACTTAAATTGCAAATAGATCACGGATGATTCCTTTAATATCCTCTTTAAGAGATCTGCATTGAGTTATCAAATTGGAATTAGTTGTCATATCCACCCCGGCATGGATTTTTCAAGCTTTTGTGCATACATTGGCAAATTAGTCTTGCATATGTTATGAACTTCAGTTTTGTGCAATGTTTGTGTTTCATTTCTATTTGATATAGAGTTTTACCTAATCTTGAACAAACTCTTTCTTTCTCTTGAATGCTCAGTATCCTGCTTCCAGTGGGCAGTATGTTTATCAGCCTGATAAGTAGAATTGGATGGTTCTAAGAATTAGATAGTAACATATTTCAACTTACTTCTTGCTTTCTGCCCAACCTTTCTGCAGTTATTTTGTTGTAGTTCTTTTTCATTTTCTTGTTATTTCCTGAGCAGATAACTAGCTCATACATCATCCAACTTAAAATATTTGATTAGTCGTGCTTCTTTCACCATGACTAATAACCAAAACATGCAGGTGAGACAAGTACTTCTTCAGAATGTGAAGAGGACCGAGGTGATCCACGAGATTCTGAAGAACAATTCAACTCTAGCAATGGAATACAGTACTTTCCGGTCACTGGTTTGTTTTCTGGATGCTTTCACCTGATTATTGCCTTCTTAGTAATTGGTAACATCTGCTACCTGAGACTTGCTGTATCCAGTGCAATTAAACAGCTGCAAGAACAATGAAGTAGAGGTACACGGTAAACCTGATTAAGAAATAAAAGACTCCAGAAGAGGATATATGTAATCCTTTTCTGATAGATGCTGAAATCGGAAACTGTGATAGCAATTACCAGATGAATAACAGTTTAAAGGAATTCAGTGTTTGTTGTTTATATTAGAAACGCTGGTATGTAGAAGTAGAACTCTCCTTGCAAGCTACTCTCTCATACTCTTCTATGTATTTAGGAAACTAATGACTGACATATAAGCATCTTAATAAGATAAAATACGTGAATATCAAGTTGATTACTCCAAAAGTGCATAATTATGTTTTCCTGATTTGGTATGAAGTAGTTGTTTAGGATGTCAAAGTGTAATTTTATAGCCATTTTATTACTTGGCTAAGGTGTTAACCACATTCTCCCCGCTTGGCATGGGTTTAGGGGCTTTCTCTGTTACTGTGTCTGAGGGTTTGGAGTTCATTATTGATCTATGTGGTTGACCAAACAAGGTCACCAAGTTTTCTGCTAGTTTTATATGCAGAAGTTGGTAAGGTAATAGCATCATTTGTTTTGTTCTAATGATTGAGGGGCAAGGATGTTACATCTCTGCAGACTTGGGAGTTGATTGGGTGAAACCCGAGTTTCTGCAACTACTGAATAGCAGAAATATTTCTCTACCAATCTTGTGGAGTCTCTAGTCTAAGCACTTAAACTGATAGCTAAGTGAATCTACTATTGCTTGCAGTTGACGAATGGAAGTTCTTTTATTGATAACTACAGTTGCAGAATATCATCTGCAATAAGCCTGTTTGTTGCATTAGATTTGACTTAATGTAAGATAAAACATATTTTGCTTAAAACTTCTGCATCTACAATTATTTCGGTGACCGAATTTGATGTATGATTGCTCATTATAAATCATTATGTTCTTATAAGATAGCTAATTGATTTATTGACTTTCTTAGACAGCACAGAGGAAGCTGATCGAATTAAGACCCGGACTGAGCAGAGGTATCCTGCTTCAGGAGAGCCTGTATGTGTTGTGTGCGGGAAATATGGGGAGTACATATGCAACGAGGTGAGATATCTAATGCGTGTATTTTGCTTTCCGATCTTAATGCTCTGTTTCCTTTGAGTACCCATTTTTCAGTTTGCTGCATTATTTTTGTAGACCAATGATGATATATGCAGCATGGAATGCAAAGCTGAGCTTCTGCAGAGCATTAAATTCCAACAGGTTCTTCTTTTACTTGAGTCAATAATAAACGTATTTTTTCCTTTGTTGTATTCTATTAACTCTCTTCTTCCAGAAGCCCCAAAGTGGCCAACTCCTTGTTGAGCCCTTCTCTGCACGTAGATCTACATTGGAAGTGCCTGAATCTGGGGGGAACACTTGGGATTATGATCGGAATCGCTGGTCCAAGAAGAGATCTGGGCTTTGCACTTATGAATGGTACATTTTACTATTTGTACGAGCATCAAGAGGTTCAAGCAGAAAATAGCTGTTTACCCATCAAGCCTGACAAGTTGGAATGCTGGGCTTCTGTTATTATGTCACATACTCGTAACAAAAGGTTATTTGGTGTTGCAGTTGGAAATGTCAGAAGCCTGGGCACCTTTCTGAAGACTGTTTGGTTTCGACATCTCATTGTGAAAGCAGTCCTGCTGGCGAAGCATACAACCGTGTATTCTTTCATGATGTAAATGGGAATTTTGCTATTAGACCTTTTAAGCTCCATAATTATAAACATGTATCTTCTTTACAGGTGGCGGTTCAAAATAAATCCAACACAATATCCAGAGATCTTCTAGATTTATACAGAAGGTTCCTTCTTACCTGTATACTCATATTTGCCTTCCATAAATTGTTGCTCACATTCCCCTCAGGTTTCCCTTCTGTACCACGCACTTTATGTGCATTGTTCTCCAAGTTCACCTTGTTACATGAACATTTTTCTTTACTGGTTGAATTCTGCAGATGCAGATTTATACCCCTTGCTTAGAATGCTGAATATAAACTTCAGGTTACTTTGACAAACTTCTAGGGTACACGTTAACATGAAAAAATTCATACCTTCTTAGGAGGGAGGACCACCAAATTAGTAAATAATAGAAAGGAGTGTCTTGAGAATTCTACCTCTTAGTCATATCTTCTTTGAAGTAATAGGAAGAAATATTAGAACCCTCTGTTTGCGTGACTTAAAAGAACCAAGATGCAATAACTGCTATTTTTATTTCATTGCAAGAGATCGAATAGGCAGGCAGTATCTTATTCCAGTCTTTCTGGATCTGCAGATGCCATGATATTGGAAAGAGATTCCTGGATGCAAAATGCAACTCATGTCGTGGGTCAAGCACTTTAGCCACATGTTTAAGCTGTGATAATGCTTTTTGTGACTGGTAAGCTAGTTATATAATTTAAACAATTCTTTGCATTAGTGTACTCTTACTCTTTGCTGATTTGCCCCTAGTTGAATCAAGAACATTCTGGTCCTTTTACTTGTTCTTTATTGTCTGAAGAATGCAGAAGATTATAGTAAACATGGTTTTGGATAATCACATATACTATCTAAATATGATTGGTTGACTAAGTTACGGCTTGTTTTCATCTATTGGAGCTGTTTGGAAAGTGTGTCAAGATTGTATTTTCTGGACTAAGAATCATGTAAAAGCTTCCCCCTTGTTTGAGGCTATATATATCCAAACAATCTTTTCTTTTTCCCAGGAATGGAACTTTCATTATCTCAAAAATTACCTCCAAAAATTTTCAAACATCTGATTATTACTCTAGTTATTACATACTTTGACCAAAATTTTAGACATGTTCCAATCATTGTATGATTTGCATCGAGTGTGGCTTTCGACTAGTTTCTATTTTAAATTGACTTTAATTTTATTTCAAGGTAATAGATTAACTGAGGACATGAGTGTTTCCAGTGCAGGTCATTTGAGCGAACATATCAGAGGACATCCAACTCATCAACAATATTACTCATATAAACTCAAACGACTAGTAAGGTTTAATTTTGATTTTCTTTTGCCATATCACGGATCAGCCTTACTGTTAGGAGAGATCACCGTGGGAATTATCTTTTCAGTTGATTGAGAACCATGTCTGTACAAAGACGCAGAATATTTATGTAAGGCCTGGGAAATCAACTTTTAACTTTTTTTCTTTGAGAATTAGGCATAAGTTACACAACATGCCAATTGATTATTAAAGTTTAAGGTCGATACGTTATGCATGGATTACTCCATATCAGGTTGCATTTGTAAGTTAATGTGATTATTGTCTCAACAAAAATGCAAATAAAAGTAATGGCAGCAGTGGTGTGATTCGGCAATACCCGCTGATTGACAAGTAGGCCAACACCCTCGTTGTTTAGCTAATAACTGGTGCAATATCATTTGAAGCGATAATGCTGCATTTACTCAGATTTGAGAATAGATGGGTTAGAGAAAAGGATAAGTGAGGAAGTAGGACTTGAAATGAGAATAGTACATCATCATTGACAGAGTGTTATCAATTAACCAATGCTTCATCTTGCGGTTGAATTGAGTATTGACCATATTATACCTCATACTTGTAACTTCTTATGGAGAGATATGCTAAGGGCCTCAAGGGGGATAATTAGTTAGCATGTTATATGTTTCTACAGTGGATGAAGGCATGGAAAGCAAAAGGGTCAGGAGGCCACTTAACCATCCCTAGGCTGCTTCCACTACAGTATGTAGGTGGGGACTTTTAGAGGTCAACATTAGGCATCTCTAATAAGAGAATAATTTAATGGAGATATAGCTGCAAACCCATTGAGCTTGTTGATATTGGTGTCACAACCAAGATGTGGCAAACATAACATGGTGAAGTGTGATTACAACACCATGCTATGTGATTCACATATTATAGTATCATTATCGACAACCACACCAACATCACAAAGTCATTGTATCCGAAGCCTCAGAGTTTGGCATGTGCTTGATCCTATCCTGTATGCGTTATCTGAAGCATCAAGTTACAACTGCATGTTATTGTTGCCAAAAAACAAGAAACTGACTATTAATCATGTAATTTCAGCAATATGATGGGTATCTTCTGAACTACATTACATAGTCGTGATCTTCTTCTATTAGTCGATTCAGGTTGAATATTGCTAGAAATAGCATTATAGAACCTGTTGTTTTGGAAAGTACTACTTTCCTTCCCTTTCTTTATTGACAATTCAGACTTCTTACCTTGTTAATATAGATGGGCACTAGCCAGTTGCTTAAATTTCCAGTCCCATTACGATATTAGGTGCTAAGCGCGGCTTTATAATCAAGTCGAGATATTGCTCCAAATTTACTTTCAGTTACTTCACTTTCCTTGCAATTTTTATGATCCCTTAGATGGTTGAGAATGGTTCTCCTGATCTTGATGTTTAACTTTAATTTTCCTTGGAATGATAAAAGTGTGAGCTTGCTCTTTTAACTTTTTGTTCCAATTTTTGGTTGATTGTGCTCAATTTAGTTCCAGAAAGAAAAGTCAAAAGCTAACTTCTTTGCCATTGTTCATCGTCTTTTTGCTTGAAAATAGCGCTAATACTTATTACAGGTCAAATGCAGTAAATCAACTTGCAAGGTCACGGCGATCAAAGATCTCTTAGCCTGTCATCACTGTTTCAGTAAAGCATTTGACAAGTTCTATGATATGTACACAGCAACTTGGTAAATGATGCCTATTCCTACTTCCTCGGTTCCTTTTTCTCCCATTTTTCTGCATGGAATGGATTGTATTTCTTTGGGTTGCCTAGCTAATGTCTGATTTTATGTTTTCCTATAACTTCATTCTACGACCATAGGCTTCATTTTGAACTTCTAAAGAAATTTGTAAAATCATGTTATCGACTTTCAAGCTCCTGATGAGCTGTTCATGCATGCTTTTCTCTTTCTCACCTCTCTATATTAAATTCAATTTGTGTGGTAGGAAACCATCTGGACTATCGATCATTTGGAATTCGATTTGCTGCGAAGATCACTTTGAATGGTTAGTCAATGCCCACTAATATCACAAATATATTTCGTCCGTGGTTTTCACCATCCTGATCAATAAATATCACCATGCTTGTCGCCTCAGGCACCGGATGAATTGTTTGAGCGCAGATGTAGAAGATAATGCCTATATTTTCAAACATAAACAAGCCCAGAACAAGAAATTTGTGCAGCTGAGTGACTTTATCTTTTGAAGAGGTATCAAGGCAACTGCTCCTGCAATGGATTTACGAGTTGATGGAGATTAGGTAAAACTAGTCTTGTTTTAATACGAAGAAGTGCTGCCGACCATTTTCCGCAACATTTCCTGATTTCTGCTCTATCTTGTCCGGAAGGTTAATCGGTGTGATCTTGTAATACTTTTCTGACCACTGGGGAAGCACTGCTTTAAACCTGGTTTTATACCAGCAGAAGAAATATGAAAATAACGAGTTTTCTGCAAAAGGGGGAAATACTGGGTTGTGTTGTTACTATATTTAAATAGCCCTTTGGTTTTCTTATTCCTGTTCTTGTTATTGTTTTGTTGCATGCTTTAGTACATGTTTCTCACTTAGTACCAAACCTTCTAAGTAACCATAGGGATGAAGTAAAGGTAAACTTTGAACTCAGCTCCAATGGGATACGTTCAGATTTCGAAACAAGTTACTTTTTCAGACTCATCCTTTGGGAGGTTTTGGGTTTTTCTTTTTCTCCCTAAAATTCACTTTGGATCCAAATAACATTTACGATTACTAGTTGTTATTGTACGTGATTTTTGCGAGTATATAAAAAATTATATTCTGAGATGAAGAGAAAAAAATTATAAAAAAAAATACAAAACATAGTGATGTGAAGAAAAAAAAAAGTATGTGGGAAAAACGATTAATGGGATAAAGTAAGAAAGAAAAAATAAATTATAATTGTAGATATATTAAAAATATGAAATCCTGCAAGAAAAATGAGTATGGAGAATGTTTGGAAGAAAAAATTAATGTAATAAGGTTGATTAAAATTAAGTTTTGTGAGGGTGAAAAATATAGAGAACATGTGAGAAAAATGAAGTAGTGGGGCGAGGAAAAAAAATTATAATTATAAAAAATATAAAAATTAAAATTACTATTACGAATTTTCTTTTTGAAAAGAATAAAATGCATGAAAGGGTCAAAAGAGACAATAAAGAATTATTACGATCAATGAGTTTTTTTTATAATAGTATCATTATTAATTTATTTAAAAAATTTAATTTTTATTCAATACATGCATTATGCAAACAAATAATATTGTAGCTATAAAAATGGTTTATTAAATGTTTATAGAGTGAGATGATTTTTAGGGTATAGCAAAGTTCACAAAATTCATAAAATTAGTAAATTAAAAAATCTTTAGCAAATACAATTTTATCCTTTTTGGAATCATAACCATCCTTATCAAACTCTACATTTCAAATTCAAGCATCCACCATTCCTAGATATCCCAATAAATAATTACTTTTACACCTCTTAACTTATGGTCTATTTATATAAATTACTTTTATTTTTGTATAATTATATAAAACTACCCCTGACACACAAAAAATAGAGATGTTTTGTGTAATGATGCTAATTTTGTTAGGATGTGTGTGATTTTTAAAAAAAGTAAGGGGTAGTTTGCCTAAGTAATAATGATATTCTAGTGGGTATATTTGTAATTATCTAAATAATAGAGGTAATTTGTGTAAATATACAATAAATCAAGAGGTATAAATGTAATTATCCCATAATATTAAGTAATTCCTTCATTTAGCACTATGAAAAATACAGGAACAAAGACAACTTTATCTTGTCTTCTTCTAATTATTATTATTATTATTTTAAAATGAAAGCGATGAACTACTATTCTTTTTTGAATAAGTTTATTACAATATTTAATATTAAATATTTATATTTAATAATTACTGACAACTATAATAATAATATACTAATAAATATCATATGACTATATCTAATTGATACCTACTATTAAAATAAAATTAGGATCCAAATATTGGTGGGGTTCGAATACATTACTTAAAAATTTTTTTGACAAATCACCATATCCCTATATTCCACAAACAATCATGTTTGTAACAATTTATTCTATAATAATTTTAGTAATTTATTTTATTAATTTTGATTTTTTTATTTTATTTGATTTAAATAATTTCGTATACATACAGTGTACCGAGTATGCTTAGATCTCTAATTCTATTTAGTATTGACATTTACCCACTTTAGGGTTCATAATGTTTGGGCTTTTCAATCAATGAGAGGGGGGCCTGCTATATATGGCCAACAGGTTTCGGCTGCAGCCCAAAATCTCTCATAGAATTTCACACTTTTAGAATTACAGCTATGAATTTGTTTTTTAATTTTTGGAAAATTCTATAATAAATAAAAATAATTCAATTTCATCATTGTGATCACCCTTTCCCCAATTTTTGTTCAAATTAGGGTTTTTCTCCGAAGAATCAGTTGAATTACGAAGAATCATGGGAGGTCATGGAGGGTTGAACATCCTCCCACAAAAGC
Source organism: Sesamum indicum (assembly GCF_000512975.1). NCBI lineage: Eukaryota > Viridiplantae > Streptophyta > Magnoliopsida > Lamiales > Pedaliaceae > Sesamum > Sesamum indicum. The sequence goes on from NC_026150.1 coordinate 10,524,444, forward strand.
GGTGGAATGTTTACAACTACGAGAATCGAGAAAAGGTTCGGCGCGATGAGGAAGCTGCCGCCAAGGAAGAGCAGCTCAAGCGCGAGCAAGCCCGGAAGCGGGATGCGGAATTACGGCTCGAGAAGCTCCGGCAAGCCCGTGGCTTGTCGACCGGAGGCTCAGTCGTCCATGGAGATGACAAGCCAGCGTCTGCCTCTGTACAGGCTGAATCTGTTCCCGAAGAACCCGAGATATCGGAATCTGGTTCCAAGCACATAAATTTGTTCGAAGGGATCAGGATCTTCGACCCTATTAAAGCTGGTGATGGGAAAGGAGATGAAAAGAAAGGGATCTTTGGTAGTGATAATAATAGGAATAAGAAGGTGAAGAGGGAGGAGGTTAGGACTGTGGGGCCTGAGGATGAGAAATATAGGTTGGGGTATGGGGTTGCGGGGAAAGGAACGAAGTTGCCCTGGTATATGGAGAAGAGAGTGGCTGATGAGAAAAATGTCGATGAGGAGTATGATGATATGAAATTTAAGGAGAAGAGAAAGAGTGGTGGGAAGAAGACTATAGAGGAGTTGAGGGAAGAGAGATTGAAGAGAGAGAGGGCAGAGAAAGAGAGAGAAAGGGCTTTGTTAATGGCGAAGTCCAAGAAAGAAGGAGGTTTTTCTTCCAGGAGGAGATGAGGTAATTTGCTAGTATAGGATTGGCACAGCAATGGATTTTGTAGATATTCTTTTTTATTTCTCCAATTCAAATCTAGTGATGTATTTTGGAATTTGATTCGGCAATGTTGGTTTCTTTTCTTGATAATAGCTTGTATTCGGGTCTCCTTAGGGGGCATGAAGTCTTAAATCTGATGTGAACCCTGATGAAAGGGTGATGTTTCTGAGGGAACATTGCTCAGTCATATCTCTAAATTGTATCTGTTTGTATAATATATTGCTTGCTGCATTTGAGGCTTAATGTGCTTATATTGCTTCTACAAGTACTATCCATGGATGCTTGAGATTATTTTAAGCAATGGATGAAAGGAATAGCTGAACTGATCATTAATTCAGAGGAAATTTCAACATGTCTTGAATATGATGTCTATTTGATTTGCTATTGGGAATTATGGATAAATGCAACACATCTTGCATTACTCTGAATTATTCTGTTGTTTGCTGCAAGCTTGGCATTCTAATACTGAAAAGAAAAGAGATAAGTAAACGAGTCATTACAGCTTGTTCACTGTTTATGCACAGGAGAACTGGAAGCTTATTTGGTATTGGCCTCACTAGAGGATAAAGGTTGGAATATTCACAGCCTAGTAGCTGCTGTTTCAACTGCTTCAAAGGATTTATGCTTAAACAATTGTTTAAGTTTGAGTGAAGATACGATCTGTTATATAAATGTAAAATGCTGGTGCGGAACATACTTGTAAAAACTGATGATGGTCCTCTGCTCCAGATGCATCTTTTTCTCTTAGATGTGCATACTGGATCTGACTTTTCCTATTGGAAGTTACTTGGTTCTGATAATTTGCATTATTCCGAAGGCAGCCTTTCTGGCATTTGGCTCAAAGTTGAAAGCTTTTCTGGGTTCTGGCTTTTCCAGTTATATTCCTTTTAAATAATAAACTCAATATTTGCCTATGCGTTCTTCAGATGATTTCAATATTTCCAGCCTCCTCTCTTTGTAATTTGTAACTGCTCGTAGTAGTATGTTCTGGAACCATGTTTTCGTGTGAGTCTATATCTTTGCTTGATATAAGATCAATGCTGTCACAGCAATGTGTGCATCCAAGGACCTATGGCATAATAACGGCTTGAATATAAGTGTTTATCTTTGTGCTGATGAGCAATGTATGTGATATTACTTAGGGTTGCTTGTATGCTGGATATCAACATTAGTGAAGGATAAATATACTTTTCTACCTATACTTTTTGTCTCGGTTGGCAAAGATCAACTACTTCTAGTCACATGGTTGTAAGCACGATATTTTCTACAAACATTATGATATTGATGGGTAATTTATAACTATTTTTATAAACGACAGTTGAATTTGGGGTATTTTGTGACCCGTGGTGGTGACCGAAATGAACCCACATGAACTTTTTTTGTACCGTGTCTTTTGCCTTACAAATCTATTGGTTTTATCCGAATTGATTATAATTTTAGCACTCTTTTCCCCTTGTAAAGGCTGCAACTTATCTTAAACTTCGTCGATCTAATTCAGTCTTAAGTTTCATATTAATGTTATTGTTTAGTTAATTTTACTCATTAACATTTTATTTATTTTGATATGTCTTAAGTTTCATATTAATGTTCTTGTTTAGTTAATTTTACTCATTAACGTTTACTTATTTTGAAAACGAAATCTTCGGTTACAAAAACTTTCTATACTTCTAAACAACATATCCTTATCACAACCATGGGGGTAAAACAATATTTCTAAGTGGTGATAATTCAGTGATGCAAAGCTAGCAATACACATCTTCAGAACAACTTTACACCCCATGAACTAATAAAATACCGTAGTTTCCATACCTCTATTCTAAAACCACTTCTTTGTTCTCTTATCAGTTGCTTTGATTCCCATCTTATCCTCAATTAAAACTAGTGTTAGTAGATAAACCACCAGCTAAGTAATATGATTAGTTAAACCATGATGCTCCAAATCACGTTATTAATTATACGAGTTCGTTAATAGTGTCCCTAACATGCCGATCCTGCCAAACGACAAGAGACGAAATCTTCGCTGCTTAATCCCTCCCTTTACCTCATAGTTAAATGTTTATTTCATACAATGCTCGCAAGCGTGCTTATTTTTTTTTAATTCACAACTTAAGACTACTTTTTGTGAATACTTATCATCAGAAATCAAGAATAAGTAGCAGAAGTGGATACGGCTAAGTCTTTTGAATATCAACAAAGTTAAAGAGGAGGGAGACATTCGAGATGAAGATGGATAGTTTAGGAAAGCAAGCTCTTCTTTTTGCTGCAAATCTTTCTCTTCCAGCAGTAGGCCTCCGGGCTCCTTTCATCTCTTTTTTTGCTCATGTTAATGAATATATAAGCTTTTCTTTGTATCTGGAGTTGTTACAATATTCATCTTCTACAGTTTCAGGTCGTTGCAGTGGATGCAAACTTGGGGTGTGCTCACTGCCGAGAGAGGGTAACACAAGTTATTTCAAAGATGGCAGGTATGTCCTGCTTTATTGTTTGGCGCCTGGCAGTAACGATTATAAAGATAATTACACAAACATTCTTGAAATTTAGAATATTACCAGATGAAGTCTCAATTTAGATTATTGTATAAACACCCTTATAGTTATATCGTTACATATTTTTCTTCGATAATTTGATCTTAACAGAGAAATTTGTAGCATAAAACATGATTGTAAGGATACAGTGTATGTTTTCAAAACTAAAGATTTTTCTGAGATATATTTAGACCTCAAGAGATTCAAATGAGTCATTCCTTTATATTAAGGGAACTATTTACGCTGTTAGCTACTTGTGCAGGATCGAAGAGATTTGCGGTTGATGTCTGCATAAAACAAGTTATCATCAAAGGAGACGTAAGATTTAACCCGAAAGCAGCAAGAAGCAACGTTCCCAAGCAGAAAACAGAGGATTCTTCAATTGTCAATGCTGTATGCAAGTTCTTCAGTAGGCTATATGGCTTTCTACGGACCAGTTGTTGCCGGTCAAATGAGAGGAAGAGAAGTTAAGAGCTGGCGAGCACATGCACGACAATTTCTTTCTTTACCCCAACACCATCTTCAATCTCACATGCCTGTAGATGATCACAACATAGCGTTGCTTAATCTTGAGAACTGCTCAGAGGTGGTCGAGAAACAACCTTAGGGTGCATTTGCATTGATAAATTTCAAATTCTTAATAACAATTCCTTGTATTTATTTGAATAATTATAACTTTAGAGGATTTGAAATCCTTCAAATCCAATATTTTGTTGAATATTAATAGATTCAAACTCTTTTAATACACAGTGGTTTAAAGCCTCAAATCCAAATGCAGGTTTAAAGAATTTCCTTTTTCGTTCCGCTCACTTTTACAATTGCCCAATTGACAGAGACCAGGGTAGGCTTAGGGAAGGCATCATTCAGGGGATTGTATTGTTTATCAATTTTGTATTAGCAGGCATAGATCATGAGATGCTACCCACTTTGAATACTATCCAACTGCTATCTAAGTTGGAAGTGTGAACTTTTAAAGTTGTTGGTTTTTTTCTTTTTTCTTTTTTTTTTAAATTGAAGTAATAAACTATTATTAATTGAAATAAATGTTAAATGCAATTTTATCCCATGTGATAAATAAACTCCTGTGAGAAAAGAATTAGCAAATTATCCCCTATATTTCAAAAAATGAAACAAATTTTCCCTTATCAGTAGTTTAGATAGGGGGAGTAATTTGTTTCATTTTTCAAAACACAAGGGCTAATTTGCAATTGTATTTTCCGTAGGGATTTTTTTGCTCATTTCTCATATCACAAGGGGATAAATTGCATTTTTTCCATTGAAATAATTCGATTACAATCATTCATGTCAAATATTATATCCTGATCAACAATATTAGATAAATAAAATCTAAACAAAATAAAACCTACTATGTAGTAGAACAACATAACAAGCCTATAGCGGGGTTCGAACTGAGCTAGGCTTCATTAGCAGTGAACTTTTAAGTTATTTATGGTGACATTAGTGCTTAATTGCATAGAATTATGATATACACATATCCAACGGCTTAAAAACCATTAGAGGATCCACTTGATTGTTTCTTTTACCTCCATCCTTAGTGCAAAGTCACTTCTACACAGAAATGTGGTTTAAGAATCTACATAACAAAAATGGAGCGTTAAATGGAGAAAAATTTTGCATAACAGAATTAATTAAGAGAAGCAAGCTGGAACTCAAGATTATCACCCAAACGAGTCATGCTATCATTGCAGCAGTGAAACTGAGGCCGGATCATTGCATAATTGTCAGCAAAAGGTCATATTTTAAGAAAATGCTAGTGCAAATGAAGAAATATGCAACAACTTGAATTGTAACCGTTTCACAATTGCTATGTGCCTTCTCACCCTAAAGTGCATACTGCATAAGAAACACGGAAACATCGCCAGAATGAGAAGCATTTAACACATTCAGAAAACCTCACTAAATTCCATTTGCAGTTCCCTGAAACATGACATATTATTACAGAAAACTAGGTTGCATCGCACATCAACATATTTAACCTGATCTTCATTGCCAATCCAATAATCCAACATTTAAAGTCAAGATTCACTTTCAGGTACTCTCTCCTTGCGCCGGAAAAGGGTTGTAAAGAAATGAATACAGACGTATAGAAGAGTCTTCACTATCCAATCTTCAACCGACTCTGAGACCAGCTTATTTATCATCTTTACTACCAACATGATGATCATAAAGATCAAACTCCTGCATGAATGCGTATACATCAATAGGAAACTTACTAAGTGATTTTTACGAACCGTGTATATGAGGTGAAGCATATGAATCAATTGAGAAAAAGTGAAGGTGAATAAGTTGTTAACTCAAGTAGGTGGGCATTCTAATGGCAAACATAACTCATGTAACATTATTATTTCGAAGGACCCAACGCTTCAAATATCCTACTATCAATATCATTTATGGTCAGTACAACTCAAATTGATAGCAATATTTTTGTATTATGTTTTAGGGCGCAATATTTTGATTTGTGATGTGTCACCAATGGCTGGAGCATGATAAGCCACCCTATGCAAAATGAGCTGTGGAAAAAAGACTTTCTAAAGCAAAACCAAGAAAAAACCTCTTGTCAGTTTGGAAATGATCAAGTGAATGTGCAAAGCTGAACATATAGAAGGACATTTTTATTTGAATTGCAATGTTTTCCATGTCAAAAAGCACTTTCAAACTCTGAGAAATTGATTAGAATGTTAAGCCATATGATGAAGAGCTATAGGATTTGACTTGATCACGTTGAATATTATGAGCCGCTCAATTACCATCATCCAATTAGCTCAAACAAATGGTAGGATGACAAAGGGAAATGGTAAAACTGAAGAAAGTATATTGCATTTCATTCGAAAAGATTTGCAGCTTTGGAGTGTTAAACAAATAAAAACGTCAGTAGTCATAGATGAATACCATATGAGTGGCAGCATCAGGTAGCAAAGGATCGAGCCAACTAAGACTACAGTGATGCCTTTCATGAACAAATCACCAAATTGAAAACCTTTTCTGTCATGCCGCTGTATTACCTACATCTCATAGGGTTACAAATGTAAATTTGTGTTGTATGTAAGCATGAAAAACAACATTTAATAAAGAACTATACAACTCTTTTTTGGTAGCAAAGTAAATAAAGCACCAGAGATACAAACAAGGAGCTTCATAAAAATCAATTATGGTATATAATTTCAAATGCCAAAAAATGTTGATGAAATGATTGATTTTACCTCCAAGTGACAGACCACATGCAATCCCCAACTAACATGTAAGATACTTTATTCCCTTATCCAGGCGTCGCAAGGGCAATACATGTATGAACATTTTTATATGGAATATGGATTGCAATACTGTATAAGTGGAAAGTCCTTGGATATATATGGATGTTATCCACTATGTATGGGTCAGTCATCCAATAAATCCATCACTATTCCTAAAATAAATATCCTCCTTTCATCCCAAATTTTTTCATCTAACTTGACAGGGGCACAACATTTTAACGGAAGATGACAAAATAAAGGTTTTTAAGGATGTTTACAAAAAGGCCCCAAAAGTAATGTGGAGTTAGTACTTTTACATTATTAGTTCAAGTAATAAGGTGTTTATGGGAAAAGAAGTTCCATTTTAAGAAATAAAGAAGTCCCAAAGAGAAAATAAGAACCGTAAATTTTAAACAAGAGAGAATAAAGTTCAAGAATGTTCGAATTGACATGCTCAACTTTATCTTTATTTATGGGAGAGTGGCATCAACAAAACTAACTCAAGCTATTGTACTACTCATACAAATAGCGAGTTGGAGACTTGGACGTCGAATTTTTAGAATTCTTCTAGGAATATCAACTTCTAAGATTTGGAATTAGTGATTATTTTTTAACTACAGATACTATACCTTTGCATAAAAATAATTGAGCAAATTAATGAAAAGAAGTTTCAAAGAAGTAAAAGACCTCATAATCATTTGAGTTTCCTCTTTGCCAAGTTGCATTTCGTAAAGAATCTGCTTCAGATCTCTCAAAATTTGATGATTGCCTGATCAATGGAGAAATGTAGAGCACTCTCAATTTGCATTCTTCAACCAAAAGCCCTCTTTCATTGAACTGCAAGAAAGAAAGACTTTGTTCAATATGTTAATCCTTAATCATTCATACAAAATGCAGTAGCAAATATGATAACAAACTCTATATGTAACACTTGGAACTATACTTGTGAATGGACGGGTATTATCCTATCTAGGCCCATAACCAATAAGTACTCACAAAAAATTTCTTCATGCCATACTCTTCATCCTACATGAGAAAAACTCATTCCGTCTTACCAAGTTATATCCAAAAAGGTCAGGTAGGGTTTGGATCTTAATCGTTATTTTTTGTGTTTTCTCCTTTGTATACTTTTTTTCTTAAATAGGTTTTAAAAAATATAATTTCTTACAACAAATGAAGCAATTCTCATGTGTTTACTGATTTCAAAATATGCAACTAATTAACTAATTAACAACATTTCATGAGTTGTTGAGATTAAAAAAAAAATCATTAATCGAATTTACAACATTTGCAAATTGACTATAATTGATCTTGACTTTGTCCAAATTCTGAGCCAATATTAATTAATTGCGAAACATATATTTCATTTTCACTTAAAATTCTTATCCATTTGAATTTGCATGCAACTTTAATTTGACGAATTTTTCACAATTTAAATTCAAATAGATTTTATCGTTCCACATATTGATCGGGTTCAACTAATTTAAATTTTGTTTGTATCTTTTCATTTTGTAAACTATTAAGTTAAGTTTTAATTAATTGAATAAGAAAGTTAAATTAGGGTTACTAGGGAAACAAAGATGAAAAACTTTGGCTAATTAGTAAAAATATCAATATGTAATAAATATAAATAAAATATATGCCAGAATAATTATAGAAAATCAAGAATGTTTAGATATTAAATGAATCTAGTTGGTAGTTTTCTTATAAACTTACAAGTTCAATTATTTTAAGTTATTGGGGGTAAATAGAGATTTTACGGCCTTAGACATACTGACACCAATAGGTATTTTACGGTATTAGACCTTACTCTCCAACTGCCTTAATTTCATAGAGTTTGGTATAGGGTAGGGTCTTACCCATTGAGTAGATATGGTTATGGATATAAAGTCATTTTTGGATACGAATAGTGTATTGTTTCCCCATTCATTGGCCTATGTACAACAAGGGTATTATGCTCCAACTGCAGTTGTGATGCTAGAAAAAACAAATGTTCAACTTCATGAATAGCCATTGCAGTCATTACTATTAGCTTCATTTACTACGAAAAAAGTTATCAATTTACCAAATGGCAAAGTGGATTGCTTTTGGGTACTCGAAGGGGGTATTGTAATTGTGCAAGTGTATTTAACTACTTTTTGGTGTATTTCAAGTGAAATAATTCAGAAGGGATTGGTCACAATCACATGGAGGGGTAAAATCACCAGAAATTCCTATCAAAATCCATACATTGTTGTGAAAGAGGAGAACATTTTGCATAAACATCTTCGAAGCATGCTAACACATGGTTATGAAGCAAAATAGTTTAGTTATACAGTTACCAGTCGCCGAGTGGCTTCTACAGTGGCACCAGGACTCGTAACAACACTCTTAATCACAAACTTGTCCTTACATTCCATGTTAGGAGGGATCTCCTTTGGAGCGCCCATAGTTACTACAAGAAAAAAAGAAAAAAAACGCAGATGAAAATTCATAAGAAACAGTTTAATCACTGATGCAGCAAGATAGAAATGGTAGACAGCATAACATCAAATCAATTAGTATCAGATATGAAACTTATTCAAGTAAAAATAAGCAATTCTAGTGCCAATCTGCCCAATGCTCCTATGATTCCAAACCTTTTGGTACTAGCAATGCAGAGAACAGTGAGGCTGAGGCTAATTGGAAGATGAATAAGGCATTTCATGATGAGCTTCAGTTGGGAACAATTATGGAGCATATGTTTAAGGAGATTATAGATTTCAGTCCAAAGTATGTCACTCACAGACCACTAGAGAAGCCTTAATACTGGAATTCACAGGGAAAGATGAGCAAGTGAGCTTCCATGATAGAAATGAGTGCATACTTGAAGAAAGAGCAGTTGCTCTTGGTCCCCCGACCACTTCCATATCCATCTACCACGATATCAAGTTTGATCAGCAGTTTCTTTACTTCTGTACATCCACTTCCTAAAGTCGAGCCCCTAAATTTAATGTTATCCTTGAGCATGGATATCGAAGTGTAGTAAGTGTAAGTACTTTCAAATTCTCAGTGCTATTACCTTATTGGCACAAAGTAAACTTATTGCAATCGTTTCAAAGGAAAAGCCTGGCTCATGGGTCCAAGCTTTGTATTAGGGAAACTGGGAAAGGATTATTCCTGGGAGCAATTCTGTGAGGCACATATTCAAGGTTTAGGAACTTCAAGTGGAGAATATTATTGGTGAACTTATCAAACAGCCAAAGTTATATGTACACGAATTAATGAACTAATCCTTATATTCAGTCTTAGCAAGTCTTGTTAGTGGTTTCAGGAGGAGATTAAGTCATTTATATCCATCTTCAAGCCCCAAAATATAACAAGACACAGATTTGGCTAATGAAGAGGTGAGGATATCACCACCAAGAAGACCCAGGCTGCTAACCTTTTACTACAAGCCACCAACCTTAATGAGGAACTACATCAGCACCAAAAGGAAATAAAGTAACTCTTCTCCAAGTTCCAGTCTGTAACCGAGAAACTTTACAACTGTTACACCATTTGCCCCCAAGGGAACACTTAATAGTTTGCAAGAGATGAGGGCAAGAAAAGAGGCCTTTGCTATTACTGTGAGGTCATTGTTGTAAGAAAAAAATCACCGTGATTATGACAAACCAAGAGGAAGATGTATATTTTCTAAATGAAATGGAAGATGCAGGAATAGTTACTGAGAGACACAAGTTGAACCCAATGGTTTTAGCTGATAGTTCAGGAGGAAAACAGAAGTATGAAGGTTAATGGGAAGCTTAGTGGAAAATACACAACTTTTTGAGGAAACTGCAATGAGGCCAACTTGTAGAATGTATTGACAACAGACATAATACATTGTATGGTGAAAAAGGCAAGGTTATTAACAGAAAAAAAGGTAATGACTAAGCAATGGTACTGAGTATTGGCTTGATGCTCCTCAGAAAGTTGATGAACAAGAAAAATGTTGTTTCCCTGAATATTAGTGGTATGCACAAATTCAGGTCCAGAATAGGCTACAGAAGAATATAGTAGTTCGAATATTAAGTAGGAATTATAATGATTAGAATTTCTTACATATTTGATCTCTTTTCAAGTTAAATTTTATTGCTTTATTAGATTATGGCTCTTTGATTGTAAGCATATAAATACATGGGCAAAATTCAGCATTCAATACCTTTAATCATTCAATGAATATTTCCTTTAAAAATCTTTAGAGTTTAGCATAATTAGTTAATTAGTTTACTTGTCCTACATAAAAAAATTTCAATTTTAATTTCATAAAACTATGAAAATTTATAGAAATAACTGAATATTATTATTGAAACTTTGATATTTATTAACAAAATTATGCATCTTTTCAAATAAAAAAGGGAGAAAAACATGTAGATATAATAAGTTTTAGTAAATGGTATTGCCAAAATTTGTTGAGGTAAATCTAAAAATAATAAAGATGACTATGATTTGAACGTAAAAGTACTGATTAGATCTCATAAAAACTTAATGAAGACAAAGCATCTATAACATTGAGCGTCTACATGACCAAACATCTATTGTCAACTGCTGCCATTTTCTTATTGAGAATACAAATTATCAATTAAATATTCAGCTCCAGAATTGATCTTTATAAAATTGTAGAACATACCAACCCATTGATTGGGAGAACATTGAAAAGGAATAGCATGATAAATGATCAACCAAGAACATGTATATGGTTGACTTGGTACAGTACTCGATGAATACTTAGCATATGACCACTATGGATATGTATTAGTATTTGAACTTGATCCATAATAATTGAGCAGTGTTTAGTACTAATACTCTTTGATTTAGAAGTACTAGTGCACCATCCCAATCATGGGGATTCAAAATGTTCGAATTAAAATATAGAATATCTTAATAATATTTCACAACTTTGCAAAAGTAAATTGATAATGTATAGCCCACAAACAAATTTATTTCTTGAGTACCTGTAACATCACAACTTGATCTGGGCAAAACAATTCCAATATTGGGTCGAGCAGAGTACTTCTGCGGATTTGTGGTCATAACCTAAACAGAAATCAAAGAATTTGACTACTGTATGTACATACATGAATGACAGTCTTCATAATACACAGAACAAAAGGATAAATTTACCTTAAAAGCAACAGGATTTCTGGAGTAATTATTCAACCGAATTGTACATGATGCTTTTTTCCTCAGCTCAACTACTCAAATCAAATATACCAGAGAAAAGGTAAAATACATAAAAGCCCAATAACCAAAGAAAAACAGAACATGACGAAATCGATACCTGAACAAATTGAAAAAATAAAGTAAATCACAATAAAAGAAAACATAAAACTATAAACAATCGAGATTAATAGAAACTTACAGAGAAATTTGAGCTCCTGAGGTTCGATATTGAGAAGCTTGTCCCTGCGCATATTGAGAAACGTTTCCATACTAATTATTTTTTCCAGAATTATCTGATAATTATTTCGAGACCAAATGATACTGAGGAAAAAAAGAAGAAGAACGTTTCTTTCCCTTAGGGCTTCTGCTTATCAAAGAGAAGAATTGAAAGTGAAATGGAGAATCATTCAGAGAAGGTGGAATCAAAGACATGGAAATGGGGAAAGAAAACGACTCAATAGTTTTTCTAATCAAATACATAGGCTGACCTTGTATAAGTGTATAAATTAATCGAAGTCAAAGGAATGTCGATGGAGAAATGGCAGTTGCAGTAGAACGAGAAGCAAGAAGGCAAAACAGCGCCAACAAGGTGGAAACTTCCTGACAGAGCACGGTGGATCCCGGGTGACGTCCGCCATAACTGGTGCACAGTCCATCAAAATGTGAGCTCCAGGGGACTCCTGCACAATGCGTCAGACAGAACCAAATGCATCCGTTCTGGTGATCCCAAAAAGAGCCCCACGCAGACAAATCCTACAATATGGCAGGGGGGAATAATTGGCAAGGATCTAAATACATGCATCCAATACTTGGGCACATAATTTTATTTAAAGAATAATTACACTCCTTCTTGAAATTTTGAGTAATTATATAAATTATCTGTAGTTTGAAAAATTATATTTAACACACTTGAAATTTATATTCGTCTAACAAATAAGTCCCTTCGTTAGTCGTTTTTTTTTGTGAATTTTAACTAACGGAGGAACTTATTTGTTAGACGGAAACAAACCTCATGGATGCTAAATATAATTTCTCAAACCATAAGGGATTTATGTATAATTACACCAAAACTCAAGGGAGTGCAGCTTATCCCTTTTGTTAATATTATTATTTTATCTATGCTCGTAATTTATTCCAGTAAATTAAAGTTTATCATTGTTTTAACAATTTGACATGTAAAAGAACTACTTGATCAATTGAATGGTACTATTGACATTATAAAAAGATAATGTAATGGTATCAAATGCAAAGTGTCAAGACCATTTTTACTTTATGGCATAGGATTAGGACTAGAGTAATGGCCAATAAAATTGAGGATTGGGTGTGATGTAATAAATTTAATTTTTGTATATATTTAGATGGACAAAAGTTAGGGTTAATTTGTGATTATATGGTCTCATGTTTATTGCAATTGTTATAACTTGAGATAATTACAATTAAATTCAACCACAAATTTATTAATTGATATTTTACTAAATACTAGGTCATCAAATCAATGCTTTGCAGTCAAAGAAATGAACCAATTAAGCGGCACCACGTGGAACAACTGCATATATGTTCGAATCGAATCAAGACAAGCAATTTGAGAAAATACAAATATTAAAAAGATAATGTCAAATTGACTAATCTTGTCATGCCAAAAAGGTGTTAAGTATATCACAATTCTACTTTTTTTGACAATTATATAAATGGGTCTCTGGAGATCATTCAAAACACACACAAAAGAAGAGATTGAAGAAGAAAGTCAGAGAAGAAGAAGAATTAAGATAAGGAATTTTCTACGAGCTCCTCGAGTTAAAGAATATTCACAGTGCTCAAAACAGAAATCAAGTCGTTCGACAAAGGCGCAACAAATTACAGTGTCTAATTCGTGATTACAGGCTCAATATTATGAACATCCTAGTAAATTCCCAACAAGATCCAAGTGATAAATCCAGTTTCAAATTCTTAAATCCTGAAAAAGAAAAAAAGCAGGGTGAAACACGATACATAGCCACGATCAGAAAAGCAAGATAGGCCTGACAGAATTTGCACAACAAGAGAATTGCATGTGATTGAGCAACTAATGAAGTCTGATCTAATGAAGGAAGGATCTATATGCCTACAGCACTTGTATTGTCATGAAACGACACAACCGCGAAATGAGTGTTTATCATTGAAGTAAAAAGTGTATCAAGAATTTTTGTGCAGCCTGAATTATGTGTGAATTTGTACAACTTCTCTTGCATCTCCATTTATAATCTGATCGCCATGTCGCCTCTGCACCTTTTCCCTGTCAATAAATTCCAAAAAAACAGAAGAAAATTGCAAGGAGACACTCATGATCATGCTAAGTCAATCTGCTGTCCGCATAGTTCTTGGCTTAATTACCTCCTTAAGTGCACCATTCCTTTTTCGAGAACCAGAGTCTCACCGCCAATTTCAATCTGCAAAACACAGCACGTCAACAACGAAACATGAAAACTAGTCAATGGAGACTAAGCCTTGAAGAGGGGGGCAACAATAATTAGAATCTTACATATTTCCAGCCCAAATTATCACCACATCCTACGCAGTTGGTATCCGCAACTGTGTGAGGACCGACCTGCCAATGATGAACAGCTTTGTCGACTTGCACGTTGATGCTGTATGTGTACATGAATCAGATGGTTAAACGTTTGCTTGAAGCGCAAAAGTATTGAGTCGTTGAGGCTTCATCGTGTTCTCAACTTCAGGTTTATGTATAATACGTATACGGCAACAAGATCTTACATCTTACGGTCTTGGAAGACAATGCCCTCAACTCCCTCTGCCTGGCCCTGCGCGCAGGCGAAACCCATCGATAAAAATGAAGCATTTTATTAAGTTGCATGCAGAACATAACACACATCTACACCAAGAATTAAAATTCCTCAGAAACAAAGTATCAATCATGAATTCTATAATTAATAAGACAAAGAATTAAATCCCTCAAGAACAGCTGATGCTGAATGTTTCAAGATCATGCAACAGAAATAATATTGTGGAAGTCTTGAATATTGGAAAAGAGACAGAGGTAGGAGACATTAATTTACTGGGTAAAAGCAGTGGAATTCTTCTGGTAAGGCAATAGGGGTTTTGCAAGACTTGCACATCAGGTATTCAGGGCTTGGCTGATCGAATTCCGTCAAGAATGGCCTTCCCATTTGCAGATATTCCAAGATTATCAACTGTTGATCTTGAAAGTTTGGATTGCAGATTAATCGTGTAATGTGGGAAAAGTTCCAAGAAATGGAATGTGTTGTTGGGATGGGAGAAAGGGCGAAGATGAGGGTTTTGCTTCAAGTTAACTGTTATAACTGTCATATAAACCGCCCTATTATGTGAGGGAGTTTGGTAGTATGATAGTAATTATATGCTGTTGCTTGTCACTCTTTTGCTAAAGAACATGCCATTGAGACCCTTAAATGCACTATATAAGATTGTAACCAACGCTGTAACAAACGTCTAAGCCGTTACAACACTTGACCAAATGCAAAAAATGAGTTTGGAGCTATTTTTGGAACTGTCAAAGTGAATTTGATATATTTAATATTGGAACGGCCACTCTAACAAATATAGTTATAAGTGCATTAATATTGGAATGGTCTTTTGAATTAACGACCTTGCATTATGTTGTAATGGTTTTTGTTACTCTCTTTGTTATAATTCTTTCAGTACTTGTTGTAACGGTCTTTGAGGCTCCTGTTTTGAACGTTGGATTTTAGTTTTGTACCGGCCTTCGTTTAGGTTTTTTTTCCTTGTTTTTGTTGTTTGAAAAGTGCTAGCACGCTTTGGTATATCTTTGGAACTGCTTTTTTGGTTATATGGTAGCAATTGTTATTCCAAAAATCGTTACAAAAGTCCTTACAAACTTAAAATAATTTTTATATTATTTATTTTTATTTATATTATTATAATATTTATTTTTGTAATAATAAATTACTAAAATTTTAGTTATAAATATATAGTTGAATTTGTTACATGTGAAATATTATATAAAAAATATATAATATAACAAGAAAATAATTTTAATTTAATGAACAAAATATAAATAATATTTATTAATTGTATTTATACAAATATAAAAAAAAGTAATCGAAGGCTTGTACCTAGCGTCTTCACAAAAACTTGCAGTATTCCAAATCAACATCGTCCCTCCAGTACAACATGCAGCTTTTTACATACATCGATCTTCTCAACGGGTAAACCCAAATCCTTTATCAATTTCTTCGTGCTGCAGTAATCTCTTAGCAGGATGTGACCCTGGGGCAATATTTTATTAGTCCATTGAGATATTTGATCATATGATTGCTTAGAAATATGGCCGTCCACCTTGACATCCAATAACTCAGCAACAGATGTTAATTAAGATTTGGTGCAACCGTTCTACAATGGCTGGTTGGTAGCATGCACTACATTGTAACGGTTTGCCAACCCTGACTCATAATCATAGGGGCCACTGCTATAATAATATGAATTAGGATCGGCATCAACAGAGCAGGACTTCGTACCATCATTAGGTGCACCATTGTGAGAAGAAGAAAATAACTCTGCTCGACTACATAAAAAATCATCCTCTACGCTCAATCCATATGTTGTTCATCACCCAATGTAAATAATTATCCTCGACATGGGCACTGGGGTTTGTTCCTCTGGCACTGGAGCGACAGTCACAGCCTCAAAGTACTCCTACACCCTATCCTCACCATGAGAAAGTACAATTATAAGATTCTGGCATAAATCCTTGCATACACAAGTGATAACTGACATCGTCAGGTGTTCTGAACTTTGTGTTTTGTATTTTCTACAAGGGCACCTAATTTTGTCTCCATCCATATGTTCACGTTGATCCTTTGCCCATTCTACGAAAGTTTTAAGCGCATCCTCAAACTCCGGTGTAAAACCTGCCCCCCCTGGGAGGTTCTTATTATACATCTATCTCCTCAATTCTCATAACATGATGATACATATATCACTGTATTCACACATAAATATACATATCTAATTAATTTTCTAATTTGACGACCTATTTACACTACACAATTTAGAAGAATACATATAATTAATATGATATAAGATTAATAAAAAATTATAAAACTAAAATAAGTGAACTACATTAATTTAATTAAACTCAATAAAGTTTAAATTAGTCTCTGTTACATGGTCAACCAACTTCAGTGATAATTAGCACTAGTTGATGGTCCAAAATCTACAAGCTAATCAAATTATATGCACGAAAACAGAGTGTTGAGAGTGTGTGTAGTTAGTATAAGAATTTCTACAACAAATAAAATGAAATGAATATATAAATTCTTTTTGGAACTCCTAAGATGGCCGTTATTTGGTAACAGAATTTGTACAGTTAATACAAAAAAATTGTTTCTAATGTTACGATTTTTGTGACAGCGTCTTTTTGTTTGTTTTCCAACGATGTTTGCCACTGCCTTTGTAATGGCTACTTATTTCACCAAAAAACCATTACAAAATATAGCAAATTAGTAACGGCCTACAAAATATAACAATTTTAGGCACACATAGATTTTATAACGGCTTTTGTAACGGTTATGGCCATTACAAAATAATTGTATTTTTTATTATCCCTCAATGACGTAAGCACGGTCAATCCGTTACAAAAATATTACAAATAACGTGTGTATAGGAACGGCCATATGATCGTGATGATCGCAACAAGAAAATTTCTTTCAAATATTGGCAACAAAATATTTCTTCTCCAACGTTAATTTGAAACTATAAAATTTTAAAATGCTTATCCCTTGCTAAATTCGTTGCTAATCACTAATAAATTTACTCTCCTTGCTAATTTTTCTAGTTATTGGTTGATTATAGTGTGTGTATATATATATGTTATGTATAATTGTGTTAGAATTGTATCGTGTTCTAATTTTTTTAAATTTAAAAAATTTGTAAAGTGATAATATTATGTATAATTTTTTGTCATTAATTATTTCTAGTAATATTTTTTTCCAAAAAAGTCACCATTTTTCAAAAATGCAAATAACTATTGTTGCAAAATAAAAATTCTTGCTACTTAACATGCACAATTAGTAATAATTTTAATGCTCATTTTTTTTTTATTTATCGCTAACCTCTTTAACTTTGTAGCAACAAAAATAAAATTAAGAATAACTAAACAACTACAGAAAAGGAATAACATGACACTTATTAATAATAGCATACTTTTAAACATTAATACATGAGGTGAAATGTTGACACCATTTATTACAAGCGACAAGTTTCTCATCATATTTTTGGTGTCCCAATTTGAACAAACATGAAACTTGCAGCATTATTTATTACACACATGTTACATAGAAAATATTACTAGCATCCACAAATAACTTAGTAATAATTGGACATCACTTTAATTTCCACCAAATTTATTTGAATCCAAACTATTATGTGTGAAATAGTGAGGATTCGACCATCTATTTGTTTTAACCGAGAGTAGGCACCCATATCACGATGCCTTTTTTATCAACGAAAACAAATACTCGTTCACATCTCAAATCAAAAGTTGGAGCCGCTGGTGGAACAAGAACAGCAGTGACTAAAGGGTTCTCTTTTTCGATCGTTTTTACTGCGATTTCTCCACACACCCCAACTAACTCAGGCCACGAGTTCTTACCTGCACATACCAATGAATTAGGATAACTACATTGAATCACACCCAAATTAGGTTTAATTATACATATAGCTCGTACGTTTGTAAAATTATGAATACACCATACGTTAAAATTGTAATTTTATTTATAAGTATACTCCTCAATAAAGACCAAGGTGGAAACATGTTTGCAATTAACTCAAAAACATTTTCATTTCAGTACCCCGATAGGGTCTAATTATACAAATATTTCATGTATTCGTAAAATCACAAATACACCTTTTAAAATTATAATTTTATTTATAGGTCTACTCCCCCATAAAGAGCAAAATTTGATATGTACCCTAAAAGAAATTGTATCGAGGCAGTCAATGAAATTTACCAGGTATAATTGAGCTGCATGAAGTCATCCTTAGCTTTTGCTCCTTCTTTGCTCTTGTTGTAATCTTTGTTGAGTAAATGTCTGTGTGGTTTCTAAGAGTTCTGCAAAATGGGGTATTTATAGGAGAATTCTTGTAGTTGTGATTGTGTTTTCATTCTTGAGGGTAATGAGATTGGTGGGCCAGGTGGGATTAGGTTGTCTTTACTTTTCTACTCTTAAGTTTAACTTTGAAAATTTTTAATTAGCCCCTGTGTGATATTTATAGACAAAAAAAATCATGTTATCTAGAATACAGCAAAAAACTGACTCTCCTTTATATAAAATATAAATATTAAATAATTATTTCAACTTTTTAAATATTTATATAAGTATAAGTTAATTATTTTAATTATATATAGATTATATATTTTAATATATACTTACATATTTTAATTATTTTATTCTATTTTATTTTTAAAAAATTAAATAAATTTTTACCCCTGTCCTCGTTGCCGGCGGCCACTGCTCCCATCGCCCTAAATTTGGGCGACAGCGGTGGCCCAAAGAAGTGGACGACCGCCATCGCCCAAACTGAGGGCAAAGCCGTCCTCTCAGCGGCTGCCGACTCTATTATATATATATATATATATATTGTGCATGATTGTATATATATAGTATATTTTTAAGTTATTTCAGATTTGGACCTTTAATTTTTTTACTAGTAAGATCAAAGGCTATCATTATAATGGTATAACGAGTAATTTTGTAGAAAATTTAACGTTGTTAAACAATTAACGAAAGGGAAAAGTTTGCACAATTTTTAAAAATACAGGGTTTATTTTGCTTATTTTCTTAATACAGAGAATTTTTACTAAATTTTTAAATCTAGAGGGGGTTTTATGCAATTTATTTTTTTTTAAATCTAGTTCGATTTATTATGACTTTCTAACAATATATTTCATAAGTTATTTTTTTTTTTTAATTTGCTCATCACTTAACTATTCCGTCCAATAATTAATGAAGAAGTCACTTGAACACTAGCAGGTTGGTTTTGCGGGAGAATCCAACATGTTACATGTAAGGGCCGTTTCTTATAATTTATGTAAAAATTATATATTATATATTACTAAATAAAGTAAATAAATTATGAACAACTACAAGAAAATGGATGAATAGTGATGAAAAAAATGAGCCTGATCTAATTAACAAATAAAATTCTTTCTGTTAATCTACATTATTAACAAGAAATTTACTTCCTAACGAATTTATCAACAAATTGTTCAAATATATATTAAATAACTTGATAATTAGCTTGACACTAATTTTACTTCAAATTTTCTTATAGCTATTAAATTATTTTTTATAATAAAAAATATATAAACAAAAACACAGCAGCCACCACGACAACACTCCACCAAAAAAGCATTCAAGTGTATACATAAACATAGCAACGACAGGCTAAAGGTACTGTCCAACATCGGCAAGAGGATGCATCCATGGATGCGACCCGATGCCAGACATTAACTGGTCACGCTAGCGAAAACTGTTGCAAAAGGCTATCAACACAATGCGTGAAACAACCAAGATGACCGCGCTTCAAACTAACATCATCCTCTCACGCACACACGAAGAAAACAAAAAGAAAAACAAACTTATGAAAAATACTGTGCATGAGAAATCTTTTTCTCAGTGACAGAGGTATGAAAAATGTGTGTTATTTGACAAACAAATCTTGAAATTAGGGACCATATTCACTAACTTGGCATGCAAAGAATTTTTGTGTTTTTGCGAAAATGTGGACCCTTTTTTCTGATATGTTATGGTCGGCAAAACTTGAGTGATAGCTTTAAAGGACCACATCGATTTATAAACATGAAAAAAATGATATGGCACATCATTTGTTCCTACAATTTCTGCAAAATCGGGCATCGAAAAGACTAAAATTGCAAATCTCCAAAAGTTACAGAATCTTTTTGCAATTCTTAGAATAGTAAAGGATAAAAATGTCAAAATCGCTAGGTGCACATGATTTATTCGATAACTTTTACAAAATCCGATACCGGAAGGACAAAATCACCAAATATGTAAAAAAATTATAGGACTATTAATTTTACAACCCTAAAAAATTAAAGGGCAAAAAATATCGAAATGTTGAAATTACGGAATAAAAAATATATTTAAGTCTATATTTAAACATGATCACTTATTTGTCACTAAATGTTTTTATTGTGTAGCGAGAAAAATAAAATTTAGAATAACTAAAACAACTAAAGAAAAGGAATAACATGACAATTATTGGCATGAACATTTTCATTTTAATGGAAAAGTAACTTTAATCCATATTACAATTATGGAAAAGTAAACATTACAATTATTAGAATCCACAAACAACTTATTAATTTGACATTATTTTGATTTGCACCAAATTTATTTTTATCCAAACTAATACTTGTGAAGTAGTGAGATTCGACTATTCGTTTATTTTAACCTTTGAAGATCATAGACACCCTTATGATGATGCTAGACTAAAGGGGACGATAGCCGTCTCCAGGTCAAAGGGGGCGATGGCCGGCCCCTAGTCTTCTGGGTGAGTACATATTATTTATGTAGAATATATTATATTTATTATTTATATATTTTTTTTGTATATTATATAAATATAAAGATAAAAAAGATTATAAAATATGGACCTTTGATCTTTAAAATATTTTGATCTATTTTCTGTTTCTTTTATCATTATTATATATTTATAAATTTTAAAAAATTTCAAATTGTGACCCTTCATTTGTAAGATTATCCAATTGTTATTTCTAATTGATCACATCTAACCCGCACAAAATAACTCCTCATTTGTTGGAAAATTCAACAAGTTCCTCTTAAATGCCCGTACTAGGTTGTGTTGCACAATTAATTCAAATTGCACGTTATAAATCCGAGTGGTTCCTGACCTTAACAAATCCGGAAAAAGGGTCCACATTTTGGCAAAAACACAAAATTCTTTGCATGCGAATTTAATGAATATGGCCCCTAATTTCAAGATTTTTTCTCCGAAAATCAACACATTTTTCACACGTCTGTCTCTATCTGCACAATAATTGTACCAACATAGATAAGAGTAATGAGGATTGAGGACCCAGTTTTTCAGGTATGGCCTTCATGAATTCTAGACCACAAATAAATAGTTTTTTTTACACTTTTGATTTAATTCCAGAAAAATTTCAGTTTTAAGGATTAGAATTTTATTTGAATTGCAAATAATAGAATTAAATAATTTTAAAATAATTACTTTCATTTTTCTTTTAAAAATATAATTGTATATACTAATGTTCAATGATAGAAATATGTGTAAAATTATGAATTTAATATGTTTCGTAGCTACGTAAAAAATATATTCACCTCTAAATATATAGTTCTACACGTACAACTCCTAAATAAGAAACAAACAAAAATAATACAAAATAATGCAAACCCTCTAAACATTAAAAAGTTAATAAGATCAACAATAGAGAAACATTATTAGAATCCACAAACAATTTATAAATTTGATATTATTTTACTTTGCACCAAATTTATATTTATGCAAACTAATACTTGTGAAATAGTGAGATTCGGCTACCCGCTTGAAGATCATAGGCACCCTTGTGATGATGCTAGATTAAAGGGGACGATAGCTGTCACCAGATCAAATGAAGCGACGACTGTCCCTATACATATTATTTATGTAGAAGCATATTGCTGATATTTTCATTAGAGGTAAAATTCAACTAGTCCCTCTCAAATTCGTTTACTAGTTTGTGTTGGACAATTAATTCAAATTGCACGTTTCTAAATCCGAGTGGTCCTTGAAAGCTATCACTCAATGCTGACCCTAGCGAATCAGAAAAAAGGGTCCACATTTTCGCAAAAACACAAACGAATATGGTCCCTAATTTCAGGATTTGTTTTCGGAAAATCAACACATTTTTCACACGTCTGTCTCTAAGAAAAAGACTTCTCTGCACAATAATTGTACAACACAGATAAGAGTAATGAGGACCCAGTTTTTCAGGTATGTTCATGAAATCTAGACCACAAATCAATAGGTTTTTTACACTTTTGATATTTCAAAATAAAAAAGGGTAATATATCCATTATAAAAAAATAACGGTAGAAAAATAAGTGATAATTTAATATTATTAATATATATTACTATTAACTGTGTAAATTTTGGTCTAATAGTTTAGTTTTATTTCCCTCTATGTGCATGAAATGACTATGTTTTCAATCAATATGATATTATAATCTATTTTATCGGCTAGATAGATGATAGGGGCAGTATTTTTTGCCCATCATTGTTAGGTTTATGTTTGTAATTGAATGCTTTTTCAGTATGGTGATGCTATGGTAGTTTTTATATATTCTTTAATTTATTTTATTTTGTTATATATAATATATAAATATATTTATTTTATTTACTTACATAAATTTAAAGAGCCCCTCACATGTTCGATTCTCCCCCAAAACAAACCTGTTACCAGCATGATTTTTTTTTTAATTATTGGATGAAAAAGTCATGCGAGGACCAAATTTGAATTATTTTTTAATTTATAAGATGTAATGTGAGAAAATTAATAATAACAGAAAATTAAAAAAGATCATAATATAGGAAAATAAAAATGTGATTTTCCCATAAGATTGGTTTTTTGGAATAAAATTGTGTTAGATAACATTATGGGGCTAATTAAATTTTTAAAATTAAATGGTTTCTTGATGTTAAACTTATAGGAGGAAAAAAGTAAAGACAACCTAACCCCACCTGACCCACCAATCTCATTACCCTCGAGAATGAAAACACAAACACAACTACAAGAATTCTCCTATAAATACCCCATTCTGCAGAACTCTTAGAAACCACACAGACATTTACTCAATCAAAGATTACAACAAGAGCAAAGAAGGAGCAAAAGCTAAAGATGACTTCATGCAGCTCAATTATACCTGGTAAATTTCATCGACTGCCTCTATACAATTTTTTTTAGGGTACATATCACATTATGCTCTTTATGGGGGAGTAGACCTATAAATAAAATTACAACTCTAAAAGGTATATTTATAATTTTACGAAGACATGAAATATTTGTATAATTAGACCTAATCAGGGTCTAACTCAATGTATTTATCCTAATTCTTTGGTCCATGCAGGTAAGAGCTCGTGGCCTGAGTTAGTTGGGGTGTGTGGAGAGATCGCAGCAAAGACGATTGAGAAAGAGAACTCTTTAGTCACTGTTCTTCTTGTTCCACCGGGAATACCAGATCGTGCGCTCAGATGCGAACGAGTAATCGTTTACGTGGATGAGAAAGGCATCGTTACCTCGGTGCCTGGGCTTGGTTAAAACAAATGGATGATCGAATCCTCACTACTTCACACGTATTAGTTTGGATTCGAAAAAAATTGGTCCAAGTTAAAATAAGGTCCAATTAATAAGTTGTTTGTGGATACTAATTGTGGTTTCTATGTAATGTGTGTGTCAATAAATAGTGCGGCAAGTTTCTTGTTGCTTCAAATTTGGGACACTTAAAGTGTGACGAGAAACTTGTCCCTTGTAATAAATGATGTCAATATTTCATGTCATGTATTAAGACGTGAAAGTATGTCCGTACCAATAAATGTTATGTTATTTCTTTTCTGGAGTTGCTTATTTATTCTTTAATTTAACACAATTAAAGAGGATTGCGAGATTTAAAAAAAAATGATGGTATTCAAATTATTACAAATTGTATGTTCGAAAAACTAAAAGTGTTTCTCTCTTGATAAATCCACTCAAAACATAAAATAAGACTCAAATAATTTTGTTTTCAGACCAACATATAGGTTTAAGAGACAGACTATTCTTTTTAAAAATTTACACCATTGAAGATTTATTATTCTTCATAGGTTTGATTAGGAAGGGCAAAATGGATTAAGGTTCATGAGTTCAACCCAACTCAACTAGTTTTGGGTTGGATTAGATTGTTTATATTTTAAAATGAATTTTTATGGATTGAAGTTAAATAAAATTATATTTTGTATGAGTTGGATATGGGTTGACAATGGGTTTAATCAGAATTTTAATAAGTTCAACCCGTAAATTAAAATAACAAAAAAACTAAAAGAAACCACCATTTCCTCACTCACACACACACACACACTCTCTCTCTCTCTCACACACATACACAAATATGCTCACAACTCTTTTTGGTTTATACACACACACACACATACACACTTTCACATCTCTCTCACAACAACCCTCTTTCTCGAACACACACACAAAAAAAAAACTCTCACAACTCCTCTTTCTTTATATACACACGGGAAAAAGATCCGAATAGTCATCTATTTATATCTTAAAATCATTTTGGTCTTTCAAATTTGATAATATTAATTTTAGTCCTCTATCTTTTCATTTTGCTTAGATTTGGTTCTTTCAGCCAATTTTATGACCATTTTGCCCTTTTTGATAAATAAGCTTAATAGTCCATTTTAATGCTTTAAAAATAGACCAACATGCTTGCGAAATAAATTAAGACCCCATCAATTCATACCTTGCTTTGACTGTTTTGTTTTTGGGTTCTCCAAGTCCTCAGTTTTACGAACTTTCTCCAACCACATTACCGCAACAAATGGTTTGCAGGCACTTGGCTCCTTCAGTAACAAAGCAGCACATCCCTATTTCATTTCCTACCTTAGGGCGTAAAAGGGACTCCAATATAGGGATTTAATAGAATTTTGGACAAACAATTTGAATAGAAATCTAACTTTTTATTGATGAAATATATGGAATATTACATAGATATTATTCCTCCGTTGGGGGAGACAACTGTTTAGCTTCTTATATGATAGAGGACTTGACTCGTTGGGGAAACTCCCATAAACTGAAAGATTAAAACACTACAAAAGATTGAAAAGACTTAGAATTCTAATGCTCTGAAAAGCAGGAGAAATTTTCTGATGGTCCCCTTTTGCTTCATTGCATCTTTATTTATAGGCATCCGCCGACTTTAAATTCGGACTCCAAATTTATTTTTTATGACGTCATTGCATTTTCATCCTCTTGTCTCTTTCAAATGACGTCACTGCGTTCGTCATTGCCTCGTCTTTTCCAGCTGTTAGTTATAATGGCTTGCTGGCCATGTGATTTCCAGATGTCTTTCTTGCTTTGCTGACTGTTGGCTTTTGTCGTTTTCCAATCGACAGTCTTATCTTTGATCTTTTACATCCTTTAATTTTACTTCTTTTTGTAAAATTTTTCTTTTTCCCTTATCCTAGTCTGGCTCGGATTTATTTTACGTGACCCGAACTTTTGTCCTGAACAAGGGCTTTTCTTATTTTTCATTGTAAGGGCATCAATGGTTATGTCGTTGCCCAACATGCAACATGTTGCACGTCTTTATTCTTGTTGCTTCGGTCGCCGGCAGCTTATTCTCCCAAATTAACATCCTCTTCTTTTCAAATAAACTTTCTGCGAACTCAGTATTTTTTCCCATCATGGAAGTTAACATGAACGATCCATTCACTTTGTTGGAGAAAATCTTGAATGGATACTTGACTTTGTCCATGTTCGTGAGACAGATCCATAATTCTCAAACTCTTTTGGTAGAGATTCTATCTTTATTAATGTCTGATACTAGGGGAGCTTCTCCTGAGGCGGCTTTGATTTAGTTGAAAGCCACTATATCTGGCCTCTGCAGCTTTATGAAATGAAATGCTGGATGAGACTCTTTTCCTGCAATTTTTGGAGCAACTGATACAAATTTTATCTCCAAAATATCGTCTCTCTTTAAGTGGGGGTTATTTTGCCACGAATCAAAGACCGCCCCATTAATCCATTATGAAAGTTTTGAGATTTTTGAAAAACTTGGTGACATAGTATGAACTGAAGCAAGAGTTCCAAAATCATACCATTCTCGAACATCTTCTGGTTTTGACCCGTCTAACATCCAGACCCTATTATATTTTCCGAATGTTTCGATAATGGTCTTGCTGGGTTCACTCTTTTGCGAGAAATTAATTTTTTCCACATGCGCTGATAGTCCTGCCAAGCAGAAGAAGATATCAACTTGTTAGTATTAACCATAGAAGTGCTCGTCATCAATCTAAGACTAATCTCCCCCTCTTTTATCCTAGAGGTGTTGGGTTGACTTGAATTTACAGGAGTTTGCACTTTATGTGACTCAATTGTTGCCGTTTCACCAGAGTCTGGTCATGACTTTGTGCAATCGGTACTTGAATCCGACGCTACAGATCTAGAACCCCGTTTCCAGCACATGAGGAGTTATTTTGTGTGAAATGAGAACTGTTGGATGTGATCAATTAGAAACAACAATTGGATCTCAATTTCAGGATTAACCAGATTTTAAAAATCTTACAAATGAGGGTCACAATTTGATTTTTTTTTAAATTATAAATATATAGTAAAATAAAATAACATAAATAAATAATAATTATAATAACAGAAAATAGATCAAAATATTTTAAATATCAAAGGTCCATATTTTATAATCTTTTATTTTTATATTTATATAATATACAAAAAATATATAAATATAATATACTTCTACATAAATAATATGTACTCACCTAGAAGACCAGGGGCAGCTGTCGTCCCCTTTAATTTGGTGACGGCGGTCGCCCCATTTAGTCTAGCATCATCATAAGGGTGTCTATGATCTTTAAGGGTTAAAACAAATGAATAGTCGAATCTCACTATAGTTTGGATAAAAATAAATTTGGTGCAAAGTATAATAATGTCAAATTAATAAGTTATTTGTGGATGCTAATAATGTTTCTTCGTTGTAATGTGTGTGTCAATAAATAGTGCAGCAAATTTAATATTTGTTCAAATTTGGAATATTTAAAGCTCTACTAATAAATGATGTTAATATTTCGTGTGAGGAGCATAGCTCCTTAGGTGGTTCTGTTGGGGAAGCCATTTTGCCTTACTCCCTATTTATTCATCATATGGAATAAAGTTACTTTTCCATTAAAAAAAATATTAATGCCAATAAATGTCATGTTACTCTAAATTTTATTTTTCCCCCTACACAATAAGAAAATTTAGGGACAAATAGGTGGTCATATTTAAATATAGACTTAAATACATTTTTGATTCTCTAATTTTGACACTTCGATATTTTTATTTTTTGATTTTCTAGAATTGGGAAATAGTCCTGTACCTTTTTCATATATTTGGCGATTTTGTCCTTCCGATATCGAATTTTGCAAAAGTTATTGGAATAAATCATATGCACCTAACGATTTTGACATTTTTATCCTTTACTATTCTAGGAGTTGCAAAAGAATTCTGTAACTTTGGACATTTCGCAATTTTGGTCTTTTTGATGCCCAATTTTGCAAAAACTGTATGAACAAATCATGTGCCATATCATTTTCTTTTTAAAAAATTTCATCCATATTGAAATATGTGAACCAATAAGAACAAAAAATGAACAACGTGAGACCCATATTGTTTATTTCGGCAACTTCTCCAAAATCTTGCACCAGAAGGGTCAAAATTATGAAATATCAAAACGTTATCGGATTCTTTTACAATTCTAAAAAGATAAAGGATAAAATACCAAAATATAAAAATCACAAGCTCATGTAAGGACAGTTAATACAAATTGCACGTTTATAGATCGATGTGGTCCTTTAAAGCTACCACTCAAGTTTTCCCGACCATAACATATCAGAAAAAAGGGTCCACATTTTCGCAAAAACACAAAATTGATTGCATGCGAAGTCAGTGAACATGGTCCATAATTTCAAGATTTGTTTGTCAAATAACACACATTTTTCACACCTCTGTCACTGAGAAAAAGACTTCTGTGCACAGTAATTGTACAACATATTTGAGGACCCAGTTTTTAGAGAAATGGGAAAATTGCATTTCTGATTCTAAATATCACGATATTTTTTTTAATTTAATCTTATTTGTTTTTATTTTTTCAAATTGTATTTGATAAGTTGAAATTTCTGTATTTTAGTTTTTATGTGTATTTTCCATCAATTAAGTAATGAAAAATGTACGAAAAATGCATGCAAGACTAAAATAAAAAAAAAAATTAATTTAAGGAATGCAATGTGAGTAATTAAATCATGATAATCGGGACCAAATTAAAAAGTACTCTAACATATACAATAAAAAATGCAATTTTCCCTAAATATGACGTTCATGAATGCTAGACCGCCATAAATTTTTTTTTTCACATTTAATATTTCCAAAAAAAAAAGTAATATATTCATTATAAAAAAATAACGATAGAAATATTAGGTGCTAATTTTAATATTATTAGTATATATTATTACTAATTTTAAGTTTTTCGAGAGTGTCAATTTTGGTCTAATACTTCAGTTTCTTCTACTTTTTTTTTTTTTTTTTTTTTTTTTTTTTTTTTTTCGTGTATGCGTGAGACGACGATGTTAGTTTGAAGCGCGGTAATCTTGATTGCTTCACGCTTTGTGGCGATAGTCTTTTGCAACAGTTTTTGGTAGCATGACCAGTTAATTGGCATTTAAACTTCTTTTGTATCATGTTTTTATTCATTTCTTGGAAAAAAAGTTTCTCCAATTCCGAAATTAAATTGGCATGAAAGGACTAAAAGTCGGAGAAGAATAAATTTCTCATGGAGTGAGCACATTTGTACGGGACAAAGCAAATAAGTATCTTCACCGATCGTTGCCTATGTTTGTGTATATAGTTTAATGCTTTTCCGGTGCAGTGTTGCTATGTTTGTGTTTATATATTTTTTGTATTTTATTGCAAGAAAATAACTCAATAGCTATTAAAAAAAAAATTAGTGTTAAAGTAATTATCAAGTTATTTGATATATGTTTTGAATAATTTGTTGATGATTCATTAGTAAGTAAATTTCTTATTTTAAATAATGTAGATTAACAATGAAAATTTTATTTGTTAATTAGGTCGAGGTTGATTTTTTTTCGTAACTATTGAGCTATTTTCTTTGTAGTTATCCATAATTTATTTATTTTATTCAGTAATATATAATATATAAATTTTTTTTATATAAATTTAAGGAACCCCTCACAAGTGACATGTTGGATTCTCCCACAAAACAAACCTGCTAACGTCGAAGTGACTTCTTCATTAATTATTTGATAGAATAGTCACATGAGGAGCAAAATGAAGAAAATTTTTTAACGTATAAAATATATTGTTAGAAAATTATAATAAATCGAAATAAATTAAAAAAAAGATAAATTACATAAAATCCCCTCATGATTTAAAAATTAAGTTAAAAGTTCTCTTTGTAAAAAAAAATAGATAAAAAATTCTCTGTATTTTTAAAAAACCGCCCACTCATTTAGGCGGCCACTATCTCCCAGATCCAGGGCGACAATTGCCCAAATGAGAGGACGACGTTGCCCTCAGTCTGGCGGATGGGCGCAATGGCTACCGTCAGTGGCAGCCGGCAGTGAGGGGAGGGGTAAGAGTTTTATTTAATTTTTTAAAAATAAAGTAGAAATAAAATAATTAAAAGATGTAATTGTATATGTTATATATATAATTAAAATAATTAATTTATATTTATATAAATATTTAAAAATTTGAAATGATTATTTTAATTTATATTTTATATAAATATTTAAATTTGAAAAGTGAATTTTAGTACATTATATTTTTGTATTATCAATTTTCAATTTAAATTTAAATTTTGCAAATTTCTATTAGTTCTGGAATTTAATTAATATATTTTATAAATAAATATAATTTATTAAAATATATATAGATTACATAATAATTTAAATTAATTAATAATATATAATCTATTAAAGTATATGTAAAGGGCAAAAAAGAGGTAAAATGGACATTTACACACCTAGAGTAACTCTAAACAAGGTAAGAAAATAAAGTCTACTCGCGCAATCGGCGAGTGTCAAACACTCTTCGTTAGTTTCTAACAGAGATGGGATTTTGTTACTGTATTTTAGATAACACGGGGTTTTTTGCTTATAAATATAACACATGAAGGTTACGGCGGTATTTTCTTAAAACACAAGGCGTGTTATACAATTTACCCTAAATGAAATCCTAATATAGAAATAAAAGTGCGATTTCCCGTGAGATTGCTTTTTTGGAATAAAATTGTGTTAGATAACATTATGGGGCTAATTAAATATTTAAAATTAAATGGTTTCTTGATGTTAAACTTACAAGAGTAAAACAGTAAAGACAACCTAACCCCACCTGACCCACCAATCTCATTACCCTCAGTAATGAAACACAAACACAACTACAAGAATTCTCCTATAAATACCCATTCTGCACAACTCTGAGAAACCACACACAGACATTTACTTAATCAAAGATTACTACAAGAGCAAAGAAGGAGCAAAAGCTAAGGATGGCATCCATTTGTGAAGGTACTGAAATCAAAATGTTTTTGAGTTCATTGCAAACATGTTATTTGTATTCATAATTTTACGAACGTATGAGTTATTTGTATAATTAGACCTAATATGGATGTGATTCAATGTAGTTATCCTAATTCATTGGTCCGTGCAGGTAAGAACTCGTGGCCTGAGTTAGTTGGGGTGTGTGGAGAAATCGCAGTAAAAACGATTGAAAAAGAGAACTCTTTGGTCACTGCTATTCTTGTCCCACCAGCAATACCAACTTTTGATTTCAGATGCAATCGAGTATTTGTTGTCGTTGATGAAAAAGGCATCGTGAGAGTGTTGCCCACGATCGGTTAAAACAAATGGATGGTCGAATCCTCACTATTTCACATGTATTAGTTTGGATTCAAATAAATTTGGTGCAAATTAAAGTAATGTCCAATTATTAATAAGTTGTTTGTGGATGCTAATAATGTTTTCTATGTAATGTGTATGTAATAAATAATTCCGCAAGTTTCATGTTTGTTCACATTTGGGACACCTAAAGTGTGATGAGAAACTTGTCCCTTGTAATAAATGGTGTCAATATTTTGCGTCATGTAGATATTTAAAAGTATGCTATTATTAATAAGTGTCATGTTATTCCTTTTCTGTAGTTATTTAGTTATTCTTAATTTTATTTTTGTTGCTACAAAGTTAAAGAGGTTAGCGATAAATAAAAAA
Organism: Sesamum indicum; assembly: GCF_000512975.1. Lineage (NCBI taxonomy): Eukaryota > Viridiplantae > Streptophyta > Magnoliopsida > Lamiales > Pedaliaceae > Sesamum > Sesamum indicum. The sequence goes on from NC_026150.1 coordinate 10,556,173, forward strand.
AAAGTGAGCATTAAAGTAGCAAAAATTTTTATTTTGCGACTATAATTATTTGCATTATTGAAAAATGGTGACTTTTTGGGAAAAAATTATCACTAGAAATAGTTAATGACAAAAAATTGTACACAATGTTATCACTTTATAAAAATTTAAGTTTATATAAGAATAATTATATAGTTATATAGTTATTCAATTAAATAAATATATCATGAATAATTAAATGGGTAATAGAAAGAGTACAACATAAAGTGGTGAATTTGCATGTACATCAGGTAATTACTATTAGATAATGCTTGTCCGGACCAGGTTTGCCCAAATCAAATCAATCGCATAGCAATTGTGTTACACTTATTTTGTGATTGGTCACTTTTTCTAAACTGTTCACCAATCACATGACAAGTATATTATACTTGCCATCAACGCCCACCACCTTCATACCAATAGGCTGTTCTGTTAAAGAAACATCAACAAGCTGAGGAAGCTCCAGAGAGATCTCAGCTAGTGGAGATGACTGTACTAATTTCCCCTTGTTACTAAATAGAGTGCAAGTTGCAAGAGGTGAAGATTGTGAGAAAGAATCCAGACCAGTCGTTTGTCCCCCAACAGTGATTTCCTCAATAAGTTGCACAAATGTCCCATTCAAGCCTTCAAAATGAACACACCAATGCGATAAAAGACGACGAACCACCACCAAACGACAAGAACTATATCCTTTCTCCCAGTCCTCCATAGTGACTATTCACTGATTTGACCTCACACACGTGTAAAAAAAAGTCTCTCAAAATCGCATTGATTTAACCTGATGCGCAATCGTGTCGTAGACAAAATAAATAAAGACAGCACTTCGCCGAAAAAAGCTACAAACAAAACATGATTAAGTTTACTAAATTAAAATTTCTTATAAAAAATAAAAAAATGAGAGACTTCGACTAATTAAGTTTATTTTAATATTGAATGTTTTATATATTATATTTTACTTTCGTACTAATTTATTCCAAAACTAGATCGTCATATGTAACAATTTGTAAATACAAAATGAAAAAGTTTGTGTTGGACAATTAATTCAAATTGCACGTTTATAAATCCGAGTGGTCCTTGAAAGCTATCATCAGAAAAAAGGGTCCACATTTTCTCAAAAACACAAATGAATATGGTCCCTAATTTCAAGGTTCGTTTCGGAAAAATCAACATATTTTTCACACGTCTCTCTAAGAAAAAGACTTCTCTGCACAATAATTGTAGAACATAGATAAGAGTAATGAGGACCCAGTTTTCAGGTATGGCCTTCATGAATTCTAGACCACATATAAATAATTTTTCACACTTTTAATATTTCAAAATAAAAAAGGGTAACATATCCTTTATAGAAAAATAACAATAGAAAAATAAGTGATAATTTAATATTATTAATATTTATTACTACTAACTATAAATGAAGAAGCGGGTTTTCAACGGTGTAAATTTTGGTCTAACAGTTTTAGTTTTTTTCCCCCTCTGTGTGCTGAGATGATTATATTTACAATCGATACGATATTATATTCTGTTTTATCGAGTAGATAGGTGACAGATATTACATTGGTGAGCAGTCCACTTCTATTTTTATTCATTTTTTTTGCGCAAAAACTTTCGCCTTTAAAAAATTAAATGGTAAAAGTAGGAACGGACAAAACAATAAAGAAGAGAAGAATAACAAAACAAAAAAGAAGAATAAAATTTCTCTTGGGATAGCACGTTTGTAGGGGACAAAGCAAATTGAAGTGATGAGGCATATATACCCGCGTCGGGTCGTGTTCATGGATTTGCATCCTCTTGCTAGTGTTGGACAGTATTTTTTGCCCATCATTGCTAGGTTTATGTTTGTAATTGAATGCTTTTTCGGTATGGTGTTGCGGCGGTTGCTATGGTAGTTTTTATATATTCTTTAATATTCATAAGTTATTTAGTTTATTTTGTTATATATAATATATAAATATATTTATTTTATTTACTTACATAAATTTAAAGAGCCCCTCACATGTTGGATTCTCCCCCAAAACAAACCTGTTACCAGCATGATTTTTTTTTTTAATTATTGGCTGAAAAAGTCATGCGAGGACCAAATTTGAATTATTTTTTAATTTATAAGATGTAATGTGAGAAAATTAATAATAACATAAAATTAAAAAAGATCATAATATAGGAAAATAAAAATGTGATTTTCCCCATAAGATTGCTTTTTTGGAATAAAATTGTGTTAGATAACATTATGGGGCTAATTAAATTTTTAAAATTAAATGGTTTCTTGATGTTAAACTTATAAGAGTAAAAAAGTAAAGACAACCTAACCCCACCTGACCCACCAATCTCATCACCCTCAGTAATGAAAACACACTAACAACTACAAGAATTCTCCTATAAATACCCCATTCTGCGGACCTCTGAGAAGCACCACACAGACACTGACTCAATCAAAGATTACAACAAGAGCAAAGGAGGAGCAAAGCTAAGGATGGCATCCATTTGTCAAGGTACTGAAATGAAGATGTATTTCCAGCTTGACTTCATGCTGCTTAATTTCCTTGGGTAAATTTCTTTGGTAGTACATATCAAATCTTGCTCTTTATTGGGGAACAGACCTATAAATAAAATTATAATTCTAAAAGATGTATTTGTAATATTGCAAAAGCACGAGATATTTGTATGATTAGACCTAGTCAGGTGTAAATCAATGTATTTATCCTAATTCTTTGGTCCGTGCAGGTAAGAGCTCGTGGCCTGAGTTAGTTGGGGTGTGTGGAGAGATTGCAGTAAAGACGATTGAGAAAGAGAACTCTTTGGTTACTGCTCTTCTTGTTCCACCGACAATACCAACTCGTGATTTCAGATGCGATCGAGTATTTGTTTACGTTGATGAAAAAGGCATCGTTACAGTAGCGCCTGGGATCGGTTAAAACAAATGGATGATCGAATCCTCACTACTTCACACGTATTAGTTTGGATTTGAATAAATCTGGTCCAAGTTAAAATAAGGTCCAATTAATACGTTGTTGTGGATGCTAATAGTGTTTTCTATGTAGTGTCTGTGTTAATAAATAGTGCGGCAAGTTTCGGGACACCAAAAGTGTGATGAGAAACTTGTCCTTTGTAATAAATGATGTCAATATTTCATGTCATGTATTGAGGCGTGAAAGTATGTTCATACCAATAAATATTATGTTATTCATTTTCTAGAGTTGCTTATTTGTTCTTTAATTTAGTTTTATAGCTACACAATTAGAGAGGATAGCGAGATTAAAAGAAAAAGTGATCGTATTCAAATTATTACAAATTGTATGTTCGAAAAACTAAAAGTGTCTCTCTCTTGAAAAATTGACTCAAAACATAAAACAAGACACAAATAATTTTGTTTGTAGATCACCATATAGATTTAAGAGACAGACAATTCTTTTTCAAAAATTTACACCACCGAATTATTATTCTTCATAGGTTTGATTAGGACAATATTGTTTTTTAAGATTTAGGAGTTCAACCCAATTCAACTAGTTTTGGGATAGAATATGTCGTTTATATTTTAAAATGAATTTATATTAGCCGGATTTATATAAATTTATATTAATTTGTATGAATTGAATATGTATTGATAATGAGCTTAATCTGAATTTTAATAAGTTCAACCCATAAATTAAAATAACAGAAAAACTAAAAGAAACCACCATTTCCTCAAAAACACACACACACACGATATCACATATCTCTCTCTCAACACAAATACGCTCACAACACATTTTTGCTTTATACAAGCACACACAGACAAAAACTCTTTCACATCTCTCTCTCACATACACAGCCTTTTTTCTTCACACACACACGCACACACAAAATAGAAAAAAAATCCTCTCACAACTCCTCTTTCTTCATACACATACACACACAAGTTTAGTCGTATTACATAACAAGTAGTAATTATCTTTTTCAATATTTCAAGCATTACTTTTTTTTTCTCTCTATTGTGTGAAATTTTGAAATCTTTAGAATTAAATTAATAATATAGTTTATATAACCGACCCAATCTATTTGCAATCTGACCCAATTTGCAACCCGTTCATTTAGGCTCATTTTGTACCCAATCCAAATCCGGTCAAACCAACCCATTTGCCAACCCCTAGGTTTGATGTTCACTTTTCTTTTTTTTATTGTTATGAATGTATTGCCATGTTCTTTTGTATCTTTTTTTAGAAATTTAATATTTGATCTTTGGTTTGATTTTTCTTAAATGTAATATAAATTTTATATCCGGCCCTAATTAACAGAAAACATTATAATTTAGGTTAAGCTCAATTGGAGGAAGGAATGGTTTTTTCTAGTAGAATTATATTGATGAACATCTATAATGGACATGGAGGGCGATACGACACAGTTGCAACAGCACAAGAAATTTTAAGAAATTAGATACAGCACAATACTGACACAGCTATATATAATTATACATATATATATATATACACTATATGAAAATCAACCAATAACTAGATAAATTAGCAAGAAGAGTAAATTTATTGGTGAGTAGCAACTAATTTAACAAGGGATAAAGATTTTAAATTTTTATAGTTTCAAAATTAACGTTAGAAAAGAAATATTCCGTTGCTAATGTTAGAAAGAAATTTTCTTGTTGCGAACACTACACAAAAAGACATTTTATAACGGTTTTTTTGTAACGGCCATATGGCCATTCGAATATACACAGCCTTTGTAACATTCTTGTAATGGAATGACCGCGCTGACGTTGGGGTAATAAAAATGAAATTATTTTGTAATGGCATAACCATTACAAAAGTTGTGTGTGCCTAAAACCGTTATAATTTGTACACCGTTACTAATTTTTTAAGATTTTTGTAATGGCTAGTTATACTTGTAACGGCTTTTTGGTGAAATAAGTAGTCGTTACAAAGGTAGTGGCAAAAATCATTGCAAAACTAACAAAAATACGGCGTTACAAAAACTATAATGAGACGATTTTTTTTAATAGTCGTCATAAAATTTGTTATAAAATAATGGCTATATTTTCTAATGGCTAGTTTAAAAGGCTATCTTAGGAGTTTCAAAAGCCGTTACCAAAATTGTTATAAAAAAATTTATATATTCATTTCATTTCATTTCATTTGTTGTAGGAATTCTTATACTAACCACACACACTCTCAACACTCTGATTTTTGTATATATACATTTGATTAGCTTTTAGATTATTACTCGAATTTTGGACTATCAACTAGTGTTGATCATCACTTAAGTCGGTTGACTAGGTAATAGAAACTAATTTAATACTTTATTGTGTTTAATTAAATAAATTATAGATTACTTATTTTAGTTTATAATTTTTTATTAATCTTATATGATGCTAATTATATGTATTCTCCTAAATAGTATAGTGTAATATCAATAGTGAAGAGCAACAACTGTCATGTATTCATGCAGAAATTGATCCTGACTGCCTTTCGTGAGATGCTTCCAAAGCATGTATGGAGTGCATTAAGGGAGGTTAGTCTTTAATTTCAAAGCATATACTCGACCACGCTTGATGTTGCCAAGGTACATGAGTTAGAAAATAGCGTTGCCATCATATTGTGCAACCTTGAAAAGATATTTTCTCTAGCATTCTTTGACTCAATGAAGCTCCTCATTGTTCACCTACTATATGAAGCTCGCATAGGAGGACTAGTGCAATACAGGTGGATGTACCCATTTGAAAGGTTTCTACATGAGTTGAAGAAAAATGTGAAAAATAAAGTACATGTCGAGGCATACGTTATCAAGAAAATCAGTTTGTTTTCTTCAAAATACGTTGTACCTGACGTGCTATCCAAGTGAAGCATGCCTCGTAAAAATGATGAGTGCACGAGCAGCGATGATGGGAATCCCAGTGTCTATTTTCAACTATCCTAGTCGGGCTAGTGGTGCCTTGAAAAAGAGATGGCTCAGTAGACTGGAACGGCACATAATCGAGACGTACACTTTGACCAACTGTGAAGTAGTCATGCCAAAGCTTCACAACAACGATTCACTAATCAGATTGGTAGGCTGTGAGACGAACGGGGCCAATGGTGTGATGATAAAGAGTCGGTTCAAGAGATCATCTAGCGTTATTTTCATAATATCTTTACATCAGCGAACCTTTCCAATGGCGAGCTCTAAAAAGTGATTAAAACAGTACCTAAGCGTGCGTCTAAAGATGAACTAGGATATTCTTATGTACAATGCGAATGAGGTAAAATGAGCCCTATCTCAAATGTTCCCCTATAAATTCCCTATCCCCACCTTTTTATCGTTTCTGGCATATTGTTGAAAATTCTACTTTGAAGTGTGTGTTTAATGTGCTTTACAATCATTCATTTAATCCATCTCTAAATGTTACTCATATAATCTTGATCCCCATATGCTCTAAGGCTGAGTTTGTGTCCCAATTCTGGTCTATTAATCTTTGCAATGTTGCCTATAAATTCATTTCTAAATGCATAGCTAATCGGCTTAAACCTCTGCTCAACTTAATTATTTCACCTTTACAATCGGCATTTGTCCCAGGGAGACTGATCACGGATGGTGGTCATGTAGCGATTAAGAAAGATATGAGTAAAGCCTATGATAGAATTGAAGGGAAATTTCTTAAGCATATCCTCTGTAGGATTAGATTCCCTGATGCCGTTGTTGATCTTGTTTTGAGTTGTGTGACATCGATTTCCTATTCATTTTCATGCTTAATGGTTCTCAATTTGAATTCCTCCAATCGGGAAGAGCCATTCGATAAGAAGACCCTCTCTCCCCTTATCTTTATATCCTATGTGCAGAAGCCAAGTACTTTCGAAGAAGCAATTTCCTACCTGCCAAAAAAAAAAAGAATCAAGTTTAAGCAAGAAAAGTTACAGGGTGAAAATTATTTTGTTAGGTTCAAAAGTAAAATTGCCATTTTTCAACATTTAACGTCAAATTTGTAAGCAATTAATGGATAAAACATGATAATGAAGAACCCTAAAACAAAGAATTCTATTTGACATGTCATCCCTATTTCTACAGCCTGTCTCCCGCTTTTCGAGGAGGCAGTTATAATCTGTCTGAAAGGATCTCAAGTTTCTCAATTCTACCACGTCTTCCAACCATTGGAGAGTATGCTACTAGCTTTCCATCTTTCTTGGCCATGCTGGTAACACGTTATTGAACCGAGTGGCTTTTGTGTAGCCAACATATGTTCTTTCCTTACTTGGGCCTTCCCAATTATGCTTGGGTTTCCCTATTTGGCCATTTCTTAGACAACATGGCCATTGCTTTCTGGCTACTCTAGGCACGCTTAGTGTTTCAAATTGGACTTGCCTCTAACTTAAAAAATTATCAATTTTCAAATTAGTTAAACAATTAATTACATTTAATATTAATTAACAGTTGTTTTGTTGGATGTATATTATAAATATATACATTCTTCTTAATACAATGCGATATGATAGCAGTCGAAAAATTAAAATTTGAAGTCACAATTTCTACCATGGAAAATGTTGCCACACCTTTCTAAAATGGTGACCAAATGGAATATACCTCCCCTGAAATTACTAATAGATATACAATTTCTAAACTGTAATGTATTTATCTCTGTAGTGATGAGCCCAAATAAACATACCTTAACCAAACCATTGCAGAAAAATTAGCGGGTTACAAAAAAATGCTCAATACAGCTATGTCTTTCTTAGTTAAATCAACCAACAGACAAACCAAGTTGCCGAGATACGTTTCTCCAATGTTTGAACTTGCGAGCGGAAGTCTGCTGCAATCTTCTTCATCTTCATTATTATGATTTTGGTTTCATCTACTGGGAAGGGAAAATCAATTATCGGTAAAGAGAGGTGAAGAAAGGAAGTGGCAAATCATGGTAAAAAGTCTACGGAATATGGACTCTCCTAACTCTCCTCTCACACACACTCCTACACCTCCAAACACACACATACGCAACAACGGACAACATGGTGGCAAGGATGGCTTCGCGGTGGCAGAGGAAGCGGATAACAAGGCGGTTGCTATCGATAACCATGGAGAGGGTGTTCTGTTGATCAATGATGGGGCTGGCAACTCCATTATCGCGCAGATTCGAACAGAGTTTAACCTTGCAGAACTTTTGCCCTTGTGAAAAGGGTGATCGGAGATGGCGATAGGGAATCAAAGGCAGCACTCGCTACACTGATGCAGAAGTTTGTCCATGTGCCTATGTCAGAGACGGCTGGTTCAGGGACAGAAATTGGGACGAAGGCGGACACAGGTGGCGAGTTGGCGGAACAGCAGGTAAGGCTATTGGTTTGGAATGGGAGAAACAGGCCTCACAGTCCGTGCGAGATGGATGCCCCGGCTGAGCGGGGTGCTCTCCCTAGCCCCGACTCATGGTCCGCACGGGTGGAGGGCATTCCGTCTGCGAGAATGGTTGGTCCCAATATTCTTGATGGCCGAACAACATGGGGACCAACCACGGAGCCTGTACCCATGCATGGTTCACCTACGGGTGTTTTCATTGGTAACATTCCTCACTTCTTCTGTTATGATTGATTCCAACGATAAATTTGTTGATGGCTTTATTAATTCTACGTGAAATTTTTTGTCATATGTTTCTCCGGATCCACAACATGGTGAAATTATTGTGCGTCCTTTGCTGGACATGATTGATAATGGTTGTCGCTGTTGGAGGGCAATTACTGATGGTTATTTTCTTGGCAGGAAGCCGTACTTTAAACACCTCAGGGCCTATGTGTGTTCGGTGTGGCCGCCGATTCGTGAGGTGATTGCCACATCCAACGGATTCTATTTCTTTTGTTTTAAGATGGAAGCGGTGATGGAGGAAGTTATTGAAAGTGGTCCGTGGCTATTTCAGGGCCAGCCGATTGTGCTGTAGCATTGGGAACCAGGAATGGCATTATGAAAGCACAAACTTACACAGGTGCCTATTTGGATTAAGCTCAGACACCAGTGGAGTTTTGGACTGATGAGGGGCTCAGTGTAGTTGCCAGTGGCGCTGGTCGACCACTATACCAAGATGATATTATGAAGGCACGCACGAGATTGGATTTCGCTCGTGTATGTGTCATGGTAGATATCTCATCCCGCCTACCTGATCATATTGTTCTAGTAATGCAAACGAGAGAAGGTGGTGAACGACCGTGTCCTGTAGATGTGAAATACGAATAGGTTCCACCTAAGTCCAATACATGTACCAGCCTGGGGTATAAAACGGTGGCGTGCTCGACCTCCAAACCTTCTACTAAACCACTGGTGCCGGTATATGTTCAATGCAAAAAAGAGGAACCTAGGCACTTAGAGGTGGTTAACTCTGATGAACCACCTCAACCTAAACAAGAGGCCACTCAGCCACGGTCTTCGATAGATAAAGGTAAGGAGTTGGTCCTGTTTAACTCGTTTGATCTCCTATGAACTAACGTTGATTATGCAGAGTGTTTCACACGGTGTCCTAAGCCATGCAGCCCCTATGTTCTCAGGTGTTCTTCCGCGAAATAGTTAAACAGCGCATCACCAAACCCTTTTTGCAAATCAATTATGCACAAGGGCACATGTACATAAATCAGGAGGAGATGGTTCAGGAATTTATCTCTTATTATCAGACTCTCCTGCGAGGGGAACGATGCACCAATTACATTGATTTAGGCTCTCTCCATCCATGGGCGAGATATCTAATGAGGAGGGTGGTTGCGAGCTTACCAAACCGATAACCCTATTGAAGTTAAAAATGGCCATCTTTGATATTGCGGAGGATATGGCTCCGGGCTCGGCTTGTTATTCTTCAGGATTCTACAAAGCGGCATGGTCAGTTGCAGGCAACGAAGTTACTCAGGTGATCCTTCAGTTCTTTGCCATATGGAAACTCTTGAGCAAGTGAATACTATGCTACTTGCTCTCATTCCCAATATACACAATCCCACTCTTGTTGCTGATTTTCGTCCAATTTCGTGTAGTAATGTTCTCTACAACGCTATCACAAAAACACTTGTACAGCGATTGAGCAGTGTGTTGGATAAGACTATTAGCCCCTCCTAGAGTGCTTTTGTCCCTGGTCGCTCTATTGGGGATAATATTTTGCTAGACCAGGAGTTATTCACAAGTTATAATCAGAAGTGGTTTCCACTAAGGTGTGCCTTGTTAAAATTTGAGGTGTGGGGAACAGAGTATATTCATGGCAGTAAATTAGGGAAGGAAAAACTAGGCTTTATTCATTTAAAAACTCAAGTACTTTATTCATCTAAAATCTCTCATGTACTAAAGTTACAGAGATGTAAGACTATATATAAAGAACAGAGTTCTAACTAAAGAAGAAAACTAACTCACTTTGAACTCTAGTTGGCAACAGACTCAACAAAAATTAAATACTAGAATACTAATAAAAAATAAATACTGAGAACAAAATGAGAAGTACGAGCAGAACTTGATACGTACAAGCAGAACTTTCAACAGCCCCCCTCAAGATGGAGCCGAGGAAGTGAGGCCTAACTTGCAAAGGAATCGTCCGAAGTCAGCAGTAGGTTGTATCAGGATGACAGCATTGTTATCGCATCAGAAGGGAATGGGTAGCGGAACGGAGACATGGAACAGAATAAAGGCTCATGAGTCTAAAAACCCAAGGCCTACTAAGACCAAAGGCCACAACCATTTCACGATTGCACTAATCACTTAAAGCCACAAAGACTTATAAAACCATAAAGGCTCCACCAATATTCAAAGCCACAAAGGCTTATGGAACCACAAAGGCTCCACCAATATTCAAAGCCACAAAGGCTCATAAAACCACAAAGACCCTACCAATATTCAAAACCATAAAGGCTCATAGAACCACAAAGGCAGACACAAAGGCTCATAGAACCACAAAGACCCTACCAATATTCAAAGCCACAAAGGCTCAACCAATATTCAAAGCCACAAAGGCTCATAGACGAATTTCAGAGAAGGAAGAAGGAGATCATCAGCGTTCGGTTTTGTCGAAGTTTAATCGATGAATGCAGTTTCATGCGGCGGCGCTCTAGGGTTTTAAAGGCAGCGAGCAAGTATGCCGGAGGCGGTGAATTTAGTTTCTTGCATTTTCACCTCATTTTTTAACTCTTCTATTTCTCTAGTTTTTATGATATTTTCTTACTTTGCTTTTTATGTGTTCTTCCATTGATATGTCCGACTAAATTTCTTATTTTCTGGTTAAGGTATGGTGATTGCTTGATTCGTAATACGTTGTGAGATCTAATCTGCTCCTTTTACACTTCTTAAATGAATATTCATGCTATTCTCTGTGCTTTTATTACAAACGTCTGATTTATGAATGATTTTACCGGTTATTTAGAGTCTTTGTTGTCCCTCAAAACAGTGCCTCGAATACACTCGGATTGATCTTGGAACGATGAAGTGTGGTCCCTGCTGCACACACTTTACACTCTCTCCCCCACTCGAGGTGTCGAGACCCGCTCCTGTGGTAGACACACTTAGACATTTGCAAACACACAATGGGCCCGCCTGTCCAACTGTTGGAACCACGCCGCTCAACCCACCATGGAAATGGGACCCACCTGTCCCAAATCTGGTTGAACCAAGCTCCTCCTAGCTCGACCGCAAAACTCAATCTCTTGTCTCGTCCCGAGCGCCTGACTACAACTACAAAGATAGGATCTCTGAGTCCCCGTCCGACAGCAAACTCACACGCAAGGCCCGCATCAGTCCGATCACGAACAAGAATGGGATGTTCAACTCCCGTCTCGACTGCCATAAATAGGTTGGGGTTTGTCGCTCCCCCGCCCGATCGTACTCTGACTTACGCGCATGAAGCCACACTCGAGTCTCAACCCAAGTTCATCATGCCGCTCATGGCGTCAATGGAACCTACTGTTCCTGGTATCGATGAAGCCTACTGCTCCCCTCAATAGTCCCCTTCGAAAATCTTAGACCTAAGAGCCCATAATATGGTGTCAGAATCCCGTCGAGGAAAGTTCTCAAACTCGTGCTCCTAATGAGCACCCAACACATGGCTTAGTAGGCTGTTCCCACTCAAGCTCCGGACAAGTTGTCTCTATCACCTAACGGATGCCTATGTTCCTTGGTTGTTGAAGCGTGTCGTCTCCTGCTAAACGCACCCTCATCTACCACAATAGCATTTCATCCCATAAATCTGCTCGGCCACACACGGCTCGCACTGACAACTGCCCACAAAGGAAGGGGTCTTAATGTCCACCTCGCAACCCCAAGGGTGACTTGTTCCACGCACCTCATGTGCAATTGTGCTTCGGCTCCTGAATATTCAGCACATCCTTCTCCGCACGAAGGTTCTTCAGACTGAGAAGATGGCCCTTCATCCACCCCTCTCAACTCTAGGTGGTATCTCGCCCACCAAAACCGTCTTGTCGCTCAGACCGCCTCTTGACTTGCGGCACTCCGCACACATTGTTGCTACACTCTCTCACAAACTTGGCTCTCGCAGTCCACCCGACGCATCGGCATGTCCCCCTCCTGCTCAGGGAAGCCAAGTGAATTCTGAAGTCTGGATATCAATCTGCTGAAAAAGAAATTTTGAACCACAGTTGACATATTGCTCCACGCTTCTGCTCCGCTCACACCTTTGCCAACCAACAACAATAAAGTTGGACCGTAGCCGCTTGCTCTCTGAAGCAGCCTAAATGCGCACAAAGGACTCTACACAACATGATCTCTGCAGTAGACGTCCCCCAAAATCATCTCGTTGTGAGGAGGGGTGATTTTGTCTCAACTGATGGTCTCAACTGATATCAACTCGCCTCTACCTCGTAAAGCTCATATGCCATTCGTCAACTGGAAGTTCTCGTCCTCCAGACTCGCAATTGACCTTGCCCTAATGAAGGAAACGAGGCTCTGATACCAACTGTCACAAAGGCTCATAAAACCACAAAGGCCCTACCAATATTCAAAGCCACAAAGGCTCATAGAACCACAAACACTCTACCAATATTCAAAGCCACAAAGGCTCATAGAACCACAAAGGCTCTACCAATATTCAAAGCCACAAAGGCTCATAGACAAATTTCAGAGAAGGAAGAAGAAGATCATCAGCGTTCGATTTTGTCGAAGTTTAATCGATGAATGCAGTTCCATGCGGCGGTGCTCTAGGGTTTTAAAGGCAACGAGTAAGTATGCCAGAGGCGGCGTTCTAGGGTTTCAAAGCAACGAGCAAGTATGTCAGCAGAGGCGTGCTAGGGTTTCAAAGGCAGTGAGCAAGTACGTCAGCTGCAGCGTGCTAGGGTTTCAAAAGGCTCTTTTTTTTTTTTTTTTCCAGAAACCTGCTCTGATACCATGTTAAAATTTGAGGTGTGGGGAACATAGTATATTCATGGTAGTAAATTAGGGAAGGAAAAACTAGGCTTTATTCATTTAAAAACTCAAGTACTTTATTTATCTAAACTCTCTCATGTACTAAAGTTACATAGATGTGGGACTATATATAAAGAACAGAGTCCTTACTAAAGAAGAAAACTAACTCACTTTGAACTCTAGTTGGCAACAAACTCAACAAAAATTAAATACTGGAATACTAATAAAAAATAAATACTGAGAACAAAATGATAAGTACGAGCAGAACTTGATATGTACAAGCAGAACTTTCAACATGCCTTGACAGTGGATCTGCATAAAGCATATGACACATGGGTTCTTCGAGGCAGCAAGGGGATTAGGGTAGGGTGATCCTTAAGCAATTAATTGAGCAGAATTTGCGATTCACATTCCATTGGAAATGTGAATCATTACGACTATTTCAGTTGGGCTTTGCTGATGACCTTCTATTATTTTGCAAAGCAAATGTGGCATCTGTTTGTGTATTTAAGCAAGGATTGGACCGCTTTTCTGTGTCATCTGGCTTTCGAGTTAGTGAGCAGAAGAGTATCGGGAACAACTACTTGAGGTCCTTGCATTCCAAGAAGGGCACCTACCAAAGAAATATTTGGGAGTACCATTTCTAGCGTCACGCTTGACAATTGACGACTATCACCCTCTGCTGCTGAAAATTGAGAAGCGTATCAAGGGTTGGGAGGGCATAACTCTGTTATATGTTGGGCAACATCAGATCATCAAATCTGTTTTTATGACGTTGAGTGTTTATTAGGCTTCTGCACTCATATTCCCCAAGGGCATTATACGGGACATTGAGAAACATCTCTGGGGCTTTTTATGGAAGGGAAGGATCGCTAGTGGCTATGCTAAGGTTGCTTGGGCAGATGTGTGTCGGCCGGTTCTTGAATGGGGGCAAGGACTTCGTGATGTTGTCACTCTTAATTGTGCATTGATTTGCAAATGATTGTGTGATCTTATTCGATGTGATCGGACTTCCATATGGGTGGAATGGATTCATCGTGTTCAGTTACATGCGAATTCCATATGGACAGTCGCTGAACGTGGAGGTTCGTGGGGTTGGAGGAAGCTTTCTTCTCCTCCGTCCCTTTTTACGAGCTCTTGTCGAGTATCGGATTGGTGATGATGCTTCATTCTCTCTTTGCCATGATCCATGGCATAGTCTGGGCCCACTTATTTTGTTATTCCCGAGGGGGCCTACCCTTACTAATACGCTACCTAGCACTACTCTTAACTTGGTTATCATGGATGGGCAATAGTGTTAGCCGATCATCACTACGTCTAGAAGGGGCGTGGAGGTTCTACATCAGCTAACAATTGTGCATGGTTGCTCAGAGCAAATTTTGTGGCGTGCTGGAGCACGCCTGCCGACTATATCTTCATTTCATCGCATTTTCTCCCCACCAGGTTTCATGGTAGGATGTCTTCACCATTCTTGGGACCCTTCAAAATTCCACGACACACCTTTGTGCTTGGTTAGCTATCCTCGACAGACTGTCCACATTGGACAAGCTGTAGCAACCTCACTTGGGCACCTCTTGTAATTTGTCTGATGATGACTCTCTGGAAACGCACAACCACCTATTCTTCCGATGTCGCTATTCTCGATACTGCTTGGCAAGGATTCGACATCATATGCGGGTTCTTTGGTCTATAGATGTTACATGGGCGTCAGAAGAAATGGAGAGGGAAACATGTTATTAATGCGACCTACAAAAAATTACTTGCTTCTCTGGTCTATCATATTTGGATATAGTGCAATTGACGCTGGTTTGAGAACGTGCGCCGCTTTGCATGTACTCTTTCTAATACTATTCTTGATAATCTCAGATAGCGGATTATTAGTGCTGAACTACCATTTTCTATTAGCTCATGTGGTCTATATCGCTTATGGCGTATCCCTTGGCTTGTCGAGGGCGAAACTTCATAATTATTCATTATTGTACTGTATTCTTGTACTTTTTTTTCTGTTTAATGAAATTTTCATTTACCGAAAAATATGCTTAATACAGGTCAATATTACAACAACAAATATTAGAAGAATAATATTAAATTCAATAATACAAAGATGATAGAGTAATAACAATAAATCAAGAACAGAATAAAAAAGGTTCAGGGAGCCAAATTCGATAGAAAGTGCACAGCCACCAAGACCGGCAACCCAACCACATCAGTTGCTCAAAACCCATGAAGGAACTCGTCTACAAAGGATACAAAAACAAACCACAATCCAAAATCCTATAGGTTTGTTACTAGATCATTTATATCCCAAATCATAACCACAAAGGAACCAACCCACAAAGGACATCTAAGTTTTCCACACAGATATCAGTTCACAAAGAACAACTTATAAACAAAACAAAGGTAAGAGAGAAAGATAGGCTTCAGAGTTGGTTATCAGAGAACCAAAAGCTATGGGGGCTTTATAGAGGTGTTTCATTAAAGATGGTGAGAGAGAGATGTGGCGAAGAAGTAATTTCGAAAGCATCGAAACAATGAGGGAGAAACCAGAGAAAGAGAGAGATGAGGGAGGAAAAACAACTGAAAGAGAGAGCAGCTGAAAGGGAATGATAAAAATAGGGTGAACATAATTTGGGATTAAGTAGAAACAAGATTGGGAAATGGGTTGAGGCAATGGGTCAGATCAATGGAGTTGGGGCTATGGGCTGGGCCTACTAATTTTAGTTCCTGGACCAAAATACCAATACAAATTAAGAAACAAAATACAAAAAACAATACAAATACTCCCCAAACCTTTAAACAAATAACACGACGAGCCTCTTGTACGAGAGCTAGTGAATTTTTTACTTTAAAAGTTTGGAGCATTCGACAATTTATTATAGGTAAAATTCTACCAATTCCTATTAAATGCAGTGCCCTTACTAGCATATGTAAGGACAATTAATTAAAATTGCACGTTTTAAATGGAGGTGGTCCTTTAAAGCTATCATTCAAGTTTTGAACATATCATAGAAAAGGGTCCACACTTTGGGAAAAATACAAACACATTTTTCTCACCTCTGTCACTGTGAAGACGATTTCTCAGCACAATAGTTTTATAATGTAGCTAAGAGTTTCCAGATATCGCGTTAAAGAATTCTAGACCACCATACATATAATTTTACACATTTAATATTTCAGAAAAAGAAGTAACATATCCATTATAAAAAAAATAGCAAAAGAAAAATTAAGTGATAATTTAGTCATATTAGTGTATATGTATATATTAAGTGCTAAGAATTCATACTTTCTCACAATAATGACTTTCTTAATTTTAATAGCAGCAATTTGTTGTGAAAGTTTTCACTAGTAATATATGACAAAATGTTAAATATAAATTCCTAAATAGAAATAATTAGTGTCAAATGATTGATGTTATTATAGTGTGTGACTAATTGTTCATGATGACATTTTTTTATATAATTCTAATTGATAATAATTAAATTGTAATGAGATTAAAATTAGATTCACTTAATTACATATTTTCGTAATAATTCCAAAATTTTCATTTAATATTTTCAATAGTATTTTTTTTGTCTTGGTGATGGTTACTAATCAAATTCGTGTCATCTAAATTTTATTTGACCATCTATCTACGCTAATTAATTTCTCTTATTTAATACTCACTTCTATAAAATATGATCATACATGGAAGTCCAATGGAATGGGCTTGTTGCTAGACGGACATCAAAATATGAAAGGTATTTATAATTTTTTAAACAATGAAAAAATATTTACAATTATATCAAACTTCAAAAGATGTGACTGCAATTTAACCTTTGTTTTATATTTGGGACTTCAAAATATGATGCTCATTGGTTGCTATCTCAACATTATATTTAAGACAATAAATTCAAAGCTAAAAGTTGGGCGAATGCTAAATTAATTCATGAAACGAATGAAATCAAATCTAAAAATAGGACAAAGCAATTCATTTTCCGACCAGCGAAAATATTCTTTCACACATTTAATGTGTCAAAAAAAAAAAAAAAATCACACAAATCTCATTAACCCAAGAATGAAAAACACAAACACAACTACAAGAATTCTCCTATAAATACCCCATTCTGCAGAACTCTTAGAAACCACACAGACATTTACTCAACAAAGATTACAACAAGAGCAAAGAAGGAGCAAAAGCTAAAGATGACTTCATGCAGCTCAATTATACCTGGTAAATTTCATCGACTGCCTCTATACAATTTTTTTTAGGGTACATATCACATTATGCTCTTTATGGGGGAGTAGACCTATAAATAAAATTACAACTCTAAAAGGTATATTTATAATTTCACGAAGACATGAAATATTTGTGTAATTAGACCTAATCAGGGTGTAACTCAATGTATTTATCCTAATTCTTTGGTCCATGCAGGTAAGAGCTCGTGGCCTGAGTTAGTTGGGGTGTGTGGAGAGATCGCAGCAAAGACGATTGAGAAAGAGAACTCTTTAGTCACTGTTCTTCTTGTTCCACCGGGAATACCAGATCGTGCGCTCAGATGCGAACGAGTAATCGTTTACGTAGATGAGAAAGGCATCGTTACCGCGGTGCCTGGGCTTGGTTAAAACAAATGGATGATCGAATCCTCACTACTTCACACGTATTAGTTTGGATTCGAAAAAAATTGGTCCAAGTTAAAATAAGGTCCAATTAATAAGTTGTTTGTGGATACTAATTGTGGTTTCTATGTAATGTGTGTGTCAATAAATAGTGCGGCAAGTTTCATCTTTTTTCATATTTTGGGACACCTAGAGTGTGATGAGAAACTTGCCCCTTGTAATAAATGGTGTTAAATTTCGGGTCATGTATTGCAGCATGAAAACATGTTCATGCCAATAAATGTCGTTTTATTCCTTTTCTATAGTTGCTTTGTTATTCTTTAATTTTACTTTTTCCGCCCACCCAATTAAAGAGGTTAGTGAGACTACAAAGAAAAAGTGATCGTATTAAAATTATTATTAATTGAACGTATTAAATAACAAGAAATTTTATTTTGCGAACTATAAGGATTTGCATTGCAGAAATAATTAATAACAAAAATTTATACATAAAATTATCATTATAAATAATTGAATGATATATGTATACAATTAACATTATATTTGTGTTATCATTAAGTTGTTACAGTAGATGGGGCCCTATCGACCAATGGTAACAATTTTATGCATAACTCTTGTTATTAATAATTATAAAAATAAAATTATCGTGATTACTTAATTAATGTACATCTGTTGTCATTTCAAATTTTGTCACCAATACTATCTCCTGTTGTAGGGATTAATGATGTCGTGCCAAGATTTTAATAGTAAAAAGTAGTAAAGAAATATATAATAATTAAAAGAAAATTTTTCATAACTTTATTGGCAACGAATTTTAGCAAAGAAAAAATTTCGTTGTTATAAGTTTTTTTTTTTAACAAAAATCATCTAGAGGTGAGGGGAGTTTTTTGGAGTTTCCAGTCCTTTTATATTAAAATGCACAAAATAGTTACAGCAGGGAGAGAGCTACCTCCCTAAAATTTCTAGCAAAGTCATAAATAAGGAGTATTATTCCCTCACAAATAGAGCAACATTAAACAAGGAGTATTACTCCCTTATAACAAAAGACACAGACAGGTGTACTAGAAAAATTATGGCGAGTTAAAACAGTTTTTGTTATCCCACCACATCGTGGATCGCACAATAGCTGCAAATAAATCTGTATAAAAAGGCCAAGCCGGAGTGTGTATAATGTTCCAGAAGGTTAAATAAATGAACGTTAGTATTATCGTGGATATCATGTTTGTATGCCTGACAGCTTTTAAGCCTGTGAAAGGAGTTCATGAGATTTGCAAAAGATATAACAGCAAACAACCTGATAAAGGAGAACAAAAGTGACAATATTTTTGTGATAACTTCGTTACAAAATCTTATTTCATTTGCAAAGAAAATTATTGTAAACTTACATCGCATTGTTTGCAAGAAAAATTTTTGCTTTAGTTGATAGCAAAATTTTGCTATAAGAAAAAAGGTTATCATAGTTTTAACAACATCTCCAAGTTTTCAAAATTCTAAAGAATTGCAAAAAAATTCAAAAATGGGAAGGAAAAGGGTAGACTGTTCATAAATCTGAGCATATGTCGGGGTTTGGAGATGCCGACTGACGAAACAATTCATAGTTGACTTGTCTATGTTGTGCACCTCAGTATGAAAAATGTAATCATTTACAAAATAGCACGGGAACGTTATGACTTCAGCTGAAGGATCCCAATAATACAACTTGAAAAGCTCGTTGTCCGTGTAATCCAATTCGAATTTGACCTACATTTCCAATATTAGAGAAACCATATATTGAAAAATTACAATTGTAACACAATTTAAAAAACACAACTTACACGACGTTTGAACTAATCATTGAATTGAGTAGCTACTAGACCATCAATAATAGGATCCTTCGCATGATGGTACGCGTAAAGCTCATTCAGAAAGGACCTGTTCACATATATATCAATTCATAGGTTAAAACTCCAAAATAATAATGTGAATATACTATAATGGTATCTTTATAATTACTCGTAGGATGGCCTGACTACTTCACAGTTGGTCAATATGTACGTCTCAATTATGTGGCGTTATGATACACTGAGCCATCTCTTTTTCGATGCATCGCTACCTCGCCTAGGGAAGTTGAAAATAGACCATTGGATATGAGTGTCGTTCATACAGAGGTCGTCATTTCTGAGTGGTCTCTTTCGTTTGCAAAGAATCTGAGGCTCAAAGTAACAAGAAGTGAAGAGAACGATTTCTTCGACAAGGTAAGCCTCTATAATTGACGCCTCGACATGTGTTTTGTTTCTCATCTTCATTTTCAAGTCTCGAAGAAATTTAATAACCGAATATTTAGTGAAAACATAATTACACTAGAACTATTTCAAAAAACTAGAATAACTCGTGTAATAATTACCTCCCAAATGGATACATTACCTGTATTGCACAAGCCCTTCCACACGCTCTTCATATGATAGGTAAACAATTATGTGCTCCATTGAGCCGAAGAAAGCTGGCGGATATTTTCTCAAGGTCGCACAAGATAGTTGCGACACTAGCCTCCAATTCTTGTACCTTGCACATCGAGCGTCGCCGAACATAGAATCTGAGTAGAAGGATGACCTTTGTCAACGCACTCCATACCGGCTCAAGAAGCATTTCATGGAAGGCAATTGGGATCAACTTTTGAATGAATATGTGATAATTGTGACTCTTTATGCCATGAAGCCTCAACTCCTTTATGTTGACACAACGAGCCAAATTAGATGCGTAGCCACTAGAAAACTTCATATGACTAATCCTTTCACATATCCTCTTCTTCTACTCTTTGGTTAGGGTATATATAGCTTTGGGCTTCACGTTCGGCTTTCTTTCATCCACCGCAAGCTCCAGACAATTACATATGATCTTGAGGCCCTTCCTTGCATTTAGAGTATCCTTCGTCTTTTTCTTTATATCCATCACAATATTGAATATATTGTTAAACACATTCTTCTTAATGTGCATGACATCAAGATTGTGTTGTATCGGATGCATCGACCAATACTTGAGCTCCTGGAAGATGCTTCTTTTGTCCACTTATGCTTGCTACGATACCCATCCAGCAGTGACAATGGCATTTCAACCACAAGACTAAACTCTTCAATCCATTCGCGGATCTATTGTCCCGTCAATCTTGCTCATGCAACCTTCCTTTCTACTCGATTCTTAATGAATGCTTAATTGTTCCTACGGTACGGATGGTCCGAGGGAGAAAATGTCTGTGGTAGTCAAAGTAGCACTCCTTCCTACCGTACTTGTACCCTACCTACGCCCAATACATCTGGGTCGCATCACCCAAAGGCGTACTCGTACCCTGCATAACATGAGAAATGGGAGTTTGCTCTTCCTGCAATGGGGCCACTGTGACAGCTCCAAAATACTTCTGCACTCTCTCCTCATTATGAGAAGTCTAATTATAATAATTCGGAAGCATAAAACCTTTCATAAGCAAGTCGAGATTTACCTCATATACTGAAAAATAGCCATTAATTTATATTTAGAACTGAACTAGAGACGGCATTAGGAATGATCATTCTGACCCTTGAAATATAACCATTATACTTCATTTGGAATGGTCTTGGTCACACTAAAGACATAATACAAAAAATTGTTCCAATATGTGCCGAGTTTTGGAACGATTTTAGAAACACATGACTTCTTAAATAAAACTATTAATTTGGAATGATTTTTCATATAATTGATTAAGGGTGTTCCAAAATCGTTCTGAATTGTATCTCATTTTGGAATATATTTTCGAACTGTCATCTTTGGGACATCCATTGCGACACATTAGGAATTGTCGACACATGACCATTTCTAATTCTAATATAGTGTTCCAAACAGAGTTTCAACCATTTGCCATTACTACTTGGAACAATGTTTGGAATGGAATTAATAACTGTTTGTTTGGAACCCATCTTGGAATGGTTTGGCCATCCAAAATTTTAACCTAAAGAAAAGGTCGAACATGACGTCATGTTTCAGTATTCATTCCTAACGTGTTCCAAAAATCATTCCAAGATGGAATGGGCGTTGGAACTGTTGCCCTGACCATACGAAATTTTGCCTTTTTTTGTAGTAGCTGGTACCATTTGGGTCCTTCCAAACTTGCAATAATTGAGCTTCTCAGGCTAAAGGTGTTGTTTCAACAAGCAATTCAATTGCTGCAGTACAAGAATCATGTGTTACTATAATAAGAAAGCGTATACAAGAAAAATGAGAATTTTATCAAACGAGATTTTTAATTACTTTCAAGACTATAAATTACGATGGAGGGTTTCTGTGTTGTTGATATCAAAGTGAAGAATGATTACCGAAATCTTATTCCGGTACTCATATGGCCATTAAATAATTTGAAAAAATAGCTATATAATACTAATTTGGTCATTAAGTGAATGTTTAAGAGAAAAATTTTGGCCTTCTTTATCATCATAGCTTCCATTTTTTATAACCTGCGAAGGAGCCTAGATATCACTAATTTCTTTGCCCTTGAGCAAATTGTGGGTCTTCCCACTTGCAATATTGTCTCGGTCAAAGACTTTCTTCCCTAACTCAAGCTCATCCACAGGGTTTTTTACTAGCTTGGGCAAATTGGTAGGTTATACAGGCTTTTTTACTACACTAACATATGATGCTTGATTTTGCATTGATTGAAATTATTTGTTAAAATCATACTTTTAACTCGAGAAGCTTGATTCTTGCGAGTTTAGAAGGACCTAAATAGTGTCAGCTGTAATTTTGTTATTTTCTCTATTTTGCCAAAAGTTGCAATTATAATACCTCAAATATTTAACAACAGGACGAAAGTGAGAAAAAATCGTAAATCCTTGTCCTCAAAGTGATTCTGTAGTTATTTGGACAAAAAATGAACAATAGCTAAGTTATGGGAATCAAATTGAAAATTTTGCATGAGAGACACATTTCTCATTTTCCGTGCACTTAGGGTCACGTGAGTCTCATGTAGCCATTTTTATGAATTATTTAATTTTGGTACTAAAATTGAGACCCAATGTAAGATATTGTCCTTAAAATAGAATTCTCATAATAATTGGAACAAAAAATGAACATGGTTTAAATTATGGGATAAAAAATGAGACTTTCCTAAATTTGACAATTAATAACATTTAATATTAATTAATAATTAATTTGCTAAATGCATATAATTAATATAGTAAATTCTTTTTTATACAATTTAATATCCAAATCTGAAGTCACGAATTCTGCTATTGAAAGTTATACACCTTTCATAGATGCCGTCCAAATGGAATATACCTACTATGAAAGTATTAATAGATATAAAATCTCCTAAATAAGAAACTAAACAAAAAAAATAAAAAATAAGAATAATGCACTTTTCTTTTCTGAAGTTTGATGTAATTAAATGTAAATTTCATATGATTTGGAAAATTATATCTAATATCTTTGAAGTTTGCATTTGTCTAATAAATAGCTAGGTCCCTTTAATAATCATAAGGGAAAAGTATTATTTTAGTCCGCTAAGTATGTCTAACTTTAATTTTAGTCCGATAACTATGTCCATTTTTGTGTAAGTCTAACAACTTACAAAATTGCTTACTTTTAGTCATCTGGCTGATTTTCGAACAATGTTTTACCCCTATATAACTTTTGAAAGGTAGTTTTAGTCCATATGACTTCAATTAAGTCACACGATATAATTGCTATAAATTTTAATTTTATTTCTTTTAAAATACAAGTTATGAATAAATTGGCTCTTAAATGTTTTAATTGGTCCTTTACCTTCTTATTATATTACGTCGTTTTGAATAATAATTTAATTGTGTATGTATATTATCATCTTTCATTTTTTTTTTTTTTAGTAAATTACAACGAGTTCTATTAAAATTTGGTATAATTATAATACCCTTTTATTGTTTGAAAATTGTCACTAACACCCCCTGATTTTAACAGCCGTATAACAATTAACTCAATTCATTAATTTTCAAAATGATGTAATATAATAAGAAGGTAAATGACCAATTAAAACATTTAGGAACCAATTTATTCCTATTTATATTTTAAAAGAAATAAAATTAAAACTGACAGCAATTATATCGTGTAACTTAATTAGAGTAACGATATCGAATAAGAATTATTCTTATTATTAGAATATATTTGTATAGAAAAAAAATAATTTTAATTTTAAAAAAATATAAACGGTATTTGTGTAATTTGATCTAATCTCGAAAAATATTAATATAGTTTACCCATATTATTAACCATTTAAATTGATAAACCATCTGAATTATATTAATTGATAAACCATGTGTATTATTAATTTGAGGATGAAATAAACACAATTCTTAGGGACAAAAACATCCAAGATTTTTTTATATATATAGAAAATGACACCGCGATACAAAATCGCAGTGCCTCTAAAATTTTTGTATTATTAATTTGAGGATGAAATAAACACAATTCTTAGGGACAAAAACATCCAAGATTTTTTTATATATATAGAAAATGACACCGCGATACAAAATCGCAGTGCCTCTAAAATTTTTGTTTTTGTTTAAAAAAAACAAAGGTACCGCGATACAAAATCGCGTTGCCTCTAAATTTTTTTTTTCTTTAATAAAGTGGCAGGCACCGCGATTGCAAATCGCGGTGCCGCCTAATTCTTTAAGAATTTCACAACTGCATTAGTTTTGTATTTTTTTTTTATATTATTTAAATAATTTTGTCAGTAATTTGATCATAAAATATATATTTTTTGGGTGCAATGAATCACTAAAAAGTCAATCAAGGGTAAATATGAATCTTTATCTGATTGTTTTATTAACATTAACAAATTCAGTGAATTTTGACTATCGGAGGGACATATTTACTCTCTTTTTTATTTAAAATTTTTGTTATTGAATTAATTAAATCGTTTACAATCAATTTTATCGAATATCAATATCTAACAAACCACTACAACAGTCATAAAATGATCAATAATATAAATACACTAAATCAAGTCAACACCTACTATTACAGCCGAAGCACCACCTATTATTCAATAAAAATAATATATAAATAGCCTACTGTTCAATAAAAATAATATATCTATTATTCAGTAAAAATAACATTTCAGATATATAGGGTTCGAAACTGAACGCTCATAAATGCAGTGCCCTTACTAGCATAGCAAGGACAATAATTCAAATTGCACGTTCATGAATGGAGGTGGGCCTTCAATGCTATCATTCAAATCTTGCCAGCCAGAACATATGAATTTGAAAATGGTCCCCAAATTCATGATTTTTTTCCAGATGACAGCACGTTTTCCGTACCGTTATCACTCAGAAAATGACTGCTGTGGCCAATAATTGTAGATAAGAGTGAGAACCCAGTTTCGGGATACCGCGTTAATGAATTCTACACCACCACACATATCTTTTTATATGGATAATTTCACTTTTTATACTTATATTTATCTTTTTTTTAATTTTAATATTTTAAATTTTCGAGTCATCAGACTTGATACTTAAAGTTCTAAATTTTCATTCGCTTGGATACCTTCCATTAAACTGACGGTTAAACAATCGATCAGTCCAATTTTGGAGGAAAATTTAGGCTGAAATTATATTCAATATACAAAAAAGTTCTATTCTGATCCATTTTGATTTTAATTTCATTATTAGGGACAATAGTTTTAAACAAATACATATTTAATCTAATTTTTAAAAAAGTAAATACCAATTTCACTGGAAAAATAAGCACGTGTTTTTTTTTCTTTTTGCATGGCTACAACACTAATGTTGCCATACTCTATTTATTGAGTTTATGTTGTTTTTTTGCATGGCTACAACACTAATGTTGCCATACTCTATTTATTTAATTTATGTTGTTTTTCATACTTTTTTTAATTATTTTTAACCAATGTTTTTTATTTTGAATTTTTTTGTGACTAGTGAAATAGAAAGTTTTAATCTTTCACTGGAAGAATTTTTATTGAAGCAAATAAAAAGTTAATCTTTTCTTCTTTCATAGTAAAAGAATGGATAAATTATATATTCTTTTTCTCTATATATATAGCCATTTATTCTCTCTCTCTCTCTATCCTTACTGTTAATGTCAAATGATTTTGTTCCTTAATGTACACAAATTTGGAACAAACTGATAAAAGTTTATAAACGTTTGAATTGCTACTTTCATAACAATTTGAATTAGAATTTTTTTTATAGAAATTGAATTAAATATGTATTTCTTTTACATTATTATTCTCAATTATAAAATTAAAATCAAAATAGAAAATTTTTTATATGTAGAGTAAAATAACAGCCAAATATGCCCTTATATAGGCAAGCTCCCGCCTAATTTTTCCTCCAAAAGTGGATTGACCAGTTGTTTTAACAGTCAACCTAACGGAAGGACTCAGAAAGATGAAAATTTCAGGTATCAAGTCTAATAACTCGAAAAAGGGATGCTAAAATTAAAAAGTATGTATATCTTGTGTACGACAAGTGAAATTATCCCTTTTCTTACACATTTAGTATTTCAGAGAAAAAATTAATATATCCATTGTAAAAAAATAGTATCAGCAAAATTAACTGATAACTATTAATATTATTAAGTTGAAACCAAGTAGAAGCAACAAAATAATCGTTATCTTTTGTTGTTTCTACTGAGATATGAGAGTGATGGGATTTAATTTTTGTGTGTGAGAGAGAAATACCCATTTCTTCGCCGTATTTTTCTCCATGATTTGTTTTCTCAACTGTAGTTATATTTCCTCCCAAAAGTGTTTCAAGCTAGAAAACACGTAATTTTTCCTCCTATCAAAAATAGTTAATGATGACGTGTTGTCTACACCGTTAAATTGTAGACTGAAAGACTGAAAAGTGGGTGAGAACAAAAAATACTAATTTTTATAAATTACGAAACAAACAAATACTAATCCTAATAGGATCAAAAGTAAAAAGAATCTGACTTATAAAATTAAAAATATTACTTTTCTCCGTATATCCTCTGCTGACGATAAAATACATAATCAGAAGCATTTTAATTCCTATAAATACCCATTGCTCACACCCTTGAGAAAACACACAAAGATTCAATCAATCACAGAGAACAAGTAAAGAGGAGCAAAAAGTCAAGGATGGCATTCATTTGCGAAGGTACGTAGATTTATAAACAAAATTATTTACATTACTTGTGCATATGTCATAGAAACCTCTGGAGTTTTATTACAAACATGCTTCCTTTTCGTGCTTATATATGTAGGTAAGAAAGCATGGCCTGAGCTAGTTGGGGTGTCTGGAAAAATCGCAGTGAAAACCATTGAGGAGGAGAACTCTTTGGTCACTGCCATCATTGTTCCACCTACCCAACCCTGGATCCCTGCTGATTTCAGGTGCGGTCGAGTCTTTGTCTTCGTTGATGATGAAGGCAATGTTAAAAGGGTGCCTACGATCGGTTAAAATTAGCGGATGGACGATTCTTCGTTACTTGACCTTCCATGTGATTCGGTCTAAATTCAATTAAAATAAATAAGTTGTTCGAGGGTCGCTCACCATGCTAATATGATTTTTTGTTTGATGTGTGTGTTAAAATATGCAAGTTTAAGTTTGGACATCTCAAGTGAGATGGAACATTTGTCCTATAATAATGGTGTTAATGTCTCGTCACTTTTGTATCACGTATTGATGCTTCGTAAGATATCATGCGAATAAATTCATTAATGTGAAGGGTCAGGTTCCTTTTCCATACTTATCGATTTAGTTTTTATTGAATTTTATAATTGTTGTAATGGTATTATGTTAGTTTTATATAGTAGGGTACCGTAACCAAATGTATTTTTATTAGTGTAATAATTTAAATATAAAGTTATTTAAAAGTATTTGATATAAAAAGTACGAAAAATAGTAGAGTTTTTCACTTTTGGTTACATAATTAGTTCAAAAAATACAGCACTTGTAGTCCCATGATACCTTTCTATTAGATATTTAATGAAAAGACCACATGACTGTTAACTATATGGGACTGAAAGTGCTATTTTTTAAAAATTATAGGAGCAAAAGTGATAATCTCATAATCAATGGGACCAAAAGTGTAAAGGTCCTAATAAATGCATGATAAGCACATGACATTTTTTGTCAAAATATCTAGCAGAAAAGCTCAGAGGACCAACAATACTAACTTTTTAAAAATTACGTGACTAAAAGTGAGAATCCCATAACTAATAACATCAAAATAAAAAAATCTTACATTACAGGACGAAAAATATTATTTTTCCTAATATATATATGCGCATGTAATACAGTAACTAGTATGATTTTTATTAACACTGAAAAAAATTGAAAAAAGAAAAAAGAGGTTCGAAAATGGCGAAAAGAAAGGTAGAGTGCTCTTTAATTGTAAATGTGAATGTCCGTTGAGGGTTTTACTTCAATATATTATTATGTTCGCACGAGTACAAATTTTCATTATTTTGAATAAAATTAAATTCATTGACCATTTTATCCTCCAAAGAATCCAAATCCTGCCACATATTCGATGAAAGATGGTCAGATAGACGAAATTGAGAGAAAACTTATAATTGAAAAATTATAAAATCAAGAAATGAACTTTAGGGACTAAAGTGATTTTAAACGAAAATTTAAGGGTTATAATATAATATTTACCCTAAATTAAATAAATATATATGCATACATATATCTAGAGAGAGAGAAGCCGCCGGTGGGGAGTAGGGGAGCGGGCGACGGATCTGGGGAGAAAAGAAAGCGGATCGAATTAGTGAAGTTGTTAATAATATAGAACTTAGTTTCTGAATCAGTTTGACAATCGGTAGTATCTAATAGTTAACGATTTGTCTGTCGGAAACGAATATAAATAAAGGTAAAATGTCAACGCTTCTTAAAATTAAATTTAATTATTTACACATTTTTAACTATTTATTAAAATTATAATTATATCCCTGAAGTTTTATAATTTACATAGATATTTTCCTCGGGGAAAAAAAGTTATAAATGCGTTGTCTAAGGTAAATTATATTGACTTGTAATTTTGCAAAAGTTAGGAGATATTTGCATAATTAAATCTAATTTTGAGAAGTGTCGATGTAATTTATTTTATAAATAATTCTTTTTTATTTTTTTTACAAGATGCAATGAGATGATGCTGGAAAAATCTAAAACGCCACAGAATGTTCATTTTCGAAATTGTCCCGAACAATGGTCTTGCATTATTATTACTAGTAATTTGTGGCACACTTTATAGATGTATAAATTTTATAAATATTATTTAAATTAAAATATTTTATAAAATTTTATATACTTTTTTAAATTTATTCTATCAAAATAGATTTACTGAAAGTGGTGTTACACAAAACCTTACAAATGATTTTAAAAGCATTTTCACTTAGGCATGACCAAGATGACGCACAGTGTCAAAAGTATTTAAAGATTTGCCATGGGAGAACTTCAAGGTAATATATACTAATTATATATAATTCAATTTACTAATTCCTAAATTAGATAAACATATTTTTGTAATTATTTAATGTGATTTACTGTTTTGCAATGTGATAGTTGAGGTACTGATGGGATAATCTAACTGACGAAAGAACGAGGAACACATAGGCAAAAAATGGTAAGTTTTAAGTATAAAGCTTTTAGATATCTTTTATGCATTTTTTTGACATATGAACTAATATTGTTTAGTAAACTATAGAAAAAAGAACTTAGTTATAAAGAAGTGATTGATTTTGAGGTATTTCAAAGATGCCACAAAAGAAAAACAAAGGAATCGGAGAATTCATCAACAACAAATCCAAAAGAATTAGTGTAAATATAATTTGTCATTGGTATTTAAATATTGGTTGGTATAAATATTGCGAAATTTTGTAAGACTTTTATTACATAAATATTTCTTTATATCTAATGTATTTGCATAGGAAGAATACCTGGCAAAAATGGGTTGTACTGATGTTTCTTCCCTCAATCTTCATTCGATCTCTCAACTTGGTATGATATAACTAGAGGTCCTTGTGAAGGACGCTTATATGGATCCGGGAGTAACTTGTCATCTACAAGTGCAAGTTCAATCAATTCTACTATTAGAGAATTTGAGGAGAAGCTTAATGAGTTAATAAACGCAGTGGAGGATATGCGCTCTAATGCTACAAAGATGGAAGAAGAATTTTCAAGACGAGAAGAAGAAAATAGAAAATTGTTTGAAACTGCTCTTGAAGAAGCTTGAAAGAGGGAGGAAGATGTTCGAAAGAGGGAGACAGACCTACAAGAATTGGTTCGTAAATTAAGTGAAAATATCGGCTACACAAACCATCAATTTTTTGGTGGGTCTGGACAGTAGGAGAACAACATTCTAGGAAAGATCATTAGTTTCTTTTATCTATTGGTTGTTTATAACTTAGTTTGTGTTGTTTTAGGTTGTATTCTGACTTACTTTTGTTATTGTTTCTGGTTGGTTTTGGGAGTTTAGACATGATATGTTTTGGTTGGTATGGTACAATGACTTAATGTTGGTCGTTGCTAGTTTGGAAGTGCAACCATTGATATTATTTGGTTGTGTTTGGATGGTATAATAACATCGATTATGTTATGTTGCTTATATTATGAGTATCCATTTTGTTCTTGATTTGGAAAGATTTAGATTTTAATATGACTTGAGTGTATTTGTATGGCACAATGAACAAGATATTAATTTGGGTACAAAAATTAAAAAAATTGTAAAAAATAAAATAAAAGACGAAAATTTGAAATGAATTACAGACGAAACTAGAGATGGAAAATCTTGGGAGTTTAGAGACGGAATTACAGACGGAAGCAATAAATCAAACCTTTACCTTCAGAGACAGTTTAGATATGGATAACAGACTAGAAGTATTTATATTTCTCGACGGAATCAAAGATGAATTATCTAGAGAAAATAGAGATGGATTATTTTAGAACTTTGTTGTTGTTTGTCGACACAGACAACGACGGAAATGTTCGGTCTTCGAGTTAGAGATGGATATTTCCATCCCTAATATTTAGCCATCGGGCTTTCAACCACCGAGTGCGGTGATGGGTTTTGCAAAAATTACGGCCAACAACTGTTGTCTGGCCTTGGTCAATAACTATTTATTATTAACCATGATAATTAACAATAGTTAAATGTCATAATTCTTCTAGTGATACCTTTCTTTGACCACCTTGTTTTCCGTGTATTTCAATTCCTCGATTTTATAGGCTTTCTCCAACCACACTACCCCGACATACCAAGGACTTGGAATACTTGGGACTAAGGCAGTCAAAGAAATGTATGAATTTATGTAGGCTTAGTTTTATTTTCGAAAGCATGTTAGATCTAATCATGAGCATAGAGAAAAGATGTTGGTCTATATATTTTCTTTGAAAGGGAAAACTAGTCATTAATTAGGCCTAAGGACCGAAACTATTAATATTTTAAAAATTGAAGGACTAAGATAGAACTTCAATATGTCTAGGGACTGAAAACGACTTAGTGGCAATATATGAGGAAAAAAACTGATAATTACTCTCGATTGACTTATTGCAAGTAAAAAAAAAACTGACTAAACTACCCTTATAATGGTGAAAATTTACCTCCTCACATGCATTAACACGTGATAATGTATAAAAATAGTAAGTCAATCTTGTAAATTTGAATTTTATCCGATTTTTTGTTAGTATTAAAATCGAAGGGACATATTTATTAGATATAAGCAAATCTCACGAATTTATAAATCAAAGTGGTCCTTTAAACCTGTCATTCCAGTTTTGCCAGCCACAACATATCATTAGAAAATGATCCTTCAGTGAATATGGTCCCAAATTTGGAGATTTTTTCTTTTGAGATAACAAGCACGTTTTTCGTACCTTTGTCCCTATGAAAATGACTTCTTTGGAGAATAATTGTACAACATAGATAAGAATAATTAGTTTCCAGTTAATGAATTCTAGACCACCACACATATTTTTTAAACATTTAATATTTACAACAAAAGAAAGTTATATATACATTATTATAAAAAAATAGCAGAGAAAAATAGGCTGATATATATATATATATATATTTAAGTGATATATTTCTTTTATTTTGTCATAATAGTGAGTTTCATGATTTTAATAGGGGCAATTATTTTGAAGTCGTCACTAGGAAAAATTAGTGACAAAAAGGTTACGTATAAATTTATCAATTCAAAAATTGTTGTAGTTGGCACGAATTATTCGTGATGACAACTTTATGCATAATTCCTAATAACAATAATTTAATTGCGATAAGATTAAAATTATTTTTTACTTAATACATAACTTTGTAATAATTCTAGAAGTTTTATTTAATATTTTTACTAATATAATTCTAAAATTTGTGTTAATATCAGCAGATTTTATAAATTTTGACTATCGGAAAAACTTATTTGTTAGACTAAAACAAAACTCAGAGCTATTTGACGTAATTTTCCAACCACAGAGGGTGTGTATGTAATTACACCGAACCTTAGAGAAGGACAGTGTAATTATCCTTTTTTAATGATTATAATTATAAATTGTAAATTATAAATTATAGAGGAGCAAAAGTGTCACACTATATTTATAAGGCCAATATTGTATCTTTCCCATATTTCCTCATCTGATGACAAAAAAACACAACTAGAGGCATTTTACTATAAATACCCATTGCTCAGACCCTTGAGAAAACACACAAAGATTCAATCAATCACAGAGAACAAGTGCAGAGGAGCAAAAAGTTAAGGATGTCACTCATTTGCCAAGGTAAGACTGCATGGCCTGAACTAGTCGGGGAGTCCGGAGATTTCGCAGTGAAAACCATTGAGGAGGAGAACACCTTGGTAACTGCCATCATTGTTCCACCATCCCAAACCGCTATTCCTGGTGATTTCAGCTGCAGTCGAGTATTTGTTTTCGTTAGTGATGAAGGAGTTGTTACAAGGGTACCTGTGGTCTTTTAGGGATGGACCATTCTTCGTTACTTCACTTGCCATGTGATTGGCTTGAAATTCTATTAAAATAAATAAGTGGTTCGAGGGTCCGTCTCACTGTGGGAATACAGTTTTCTGTTTGATGTGTGTACTAAAATATGCAAGTTGTATGTTTTGTTTAAATTTGGGACATTTCACCTATGACTGAAAATTTGTCCTGTAATATTGGTGTTAATGTGTCTTCACTTTGGTGCCATGTATTGATGCTTCATAAGATGTCATGTGAATAAATTAATTGTGCGTGTCAACCAGAATTCCTTTTCGATTTTCTGAGCACTGTGAGAGAGAATCTTTGCCGCGAAAATGGCGCGTGCATGGATGGAGGGGGATTGACTTTTGACGACGGAGAAATTTGAAATATGATAAAAAAAATTAATGTTAGTAGCATGTTCTGAAAATATAAATAGAATCATAGTTTATAGAGCACACATATAGTCGAAGGAAATTAAAATTTTATAAACTAGACATGTCAAATGCTACTAATTTGACGATTTTTTTTTATCAAATTTAAATTCTAATAACATAGTGATTAGAACTAATAAAATATGACCTAACAAATTAATAATTAATACTTTAGGTAATTTCTAATTATTAGTTTTGTTTACTTGATTTTTACATATAGGAGTATTGTTAATATGAATAACAATTGATGTTTTGGATGTATAGATGGTACATTCAACTAATATATTTCTACTAAATATGGTGAAATTATTGTTCAAGTGTTAACAATGTATATCAATTAAAACTTGGTAAAACTGTTGGGATAGTTATCAAACTTTTAATAAGTTAGTTTCTCTTGTTTTTCAGAAATAATGTCATATGAATAATTTACATTCCTTAATATTTTTCAATATTTGTTTGCCTTATATTACATTTTGAATAATGCATGAACAATATTAAGGGTACATGAATTTAAATATTTAAATAATTAAACTTGATCATTGTAGCATATTAAGTTTAGTTTCTACAATACAAAAAATATGTATATACATATATTTTATAATAACGGCTTTTGTAACGGTCAAGGTAATAATTTAAAAAAAAAAAATTAAAATTGTAAAGGCCATTGTAACGGCACCCCCTGCAGCGTTTTTTTATTGGGCGTTATAAAATCTTTGTAAAGGCTTGCTTGAAAGCTGTTACAATTAGTATTCGACGTTGTGACGGCCATGAGAGACCGTTATAATAGTAGTTCAGTCGAAAAAAATGCATTTTGTCTTATTTTTTAAATGGTCAAATTTAATTTGATTTAATTATTAGTGATATGACCTTTGTAACATATATATGTATGGTAGTGCTTGAATATAAGAGCGGTATTTGGAATGCTTTTCGTAACGGCCATGTATTATGTTGTACTTGTTAGTGCAACTGCCTTTGTTACTGCTTTGGTAATGGATTTTTGGACTATCTTTTTCAAATTTGATGTGAATATAATCTTATATGTGTAATACTTATTAGCAAAAAATAATATTCTTTTATATATGTAGTTTTCTTTTCTAAGTATTGGAATGCGATATAACATATTCTTTGTTATCTACTTGGAACAATTAATATGTGATCGCTCTACCCATATGTGATATCTCACTGGTTCACATAAAGATCACAAGCTGGTTATCTAATTACATATGGAGATAAGTTAAACAGACAATGGTGGTTACATTTACAAGTCATTTAGAAATAATTGCAGTTCAAAAGCAAATAGATAATATATTTGGTTGAGATTAATTATCAATCATATAAAAAGAAGTATGGATTATTAATTAAAGATGATCCAACAGTACCCTATGAGGACAACGGTGTGGTGCATCACTCAAATATTATATTAAATGAGGTAAGATGAAGTATATTTCACCAAAGTTCTTTTATACATACAAGCTCCAAAAGAAAAGTGAAACCGATACCAAGAAGATAAGCGGAAATTTGGCAGATTTACTTACCAAGGCCTTACCTGCAACATTTAAGCAAATCATACATAACATCAGAATGTGTTGCCCCTAAGTGGTATCGATATGGAGTTGTTTCTCGTATCTATTATCTTATTTTCCCCTTTGTTCACATATTGGCAAAAAGCCCTTATATAAAATAAAATCTTCATTGACTCCTTATATTTTTATTTAATGGTGTAACTGAACGCCTTCACGTTATGGGTGGATGGTTAAATTTTTAGCATTATTTTCATAATCATTGGATCGTATTTAATTGGATCGTATTTAAGTCAAATCAACTATTGAAATTTTATTAATAATCTACATTTGGAATATTATCTTTTTCAAATTAAGGACTTATATATAAAAATAAATATATTTATTAATAGTATGTTTATCTATCCTTTTATCTTAATAATATATACAATATTGTTAATAAAAAATAATTGTGGAAATTTAAAATTATAATTATTTTTCAATTCTTTCAAATGTGAGTAATTAAAGTCATATTCGTAATTGTTTATATTACATTGTCTTCATTATAAAATACTTTAAAATAAGTTTATATTTGAATAATTACATTAATCAAGATACATGTATTCACCATTTCCCACTATATAAAACTAGCATAACAACATTGGAAAAAATTATCGAAATAAAAAATAACAGGATATAAGTATATGAAAAGGAATATTATCCTTCACATTAATTAATTTATATGCATGACATCTTATGAAGCGTCAATACATGACACAAAAGTGACGAAACATTTACACCATTACTATAACACAGATTTTCCGTCCCATTTCCGATGTCCCAAATTTAAGCAAACACAAAGCTTACATGTTATTGATAAACACATTAAACAGAAAACCATATAAGCACAGCAAGACGACCCTCAGACGTCTTCTTTATTTTAATCATATTACAATCCAATTGAAGTAACGAAGAATCATCTCCATCCGCTTAGTTTAACCGACCCTAGGCACCCTTGTAACAATGCCTTTCTCATCGACGAAAACAAATACTCGACCGCAACTGAAATTACCAGGGATCCATGTTTGGGATGGTGGAACAATGATGGCATAGACGGAGTTCTCCTCCTGGATGGTTTTCGCTGCAACTTCTCCACATGTCCCGACTAGCTCAGGCCATTCACTCTTACCTACATATATAAGCACGAAAAGGAGTCAAAGGATGCAAGTGGCATCGAATAATTAATTTTATAGACAATTTATTTATTGGAAATTACTTCTACTTTCATTTAGTTGTTAGGACTTGGCGCTAAAGTTATGATTTTAAGATTTATGTTTTTTCTCCGTAAATTGTATCGAGGCAGTCGATGAAATTTACCCAAAGAAATTAAGCTGCATGAAGTCAAGATGGAAACATGTTTGAAATTAACTAAAAAACAATTTCATTTCATTACCTTGACAAATTGATGCCATCCTTAGCTTTTGCTCCTCCTTTGCTCTTGTAGTAATCTTTGATTGAGTAAATGTCTGTGTGGTTCTAAGAGTTCTGCACAATGGGGTATTTATAGGAGAATTCTTGTAGTTGTGTTTGTGTTTTTCATTCTTGGAGGAAATGAGATTCTTGTGATCCTTTTTTTTGACACATTAAATGTGTGAGAATTACGCTTTGTCCTATTTTTAGAATCGACTTCATTCGTTCCATGAATTAATTTATCATTCTCCCAACTTTAGCTTTCAATTTATTGTCGTAAATATAATTTTGATTTATAATGTTGAGATACCAATCAATGAGCGTCATATCTTGAACTCCCAAATATAAAATAAAGGTTAAATTACAGTCACATCTTTTGAAGTTTTATATAGTTATACATATCTTTTCGTTATTTAAAAAATTATAAATACTTTTCTTATTTTGACTTCCATATATGATCATATTTTATAGAAGTGAGTAGTAAATAAGAGAAATTAATTAATTAGCGTAGATAGATGGTCAAATAAAATGTACATGACACGAATTTGATTAGTCTTTAACTATCACCAAGACAAAAAATAATATTATTGAAAATATGAAATGAAAATTTGAGAATTAATACAAAGATATATAATTAAGTGAACATAATTTTAATCTCATTACAATTTAATTATTATCAATTAGAATTATATAAAAAAATGTCATCATGAATAATTAGTCACACACTATAATGCCATCAATCATTTGACACTAATTATTTCTGTTTAGGTGAAACTCTTAGCTATGTTATAAAACTATTGTGCTGAGAAATCCTCGTCACAGTGACAGAGGTGAGAAAAATGTGTTTGTATTTTTAGTGATATGTCCAAAACTTGAATGATAGCTTTAAAGGACCACTTCTATTTAAAACGTGCATTTTGAATTGATTGTAGCAAAGTATTTCATAAATTAATAAATATTATTTCAAAATTTAATAACTCGTACTTTATAAATAAAAAGGTTTTATTCATTAATTTTAATGAATTTAATCTTTTGAAATTTATTGTAAAAACTTTCTACTCAATGAAAATACAAAAAGTATATAAAAATATGACTAAATAAGTGGAATTCTCTTGTTGTTTCATGAAATTTTTGGATTTTATTGATAAAATTATTAATTATCTCCTATTTGCTTGACGTTTGAATTTCAATATCATATTTCTTATTAATCATTTAATATTTGACTACAAATACATTTTTTGTAGCTGAAATTAATTTGCCACAATTTTGCAATGGAATTCTAAAATTTAGATTTTCGTGGCAAATTCTGTGGTAAACCAACAATGAAATGTTACAATCCATTGCAAAATTCATTGCAAAAATCGATCAACTTTTGGATAACCCACTTTCATTTCAAGTTTTTGTAAAAGCAACGGCGATATTGTCACGGAACACATTCGTTGCGAATTTGTAATGATTTGTGCAACAGTTAATGCCTGTGACACCATTTGCAAAGGATTTTAAAATTATATCCGTTGCTAATAATTTACAACGAGTATTGCATCGTATTTTATAAATTTTATTTTTATTTTTCTTTCCCTTTTCCTCCTTTTGCAGCAATATCTCCCATTTCTTTCTCATTTTTCTTTCATCTTCTCTCATTTCTTGTAGAAATTTGAAAATAACTCAAAACAGCAGGAAATGAGAAATACGAAAATGATAAAAGGACAAAAACTCTAAATTTAATATGTTGCAGAATTACATTCAATGTATGTCATAAACAAGTATTTATAGTACAAATATTATAACTACTTGTAATAAAACTAACAAATGGATAAGAAGGAAAAACTCCAACTTGGAGAGCATAGTAATAAAAGAAGGTGAAGGTAGCACCTCGGTAAATAGATCGGCTAGCTGGAACGAACTTCTCACGAATGCAGGGTTGACGAAACCTTCTTTATAGGCATCGCGAACCAGATGACAATCCAGCTCTATATGCTTTGTTCGTTCATGAAAAATCGAGTTGGCCAGAATGTGTAAAGCTGATTTATTATCACAAAATAAGTCGATAGGTAGAAAATAGAAACACCAAGATCAGTTAGGATGTATGTGAGCCAACGCAGTTTGCAGACAGTGGCTGCAAGACTGCGGTACTCGGCCTCAGTAGTGGACCTGGACACCGTTGGTTGCTTTTTTGTCTTCCAAGATACTAGAGCAAGTCCAAGAAGAATACAAAACCCTGTAAGCGAACGCCTGAAATCCGGGCAGGTCGCCCAATCTACGTCACAATAAGCCTTCAGCACAAAGGGGTTGTCTGAGGGAAAAAATAACCCCTTAGATGGACAGCCTTTGAGGTAGCAAACCACGTGGAGAGTTGCCCGCTAGTGGGAGTCACAAGGATTTGTGAGGAAGTGGCTCAATTGCTGAACCGAGTGTGAAATATCTGGACGAGTGAAACCAAGATATAATAAACGACCCACAAGGCGTCGATATGAATCTGGCTTGGGAAGCGGATCATCCGAAGTAGATTGAAGTCGCAAACCTTGTGGAAACGGTGTAGAAGCAGGTCGCGATTGACATAAGCCTGTATCACGAATAATGTCCATGACATATTTAGTCTGCGAGATATAAAGACCATCACTGCACCTAGCAATCTCCAACCCAAGAAAATACCGAGCATCCCCAATGTCTTTGATTGTGAATAAATTGTGAAGATAGGTCTTAACGTCTTGTATAGTAGAAATAGAAGGACCAGTGATCAGTATATCATCCACATAGACCAATAACACCATTGGTCCTGAAGGAGTATCCTTAATAAAAAGGCAGTGGTCATGCACTGATTGACGAAATCCATAAGATGTAAGTCGAGAGGTGAACTCCACATTCCATTGACGAGATGCTTGCTTTAGTCCATATAGCGACCTGGTTAGCTTACAAACCAAATGAGGTGCGACCTCATATCCTTCAGGGGGAGTCATATAAATGTCTTCGTCCAAATATCCATGTAGAAATGCATTATTGATGTCCAACTGCTGTACGGGCCATTCACGAGCTGCAACAATGGCAAGAAAGAGTCGTACAGTCACAGTTTTGGCAACCGGAGAAAAAACATCCCCATAGTCTACTCCTTCAACTTGGGTAAAACCTTTAGCGACCAGACGAGCTTTATAACGATCTACTGTCCCATCAGCTCGCAGTTTGGTTTTGTAGACCCATTTACATCCAATTGTCCTCTTCCCCTCGGGTAAGGTGGTTAGTTCCCAAGTATGATTTTTCTCCAAGGCATCTAATTCAGACCGCATCGCATCTTTCCATTCCGGATGCACAACTGCCTCTGTGAAGGACCTAGGTTCCTGCAAAACAGACAATGAAGCCACAAAAGACATATATGCAGAGGTAGTCTGAGATAGGGAGATAGCGGAGTTAGTGGATTTGGCATTACAGACGAAGTCATTGAGCCAGGTAGGTCGCTGCCTATTGCGAGCAGAGCGACGTGGAGAATTGAGGTAAGGTATGTCAGGCGACCTGGTAGGGGAGAAAGCTGGAGTAGATGACGATTGGGAATTACGAGGAAGGATATCAGCATGGGGAGAAACTACGGGAAGTGGATAGGAAGTTGAGGTCGTTTGCGAGCTGGAGTAAGGAAACTGATCTTCATAGAATTGAACATCCCTGGATGTAAAAGATGAAGAGTTCTCGAGATCGTACAATTTATAAGCCTTTTGGGTAGAGGCATATCCGATCATCACACATTTGCGAGCTCGAGACTCGAACTTATGTTTGTGAGGGCTAGTATTTGTGGCATAACATAGACAACCAAAAGAGCGAAGATGAGTGTAGGAGGGTACAGTACCATAGAGAAGTTCAAAAGGAGTTTTCCACTGAAGTAGTTTAGAAGGAGTTCGGTTTATGAGGTAGGTCGCAGTCAAGATAGATTCCCCCCAGAACTTTGTAGGTAGAGAGGCCTGAAACAGTAGAGCTCGTGCAACATCGAGTAGATGGCGATGCTTGCGTTCAACTCTACTGTTCTGTTGAGGAGTATAGGCACAAGAAGTTTGGTGAATTATCCCCAGTGTATGACATAGGTCGCGACAACTGCGATTTAAGAACTCAGATCCATTGTCAGATCGCATGGTCTTTATAGATCGGTTGAACTGAGTGTGTATGAGAGTAAAAAAAGTCTTAAGAGTAAAAGCGACCTGACTCTTATGATGTATGAGGTAGGTCCAGAGACTGCGACTACAATCATCCATGATAGTCAGAAAGTAGCTACAATTGGAAAGTGTGGGAATTCTGTAAGGTCCCCAAAGATCTACATGAATGAGGTCGAAAAGTGCAGCAGATCGTGTGTTACTGCAAGGAAAAGGAGTTCGTGTTTGCTTAGCTTTATGACAAGTATCACAAGATAGAGGAAAAGAAACATCATTCAAATTGAGCTCAGGAATTTTATTTAATACTGTTAAAGGTACATGACCTAGTCTACGATGCCAAAAAGAAACATTACTGGCAGCAGAATAAGAACTGGAAGCATTAAGATAGTGGGTCGCAGGTCGCTGTATAGAAGGAGAAATACACTCTTGCTTGGCGACATACAAGTTCCGTGAAATAAATCCCACGACCAGGTTTCTCCTACTGACCTGGTCCTGCAAGATACAATTTGTCTTAGTGAAGTAAAAATGATAAGAATTGTTGCGACAAAGTTGAGTAACAGAAAGCAAATTTACTGAGAATGATGGAATATAGAGAACATCTTGAAGAACGACCTCGGCATTAAGATATACCTCACCAACATATGATGCATCTTTCTTTGTTCCATCAGGCAAGACAATTGTATAAGTTTGTGAAGGTTTAGAGTAGGAATGGAAAAGATCGAGGTTAGCACATATGTGGTTAGTGGCTCCAGTGTCTATAATCCAGTAACTCAGATCATTAACAGAGTGTTTAGAAACATTACCAGCAAAATCATCATCAGTGCATACAAAATTGGCAGAATTGTTAAGAGGGTCTGAGTGCATCTCCTCCTTCTGCATGAGTCTGATGAGATCGCTCATGAGTTCAGCGATCTGTTTGGTAGGAGCTCGTCCTCCAGCGATGTCCTTATCGTCTGTTGTTGCTCCTGCAAACCCTTTAACACCTGAACTAAACGCCTTTTCCCTTCTGTTATCATTTAAAGTCTTATACCAGTCTGGAGTACCATGAAGCTGAAAACAAGTTTCTCGAGTGTGTCCAGACTTATGACAGTGAGAACATGTTGTAGCTCGCTTGTCCACATGCGACCTCCTCCTACTTTGAACCTTGTTCGCAAATTCTTGCCTGCCATCCTTAAAAGCAAGATGCTATGCTGTATGACCAGAAGAGTCTGCGATATTACTGTGAATTAATCTTTGTTTTTCAACAGTAAATAGCATAGCAAAAGCTCGCTCCATTGTAGGCAATGGATCTTGCATTAAAATTTGGCTTCTTTCCGCATCATAAACTTCATGAAGCCCCATAAGAAATTGCAGCAGTTGGGTGGCTTCATCCTTTGCTGTAATGGCTCTGTTAACTCCACAAGAACACTCCCCACATGTGCAACTCGGTGTGGGGGACAAACACAGCAACTCGCTCCACAGTTTCTTAAGTTTTGTCATGTACGCTGTCAGGGACATGTCTCCCTGAGCAATAGACGCAATCTCCCGTTGGAGATGATATACCATAGGGCCATTGCTACGCCCATACCTGGCTTGAATTTCAAGCCACAATTCACGGGATGATGAAACATACATAAATCCTTCAACAAGATCTCTGGAAATAGAGTTCCAGATCCAAGAGGTGACCATCAAATCCACTCGCCTCCATTGTTCAAAATTCGTAGTACCAATCATGGGTCTAGGAAGTGACCCATCAATAAAACCAAGCTTCATCTTGGTTCCGAGTGCAACATACACTGCCCGACTCCAGGGCAGAAAGTTCGTGCCATCTAGCGGTGACGAAGATAAAACCATACTTGCATGCTCCGAGGGATGCAAATATAAAGCATCCTTTTCCAATTGAGTTAACTCCTGCTCATTATTGAGATCTGCCATGGCTCTGATACCATGTAGAAATTTGAAAATAACTCAAAAGAGCAGGAAATGAGAAATACGAAAATGATAAAAGGACAAAAACTCTAAATTTAATATGTTGCAGAATTACATTCAATGTATGTCATAAACAAGTATTTATAGTACAAATATTATAACTACTTGTAATAAAACTAACAAATGGATAAGAAGGAAAAACTATTAAGAAACTAAAAAACTGCCCTAAAACTGTAATTAACATCCTCAAGTGACAATTTCATTAGCTGTATTCAAACTCTCAACATTTCTCTACCCTCTTCTCTCAATCTTCCCACTTCTCAAACCTACTACCACTCTTCTCTTGTCATTCGCCTGCCACTGATGCCCCACGTGGTTGACTCTACAACTTCCTTTCTTATTCTTTTTGTAATTTTATAAGCTTTATTTTGTTTTTTTTGGCAGAGTCCCTAAGGACCAGGACTCCTCCTCAGCCAAGAACTCTCTCCCTCATCCGAATGACGATCCTAATTGCAAGATTACTAAAAGATAGGGGCA
Source organism: Sesamum indicum (assembly GCF_000512975.1). Taxonomy (NCBI): domain Eukaryota; kingdom Viridiplantae; phylum Streptophyta; class Magnoliopsida; order Lamiales; family Pedaliaceae; genus Sesamum; species Sesamum indicum. The sequence goes on from NC_026150.1 coordinate 10,599,018, forward strand.
GATCATGGCTCATCTCAAGCAACTCTATCCATTTACCCCAGAAATAGGAAGCACGTTAGGTTCCTTGACGAAGAGGGGCACTCTGCCATAAATACATGCTCTATCTCCAGGTAGGGGGATACCCTCAACGCCTGAATTCTAGCTACTGCTTTGCTGCATTCATTCTGCACTATCAAGTACGATTTTTACTTACATCATTACACTTCATTATGTCAATACATTTCACTATTTCAAATTATTATTTCTTAAATCCAATACTAACTTGCGCGTTGAAGTGCTAACGTTTTGTTTTGCAGGCCCTTTTCTTTTGAATCCTTTGTTTCCCGATCTGGGCTCATCGCTCGAAGTCCAAATCTGTTGGATCCGTGCTAAATCACACGCATCACAACAAATGTACTTAACTAAGTTAATTATGAACTTAAAAGTTTCAACTAATCTATTTCATCTTAGTTAACTATGAACTATAATTAGAATAAGTTAACTATGAATGCAAAAACTTAAATTAAACTATTTCAACTTAGTTGGCTCAAATTTAAAAGTTTCAACTGAACTAATTTAACTAAGTTAATTATGAACTTAGAAAACTTCAACTAAACTTTTTCAACTTAGTTGATTCAAACATAAAAATTGCAACTAAACTGATTTAACTATGACCTTAAAAAGTTCTAATAGACTAATTTAACTATTAACTTAAAAGTTTCTACTAAACTAATTTAATTAAGTTAACTATTAACTTAAAAAATTCAATTAAATTATTTCAATTTAGTTAACTCAAAGTTAAGAGCTTCAAGTAAACTAATTTAACTATGACCTTAAAAGGTTCTATTAAACTAATTTAACTATGAAGTTAAAGGTTTCTTCTATACTATTTAACTAAGTCAATTATGAACTTAACAACTTCAACTAAACTTTTTCAACTTAGGTAACTCAAACTTAAAAGTTTCAACCAAATTAATTTAACTATAAATTTAAAAGGTTTTATTAGTCTGATTTAACTAAGTTAACAATGACCTTGAAAGTTTCAAACTAAACTATTTCAACTCAGTTAACTGAAGCTTAAAAATTTCAACTAAACTAATTTAACTAAAATAACTACCAAATTAAAAAGTTCTGTTAAACTAATTTAACTAAATTTCTATGTTTATGGGGATATCGTACGAGAAGGATCGAGGGGAGGTCGGCGAAACATCAAGCACACAAAGAAACAAATACAAATGTTAAGGATATAATTTGCGGATAAATTTGGTGTGGTGTTGGATGATGCGAGTGAAACAGAAGAGTGACAATGTTACATCAATCCGATCTGGCCAACTAAGTTTAGATAATTGTGAAAATTATTGGATATTTGAAGTTTTAGATTTTTGTTTATCGGACATGTATTGACATGTATTGAATTATCTTTCTATATTTTATTTTTAAATAAACTTTGTTGTCTTTGAATTTTACAAATTCTTAGTTGTAACTTAAATGTCACTTTAATTTTGAAAAGTAATATATCCAAATTTGCAACAAAAATATTATAAAACAAAAATTATGAATTTTATTACAAAATTTTGCAGTGGAGTTTAGAAAGTAAAAAAAACTCGTTGCAGAATCTCTTGTAAAATTTGTAACAGATTGAAACGTGTTGAAAATTTGTCATGAATGTTTCTTACTATTTCGATTCCCAAATCAAATGACTGCACCAAATATAGATAGTTAAATGAATCCGCTTTTACGAATTATTAAATCCTATAATTGATTGTTTCAGTCTATCTTGACAGCGACCTATCTGATAAATAGAACTCCTTCCTAACTACTCCAGTGGAAGACTCCTTTTGAACTCCTCTATGGTTTCTCTCCCTCCTATACTCACCTTCGTACCTTTGGTTTTCGCTGTTATGCGACCAATACTAATCCCCATAAACATTAATTTGAAGCTAGAGCCCTAAAATGTGTCATGATTGGGTATGTCACGACCCAAAAGGCGTATAAATTATACGACCTCGAGAATTCTAGCACCTTTACATCCAGAGATGTCCAATTTTATGAAAATCAATTCCCTTACGCTAGCTCACAAACGACCTCTACATCTTACCCACTTCCTATTGTTGCTCCTCATGCTGATCTTCTGATCAGCGACTCGCGATCTCCAACTTCTACCTTATCCACTCCTGTCAATCGTTCCCCCACTCATACTTCACCCATCATTCCTAAAGTACTTCCTACTCGTAGATCTACTCATAACATACAACGACCTGCTTGGCTCAACGACTTCATTTATAATGCTAGATCCTCTACTTGCTCCCTTTCCGTCAACCCTGCATAGATATTTTTTGTGGCCTCATTGTCTGTCTTGCATGAGCCTAGATCATTCTCAGAGGCCATTGAGCATCAAGAGTGGAGGGATGCGATGCAATCTGAACTTGAGGCTTTGGAGAAAAATAATACTTGGGATCTGACCACTTTACCCGAAGGAAAGCGGGCGATAGGCTGTAAATAGGTCTTCAAAACCAAAATGCGAGCTGATGGTACAGTGGAGCAATATAAGGCTCATTTAGAGGCTAAAGATTTGACCCAGGTCGAAGGTGTTGACTAAGTGGACAACTTTTCTCCATTAGCCAAAACTGTACAATGAGACTATTCCTTGCTATTGCTGCAGCTCGAGAGTGGCCCCTACAGCAACTGGATATCAATAACGCGTTCTTGCATGGGCATCTAGAGGAATACATATACATGACTCTGCCTGAGGGCTATGAGGTGGAATCCCATCTCGTTTGTAAGTTCAAGAGGTTGTTGTACGGACTGAAACAGGCCTCTCGAAAGTGGAATGTGGAATTCACTCTTCGACTTACTACCAATGGTTTTCGCCAGTCGGCGCATGAACACCGTCTCTTTGTCAAAGACACTGCCTCAGGACCGATGGTGCTGTTAGTTTATATTGATGATATATTGATTATTGGTCCTTTGCTGGCTGCCATTCGGGAAGTGAAGGATTACCTCCACACCTTATTCATGAACAAAGACATTGGTGATGCTCGATATTTCTTTGGGTTTGGAAATCGCTTGATGCAGTGATGGTCTCAAAGTCTCGCAGACCAAGTATACTATGGATATAATTCGAGATGTAGGTTTATGTCACGCTAAATCAGCCCCTACACTTCTTCCACAAGGTTTAAGACTTTACTATACCTCAGACGATCCGCTGCCTAACCCAGACTCATATCATCGTCTAGTAGGTCGCCTGTTATATCTGGAATTCACTCATCCAGACTTCTCACATTCTGTTCAATAAGTTAGCCAATTCCTCACCAATCCTTGCGAGTCTCACTAGCGTGCGGCTCTCCATGTGGTTCTCTGTCTCAAAGGTTGTCCCTTCAAAGGGTTATTCTTCCCCTCACATAATTCCTTGGTGCTAAAGGCCTACTGCGATGCAGATTGGTCTACATGCCCGGATTCCAGGCGTTCACTTATAGGATTTTGTATGTTCCTTGGATCAACTTTAGTATCTTGGAAGACTAAAAAGCAACCCACGGTATCCAGGTCGACTGTTGAAGTCGAGTATCGCAGTCTTGCTGCCACTGTCTGCGAACTGCGTTGGCTTTCATACATCTTAACTGATCTTGGTGTTTCTACCTCTACCCATCGAACTTTTTTGTGATAACAAGGCTGCTCTGCACATCCTGGCCAATCCCGTTTTCAACGAACGAACCAAACACATAAAACTAGACTCCCACTTGGTTCGTGATGCCTATAAAGAAGGTTTTGTCGCTCCCTCTTTCGCATGGTGTTTGCTGCAGCTAGCCGACCTGTTCACCAAGGTGCTGCCTTTATCTTCTTTAACGCTTTACTCTCCAAGTTGGGTTTGTTCTTGATCGAACCACGTCCAACTTATGGGGGGGCTGTTGAGAGTTTGACCTCTCGACCAAGTCGCAATGAGATCGCATCTGATGAGGTCGCTACCTCACTGTCAGTTGCAATGAAGTCCAAATCCAGGTCGCTAATATTGAGGTCGCATCAACTTTCCAGGTCGCATGTCATGAGGTCGCAGAAAATTCTGTTACAGATTTATTAGATTCAGAGTAGATTTGTTTTAACCGTTTTTGTCCTTTTCTGTAACAATATTTTGTTAGTTTGTTAGAGGTTGTTACACCAATGTATATTGATATGCTTTGTATTGCTGCATAAACGATTGATTGGCAACATATAGAAAACTTTGGAGTGATTTACTCCATTGTGGCTGCTTTCTTGCTTCCTTCACATTCAAATTATACATATTTCAACAAATGTAAGAGCGGTATTTGGAATGCTTTTCGTAACGGTCATGCATTATGTTGTAATGGTTATTGCAACTGTCTTTGTTACTGCTATGGCAATGGATATTTGGACTGTCTTTTTCAAATTTGATGTCAATTTATAATCTTATATGTGTAATACGTATTAGCAAAAAATAATATTATTTTATATCTATAGTTTTCTTTGTAAGTATTGGAATGCGATATAACATATTCTTTGTTATCCACTTGGAACAATTAATATGTGATCGCTCTACCCATATGGGCCAAGTTCTCAGTTAATAGAATATGCAGATGCAGGATATCTCACTGGTTCACATAAAGATTACAAGTTGGTTATCTATCTACATATGGAGATAAGTTAAACAGACAAAGGTTGTACATTTGCAAATCATTTAGAAATAATTGCAGTTCAAAAGCAAATAGATAATATATTTGGTTGACATTGGTTGTAGTATGGATTATTAATTAAAGATAATCCAATAGTGCCCTATGAAGACAACCGTGTGGTGCATCACTGAAATATTATATTAAATGAGGTAAGATGAAGTATATTTCACCAAAGTTCTTTTATACATACGAGCTCCAAAAGAAAAGTGAAACCGATACCAAGAAGATAAGTTCAAGCGGAAATTTGGCAGATTTACTTACCAAGGCCTTACCTGCAACATTTAAGCAAATCATACACACATCAGAATGTGTTGCCCCTAACGGGTATCGATATAGAGTTGTTTCTTGTATCTATTATCTTATTTTCCCCCTTGTTCACATATTGGCAAAAAGCTCTTACATAAAATAAAATCTTCATTTGACTCCTTATATTTTTATTTGGTGGTGTAATTGAACGCCTTCACGTTATGGGTGGACTACATGGTTAATTTTAGCATTTCTTTCATAATCATTGGATCGTATTTACGTCAAATTAACTATTCAAATTTTATTAAAAATCTACGTTTGGAATATTATCTTTTTTAAATTAATGAATTATATATAAAAATAAATATATTTATCTATCTTTTTATCCTAATAATATATACAATATTGTTAATAAAAAATAATTGTGGAAATTTAAAATTATAATTATTTTTCAATTCATTCAAATGTGAGTAATTAAAGTCATATTCGTACTTGTATATATTACATTGTCTTCATTATCAAATACTTTAAAATAAATTTATATTTGAATAATTACATTAATCAAGATACACGTGAATCGATTTCCTACTATATAAAACTAACATAACAACATTGGAAAAAAATATTGAAATAAAAAATAACTGGATATAAGTATAGGAAAAGGAATATATCCTTCACATTAATTAATTTATTTGCATGACATCTTACGAAGCGTCAATACATGACACAAAAGTGACGAAACATTTACACCATTACTATAGCACAAATTTTCCGTCCCATTTCCGATGTCCCAAATTTAAGCAAACACAAAGCTTGCATGTTATTGATAAACACATTAAACAGAAAACCATATAAGTACAGCAAGACGATCCTCAGACGACTTATTTATTTTAATCATATTACAATCCAATTGAAGTAACGAAGAATCATCTCCATCCGCTTAGTTTAACCAACCCTAGGCACCCTTGTAACAATGCCTTTCTCATCGACGAAAACAAATACTCGGCCGCAACTGAAATTACCAGGGATCCATGTTTGGGATGGTGGAACAATGATGGCATAGACGGAGTTCTCCTCCTGGATGGTTTTTGCTGCGACTTCTCCACACGTCCCGACTAGCTCAGGCCATTCGCTCTTACCTACATATATAAGCACGAAAAGGAGTCAAAGGTTGCAAGTGGCATCGAATAATTAATTCTATAGGCAATTTATTTATTGGAAATTACTTCTACTTTCATTTAGTTGTTGGGACTTGGTGCTAGAGTTATGATTTTAGAATTTATGTTTTCCCTATGCAAGTTGTGTCGAGGCAGTGGATGAAATTTACCCAAAGATGGAAACATGTTTGCAGTTAACTAAAAACCAATTTCATTTCCGTACCTTGACAAATTGACGCCATCCTTAGCTTTTGCTCCTCCTTTGCTCTTGTAGTAATCTTTGATTGAGTAAATGTCTGTGTGTGGTTTCTATGAGTTCTGCAGAATGGGTATTTATAGAAGAATTCTTTAGTTGTGTTTGTGTTTTTCATTCTATGATTCTTTTTTTCTTTTTTTGTGATTTTTGTGGTTTCTAAGAGTTGTGCAGAATGGGGTAATGAGATTTCTGTGAATTTTTTTTTTTTTTTTGAGACATTAAATGTGTGAGAATATTTACGCTGGTCAGAAAATGAATTGCTTTGTCCTATTTTTAGATTCTATTTTATTCGTTCCATGAATATCTATTTTTAGATATGGTTGTAAATATTTTTTCGTTGTTTAAAAAATTATAAATATCTTTCTTATTTTGATGTTCGTCTAGCAACAAGCCAATTCCATTGGACTTCCATGTATGATCTTATTTTATAGAAGTAAGTAGTAAATAAGAGAAATTAATTAACTAGCGTAGATAGATGGTCAAATAAAATTTAGATGACACGAATTTGATTAGTCTTTAACTATCACGAAGACAAAAAATAATATTATTGAAAATATGAAATGAAAATTTGAGAATTAATACAAAGATATATAATTAAGTGAACATAATTTTAATCTCATTACAATTTAATTATTATCAATTAGAATTATACAAAAAAATGTCATCACCAACAATTAGTCACACACTATAATAACATCAATCATTTGACACTAATTATTTCTATTTAGGTGAAACTCTTAGCTTTGTTATAAAACTATTGTGATGAGAAATCCTCGTCACAGTGACAGAGGTGAGAAAAATGTGTTTGTACTTTTCCCAAAGTGTGGACCCTTTTTTATGATATGTTCAAAACTTGAATGATAGGTTTAAAGGACCACTTCCATTTAAAACGTGCATTTTGAATTGATTGTAGCAAAGTATTTTATAAATTAAGAAATATTATTTTATAATTCAATAACTCGTACTTTATAAATGAAAAGCTTTTATTCATTAATTTTAATGAATTTAATCTTTTAAAAATTATTGTAAAAACTTTCTATTCAATGAAAATACAAAAGGTATATAAAAATATGACTAAATAAGTGGAATTCTCTTGTTGTTTCATGAAATTTTTGAATTTTATTGATAAAATTATTAATTATCTCCTATTTACTTGACATCTACCATATTTCTTATTAATAGTTTAACATTTGACTACAAAAAATATGTTATAGCAACAGATTTTTCGTAACAGAAATTAATTTGCCACGGACTATTCCACGATTTTGCAACGGAATTCCAAAATTTAACGTGGCAAATTTGTGGCAAAACAATAATGAAATGTTTCAATGGACTTTCCTTTGCAAAAAAGGATCAACTTTGGGTGATCCACTTTCATTACAAGTCTTTGCAAAAGTAGCGGTAAAATTGTCATGGAACACATCAGTTGCAAATTTGCAACAAATTGTGCAACAATTAATGTCCGTGACACAATTTGCATTGGATTTTAAAATTATATCCGTTACTAATAACTTTCAACGAGTATTGCTTTGTATTTTATAAATTTTGTTTTTTTTTTCTTTCCCTTTTTCCCCTTCTTTTGTAGCAATAACTCTCATTTCTTTCTTATTTTTCTCTTCATCTTCTCTGATTTCTCTATCCCTCTCCTCTCAATCTTTCCACTTCTCACACCTACTACCACACTTCTCTTGTCAATCGTCTGCCAATGATGCCCACCGATCTAAGCTATATCTTGTTTTCTATTCGTAGATGGGTTATTAATATTTAGTTTCTTTCTTTAACAGATTGAGTGAGAAATAAAATTGAGTAATGATGTATATAATGGTGTTAAAAGTTTCTATTTTGATTTATGTAATGGTGTGTATATTATTGTCTATATTGTTTGGTATATATCGTAATGGTGAGAATATATTGTTATGTTTGGTATATATTGTAATGGTGTTAAAAGTTGACTAATGGTGCATGTGATGGTTTATGAATATATTGTCTATATTGTAATGGTGGATGAATATATTGTTTAGTATATTGAGGTGAAGGGATGTGACACTACAAGAAAACAGGGCATCAGAGACCAAAATTTATTGTTTGGTATATTCTTTGATATATTGAGTTAAATGATATATTGTCTTATATATTATTTGGGAAAAATTATTTGTTTATTCCTTTATGTTTGTCTATTATTGATTTTAATCCTTTAAATTTATCGTTTTTAGTTTTAGTATAGTAACTTTCAAAACTGCTTGATTTTACTCATTTGACTCAATTACGAATAATTTTATCCCTACACAGCTTTTCAAAAGCAATTTTAGTCTACATACATCCATTTATTTTGCATTTCGTAGCTAATGCTCGCCTAGAATGATATCAGAATTTTTAGGTTTTTTGAAGAAATATTTATTTATATTATAGTTAGAGCATTAGGATACACTATTAGCTTTTATTATCAAAAAGATAAAAAAGTCATTAATTAGGCTTAATGACCTAATCTACACAAAATTGATAGATAAAGAACCAAATCTGATATTGCCAAAGATAAAGGATCAAAATAAATTCAGACCAAACTTATAGGATGAAAATTTTCTGTTTTCCTATTATTTGATAAAATCTTTAGATTCTATAACAGGATGATTGTGTGATGAAGTGAATGGGATGATTGTTTTCTTGAGGTGAATGACTGTTGTCGTTGATGATTGTAGATTAGTTAACTCAAACTTAAAAGTTTCAAGTAAACTAATTTAATTAAGTTAATTACAAACTTAAAAGGTTCTTTTAAATTAATTTAACCAAGTTAAGCATGAACTTAAAAACATAAATTAAACTATTTCAACTTAATTAAGTCAAACTTAAAAATTTCAACTTGATGAGTGCGGCCCAAGAAAGCTAGGCCCAAGAACGAGCGAGAAGACCCAAGACGCACTTCCATAAATACAGTAACTCGGGTGGAGGAGGCCAACTTAGCATTGCCCAATATTATAGACCAAACACTAAATAATCGACCCAACACCCCGGTTGATGTCCTTCTGCAGAGCACACGTAGCCTGTACGTAGACACTCGGCGTGTCACTTTTGTCCAGCGTGGACTACGCGTATTGGGGAAGGTTCCCTGAAGAGCTCCAACTCTTGAGTCAGCTAGACTCCCTGTGAACCAGGAGTCCTCCTTAGCCAAGGATTCTCTCCATCATCTGAATGATGATCCTAATTGCAAGATTACTAAAAGATAGGGGCGGAACATGGCTCATCTGAAGCAACTCTATCCATTTACCCCAGAAAAAGGAAGCACGTTGGGTTCCTTGACAAAGAGGGACACTCCACTATAAATAGAGGTTGTATCTCCAGCGGGAGGATACCCTCAATGCCTAAATTCGAACTACTCCTCTGTTGCATTCATTCTGCACTCTCAAACTTGAGTTTTACTTCTATTTTGCATCATTACATTTCATTATGTCCTTCACTATTTCGAATTATTATTTCTTAAATTCAATACTAACTTGGGCATTAGAATGATAACGTTTTGTTTTGCAGGTCCTTTTCTTTCGAATCCTTTGTTGCTCGGTTTAGGCTCATCGTAATGAGATTTGTGTGATTTTTTTTTTAACATATTAAATGTCACTCTTAGCTATGTTTGTATTTTTTCCAAAGTGTGGACCCTTCTTTATGATATGTTCAAAAGACCACTTCCATTTAAAACGTGCATTTGGAATTGATTGTAGCAAAGTGTTCCACTTCAAAAATTTAATTGTGTAAAAATATAAGTATTTCATAAATTAATAAATATTATTTCAAAATTTAATAACTCGTACTTTATAAATGAAAAGCTTTTATTCATTAATTTTAATGAATTTAATCTTTTAAAAATTTTTGTAAAAACTTTCTATTCAATGAAAATACAAAAGGTATATAAAAATATGACTAAATAAGTGGAATTCTCTTGTTGTTTCATGAAATTTTTGGATTTTATTGATAAAATTATTAATTATCTCCTATTTGCTTGATGTTTAAATTTCAATATCTTATTTCTTATTAATCATTTAATATTTGACTACAAACAAAATGCTATAGCAACAGATTTTTCGTAACAGAAATTAATTTCCCACGGACTTCGCAACGATTTTGCAATGGAACTCCAGTACTTAGATTTTCGTGGCAAATTCTGTGGTAAAACAACAATGAAATGTTACAATCGACTTTCCGTTGCAAAATCCACTGCAAAAATCGATCAACTTTTGAGTGACCCACTTTCGTTTCAAGTCGTTGCAAAAGTAGCGGCAATATTGTCACGGAACACATCAATTGCGAATTTGCAATGATTTGTGCAACAGTTAATCTCCGTGACACCATTTGCAAAGAATTTTAAAATTATATCCATTGCTAATAATTTGCAACGAGTATTGCATTGTATTTTATAAATTTTATTTTTATTATTCTTTCCCTTTCCCCCCTTCTTTTGCAGGAATTCTCCCATTTCTTTCTCATTTTTCTTTCATCTTCTCTCATTTCTCTACTCCCTCTTCTCTCAATCTTTCCACTTCTAACACCTACTACCACTCTTCTCTTGTCATTCGCCTGCCGCTGATGTCCCCCCGACTGTTGACTCCACAACTTCCTCTCTTATTTTTTTTGTAGTTTTCTAAGCTTTATTTTGTTATTTTTGGTAGACTCCCTAAGGACCAGGACTCCTCCTCAGCCAAGAACTCTCTCCCTCATCCCGAATGACAATCCTAATTGCAAGATTTCTAAAAGATAGGGGTAGATTATGGCTCATGTCAAGCAACTCTATCCATTTAACCCAGAAATAGGAAGAACGTTAGGTTCCTTGACGAAGAGGGACACTTTGCCATAAATACTTGCTCTATCTCCCGGCAGGGATACCCTCAGCGCCTGAATTCTAGCTACTACTCTGCTGCATTCATTCTGCACTATCAAACACGAGTTTTACCTCTATTTTATATCATTACACTTCATTATATCAATATGTTTCACTTTTTCAAATTATTATTTCTTAAATCTAATACTAACTTGGGTGTTGGAGTGCTAACGTTTTGTTTTGCAGGTCATTTTCTTTCCAATCCTTTGTTGGCTCAAATTTAAAAGTTTCAACTGAACTAATTTAACTAAGTTAATTATGAACTTAAAAAACTTCAACTAAACTTTTTCAACTTAGTTGATTCAAACATAAAAGTTTCAACTAAACTAATTTAACTATGACCTTAAAAAGTTCTAATAGATTAATTTAACTGTGAACTTAAAAGTTTCGACTAAACTAATTTAATTAAGTTAACTATTAACTTAAAAACTTCAATTAAATTATTTCAATTTAGTTAACTCAAAGTTAAGAGTTTCAAGTAAACCAATTTAACTATGACCTTAAAAGGTTCTATTAAACTAATTTAACTGTGAAGTTAAGGTTTTCTACTATACTATTTAACTAAGTTAATTATGAACTTAACAACTTCAACTAAACTTTTTCAACTTAGTAACTCAAACTTAAAAGTTTCAACCAAATTAATTTAACTATTAATTTAAAAGGTTTTAGTAAACCGATTTAACTAAGTTAACAATGAACTTGAAAGTTTCAACTAAACTATTTCGGCTCAGTTAACTGAAACTTAAAAGTTTCAACTAAACTATTTCGGCTCAGTTAACTGAAACTTAAAAGTTTCAACTAAACTAATTTAACTAAAATAATTACCAACTTAAAAACATGTTCTATTAAACTAATTTAACTAACTTACTACGTTTATGTGGATATCGAAGGATCGAAGGGAGGTCGGCGAAAAATCAAGCACACAAAGAAACAAATACAAATTTTAAGGATATAATTTGTGGATAAATTTGGTATGGTGTTGGATGATGCGAGTGAAACAGAAGAGTGACAATGATACATCATCCCGATCTGGCCGACTACGTTTAGATAATTGCGAAAATGTATTGGATATTTGAAGTTTTAGATTTTTGTTTATTGGACATGTATTGACATGTATTGAATTATCTTTCTATATTTTATGTTTAAATAAATTTTGTTGTCTTTGAATTTTGCAAATTCTTAGTTGTAACTTAAATGTCACTTTAATTTTGAAATGTGATATATCAAAATTTTGCAACAAAAATATTATAAAACAAAAATTTTATTACAAAATTTTGCAGTGGAGTTTAGAAAGAAAAAAAAAAAAAAATCATTGCAGAATCTCTTGTAAAATTTGTAACGGATTGAAACGTGTTGCAAATTTTTCATGAAGTTTTCTTACTATTTCGATTCCCAAATCAAATGGCTGCACGAAATATAGATAGTTAAATGAATCTGCTTTTAAGAATTATTAAATCCTATAAATGATTGTTTTGGTCTATCATGGAAATTTTTTGAAAGAAAGAACCAAATAATTTTCTGTGGTGAAACAAAATATCTCTCTTTTCCCCCTCGAATAGATTGATTTTTTATTTTTTATTTTTTGCATTGCACATGTCTTGAAAAATTTGAAGTAACTGGCATTGCAAAATTTGCAACCAAATTTTTGTTGCGAATGTCCGTTGAAATGAAATTGCCACAAACTTTGCAACGAAAACATTGTCACAAAATCGTTGCAAATGTCGTTGCAAAATTCATTGCAAGATTCGTTAAAAGTTAAAGTTTTGGCAACATAATTTGCAACCGATTTTTTGAAATAGGCAATTATCCGTGGCAAAATTTGTCACAGACGGAGAACCAATGCAACTATAGCAATAGTACCTAGAACAACTGAAAATTTTCCATTGCAAATTTTCCTGACAACACTATTTTGTAATTAATTTTATGCAAATTTCATGGCAAAAATCCGTTGCTATAGCAATTTCTTTTGTAGTATTTCCATCGCCTTCTCAAGATATTGCCTCATAATTCTTTTATCAATTTGATGTATTGACTTTATCAATATCACTTAGACTTTTAAACCAATAAGATTAAGTAAATTAAAAATGATCGTTTTTTGAAAAAAACAAAAAAAATATTCTTTCAATGTTTTATAAGGTCATAATGAAAAATGAGAGTTGTGGTCCCTGACGTTTACACATTGCGTGAACAAATTTCCAAAGAACAAAAAATATTGTCAGATATTAGTGATTTACACGCACGATTATTGTATTGAAACTACAGGATACCACTACCACAAAAAATAGTTAAATTCCTTTATATTTTAAAATAGGTTAAAAGTACCCATAAATTTTAATTAACCAAAATATCCTTATATTGTATGTGAAATTACTAAAGTCACATTAACATTTTTTTCAATTTTTTTGTATTTTTCTCTCTTTTAAAAATATAATTTTTTTAATTCTTAAACATACTTATATTAAATATTGATATACATATATTAAATATCAATATACAACAAAATAAAAAAATACATTACAAAAACTAATATATTAAATTTTATTTTTGAAATTTGGATATCTACATTAATATAAATATCAAGCAATTACAATAACTATGAGTTATAAATTATTTTAAAATAAGAATTATATTATAATTATTCAAAATTAGTTTTAATTAACTAAATTAATATATTTAAATTAATTTAAGTACAATAATTATTTAAAATTATCAGTAATTAACTAGAATATGTATTTAATTATTATAATCACCTAAAATTATTAAAATATATTTGATTAATAAAATTAAAGTAATTAAAAAATTAAAAAATAGGGCCGACGAAGACGGCAGCCGTTCCCTCACAGGTCGCCATCGCTCTCTTTCTCCTCGTCGTCGCCCAAATTTGGGGGCGACAGTGGGGAGTTGTGAGCACGGCTCTAGTATAATTAATATAAATTCATTGGTCAATAAAATAAAAAATAATGTATATTAAGTAAGGGAATAGCGGTCATTTTAAAGTTTAGCTGTTAATCATATTTAACAGAGATGGATGATTGAGCTGCGTTTTTAAAACACAAGATGTGTTTTGCCTATTTTAAATTAAAGGAGGATTTTGTGCTGAGTTTTAAAACAGGGGGGTTTTTTGTAATGTAGCAAAATAATAATAATAATAATTTTCCCCTAGTGCACTATACGGATTAAATACAATTTATCCTTATGATATGTAAAATGAGTAAAAAAAATCTAATGAAAAAAGAATTGGTAAATTATTTTATTGTGTTTTGAAAAATGAAGTAAATTATCCCTATCAACGGTCTAAATTGGAGGTTGTAACACAAATTTTCTGTTTTGAATTTATTGAAACAAGAAAAATATTACAAAATCATTTTTTATTTTAATTGTACTTTTTGTGAATACAGAATCTCTACTTGGAATCTCTGATTTTTCACTTCACAAATGAACTCTTTGATTTTGGGAACTTTGGAGGTGGAGCTTGACGCTTTGATTGTCTCAATATTGATTTAGGTCTCTAATAACATTAATTCACGGATCTTTTGACTTATTCTCAAATTAAACGCTATAGACTTGGAGAACTTCATTTGAACTTAAATATCTCTTGGTGAATTTGACCCTTTGATCTTCCTCCAAGATAGACTCGTGTCTTGACAATGTTAATTCGGGGTCTTTTGACTTCTTCACTATCAGATGTTGACTTTGGATGATATCTGTAATGAACGCTTTGATTTTTTCTTTGAACATCGTGGATTTTCTTTGATTTGCACTTGAAAGGATATTGAGACTACTTCAATGCTCTCTTGCTCCTTTCTTCAATTGTCTCTTCAATTATGTCTTGAGTGACCTCTTGACTCGTCTTAACTTGTGTTTTGTGTCACGCCTTGAGTTGTGTCTGTTAAGTGGTGAAGCACCCCTATTTATAGTTGTAGGGTGGAAGACTTTACTATATTTACTTGATAACGTGCAGTGATATGCTTCATGATTTATTTTATTAATCACAAGATGTGATATAAAATTACCAAATCATTGATATTTGTTTCATTTGTTGGCAAGAAAATGTTTAAATTGCTTCGATGATACTTCAATTCCATACATGACAATATTTTTATCTATCAAGCAATATTTTATCTTATAAAAAATATAAAATTGATGGAAAACTCTATTCAACATGTCAATATATAATTGGCAACAAATTTTTGCATGCTCACGAATGCCCCCTCGAGACTTGGTCACTAGTTGCACCAAAGTGGAGGAGTGAACATGTCACAAAATTGTTTCTTCACATTCCTCCACTTTCTTTTTCTTCTTCTTCCTTTTTTTTTTTTTTACTGAACTTCAAAAATTAATTGCAAGTTATCCACGTACCCTATTAAGGGGATCAAGAGTTCTCTATATTTGAAAATTTGTAGATAGGTTAAAGTCTTATCAAGGCGCCTTCAATTTGAATTTACAGATAGTTTATACTCATATCTGGGAGTCTTTATTTGAATTTGATAGATTGTTTATACTCATATCAACGAGGCAATTTGAATTTGTAAATAGTTTATATTCATATTGGGGGCCATAACTTGAATTTGATAGATAGTTTATACTCGTATCAAAGAGCCATCAATTTGAATTTGTAGATAGTTTATACTTATATCAAAGATTCTCTGAAATTTGATAGACAGTTTATACTCATATCAAAGAGTCTTTAAATTTAATTTGTTGATAGTTTATATTCATATTGGAAAATTTTCATTTGAATTCAGTATATAATTTATACTTATATCAAGGAGTTTTCAACTCTTCATTTGAGTTTGAGGGATAGTTTATACTCGTGTCAAGGAGTCTTTACTTGCATTTGAATTTGATAGATAGTTTATATTCGTATCAAGGAGTATTAAAAAGGAAAATTAGTTTAAGAGTTTAGATAGTTTAACCTCATTAAGGAGCATTATTGAAAGTTTAGACTCTTATGAATGAGCTCTTATCAAGGAGCCTTCCAAAGTTTTCAGTGTGATGCGACATGTTTTTCGTCCTTTTCTTGTCCATCTTCATAAGTGGCAACACTTAAATATTCTCGTTCAGCAAGATCCATGATTATCTCAATGGCATGAGCCAGAGTTGCTAATTCTTCAAAAAAAAATTGTTTGATTCCTTGAAGTACATAGCAAAGATCCCAATGCATTACTTGGATGAACATTGACTAGCCACATCGGACTTTGACCCATGTCGTGGTCCTTATTAGGTGGGTCGCCGTGTCATCTGAAGCCAGAGTTTTGGCTGTTAGTGGTTAAACATTTGAGTCTTTTGTCGGGTTGTGTTAAAATTGTGTACTATGGCTATTACGCTATTTCCTTGAAGTTATGTATATAAGGACATCTGGTAAGGTAAATATAAACTTTTGGTGATGTCTAACATCTTTTATAATATATTGCTAAAGTAGAATATTTTATGGTACGAGTTGAAAAGACATTTCTTATAACACGAATTGGAATTAAAGAAAGGATGAAATAGAGATAATTATATATAGTGAGTAGGGGGTGCTACAAGGCAGGCTAGAAATTTGTAACGTAAATTTCGTGTTTCTGAATTATTCAAACAAAAAGAAAATATTACAAATAATTTTTTAATTTAATTGTACTTTTTATGAATACAAAATCTCTACTTGAAACCTCTGATTCTTCACTTCATAAATACGATCTTTGATTTTGGCAACTTTGGAGGTGGAGCTTGATGCTTTGATCACCTCGATGTTGACTTAGGTCTCTAATAATGTTAATTCGCGGGTCTTTTAACTTATTCTCAAATTAAACATTACAGACTTGGCGAACTTGAACTTCAATATCTCTTGGTGGATTTGACGCTTTGATCTTCCGTCAAGATAGACTTATCTTGGCCACATTAATTCACTGGTCTTTTGACTTCTTCACGAATCAGATAGTGACTTTAGATGGTGTCTTCGATGAACGTTTTGATTTTTTCTTTGAACGCCGTGGATCTTCTTTAATTTGCTCTTGAAAGGATTTGAGACTGCTTGAATGCTCTCTTGTTTCTTTCTTTCATTGTCTCTTCAATTTTGTCTTGAGTGACCTCTTGACTCGTCTTCAATTGTGTCTTGTCTTGTGCCTTGAGTTGTGTCTGTTAAGTAGTGAAACACTCCTATTTATAATTGTAGAATGGAAGAATTTGCCATACTTACTTGATGACGTAGCGAGATATGATTGGCCTCTCATGATTTATTTTCTTAATCACAAGTATGTGATATAAAATTACCAAATCATTGATATTTGATTCCTTTGTGTAAAAAAAGATTTAAAAGAGTTTTTCTCTATCATTAATGCCGTATATATAATATTAATATAAATAGATGAATAAAAAGTATTTAATAAATATGCATCTCTTATATATATTATGTATGTAGAAATGAATTTAGACCATTGATTTGCAAAATTAAAATACAAGCCATCAATTAAATAAGATAAAGATGTCAATGGTGGATTATGATTGATAAAATTTGAATATTTGATTTGACTGTAATACGATCTAATTATTGGGATGTACATATACTCACAAAAATTCAAAAGAAAATGCTAAAATGGGCTCGTGCAACCCACCATTCGTAAAGGGGTTTTCTTACACCATTCTAGTAAAATAAAACGAATCAAATTGAGCTTTTATTTTACAAATAGGGACTCTCTGAGAAATATGTATAACACAAGAGAGACACCTGCAAGCAACATTGAGACGCAGCTCTATACCTTGTTAGATATGTGAAAGGAACAAAGTACAGAGGGTTATACTTCACTACAGATGCAAATTTTAGTGTGACTGCTTATTGTGATGATGATTCGGCCACTTGCAAGAATTCTAGACCACTATACAAATAATTTTACACATTTAATATTTCAAAAAAAAAAAAATACCATATCCGTTATAAAAAAATAGAAAAAGAAAAATTAAGTGATAATTTAGTCACATTAGTGTATATGTATAATTAAGTGCTAAGAATTCATATTTTCTCACAATAATGACTTTCTTAATTTTAATAGCAGAAATTATCTTGTGAAAGTTTTCAATAGTAATTTATGACAAAATGTTAGATATAAATTTCTAAATAGAAATAATTAGTGTCAAATGATTGATGTCATTATAGTGTGTGACTAATTGTTCATGAGGATGTTTTTTTTATATAATCCTATTTGATGATAATTAAATTGTAATGAGATTAAAATTATGTTCACTTAATTACATATCTTCGTAATAATTCCAAAATTTTCATTTAATATTGTCAATAATATTATTTTTTGTCTTGGTGATGGTTACAGATTGATTCGTGTCATCTAAATTTTATTTGACCATTTATCTACGCTAATTAATTAATTTCTCTTATTTACGATTCACTTCTATAAAATATGATCATACATAGAATAGGTTTGTTGCTAGATAGACGTCAAAATAAGGAAGGTATTTAGAATTTTTTAAACAATGAAAAGATATATATAACTATATCAAACTTCAAAAGATGTGACTGTAATTTAACCTTTATTTTATATTTGGGACTTCAAAATATAACGCTCATTGGTTGCTATCTCAATATTATAAATCCAAAATTATATTTACGACAATTAAATCATGGAACGAATGAAATCAAATCTAAAAATAGGACAAAGCGTAAATATTCTCACAAATTTAATATGTCAAAAAGAAAAAATCACACAAATCTCATTACCCGCAAGAATGAAAAACACAAACACGACTACAAGAATTCTCCTATAAATACCCCATTCTGCAGAACTCTTAGAAACCACACAGACAATTACTCATTCAAAGATTACAACAAGAGCAAAGGAGCAAAACCTAAGGATGGAATTCTTGTGTCAAGGTACTGAAATGACAATGTTTTTGAGTTAATTGCAAACATGTTTCCATCTTGACTTCATGCAGCTTAATTTCTTTGGGTAAATTTCATCGACTGCCTCGATACAATTTGCAGAGGAAAAACATAAATCTTAAAATCATAACTCTAGTACAAAAACCTTACAACTAAATGAAAGTAGAAGTAATTTCCAATAAATAAATTTTCTATAGAATTAATTATTCAACGCCACTAACATCCTTTGACTCCTTTTCGTGCTTATATATGTAGGTAAGAGCGAATGGCCTGAGCTAGTCGGGACGTGTGGAGAAGTAGCAGCGAAAACCATCGAGAAGGAGAACTCCCTCGTCTCTGCCCTCATTGTTACACGATTCGACCCAGTCACTCCTATTTTCCTTTGCGACCGAGTAATTGTTCCCGTCGATGAGAAAGGCATTGTTACAAGGGTGCCTGTCATCGGTTAAACTAAGCGGATGGAGACGATTCTTCATTACTTCACTTGCCTTGTAGTTGGCTTGTAATATGATTAAACTAAATAAGTCATTGGAGGGTCGTCTTGCTGTTCTTATTTGATTTACTGTTTAATGTGTTTATCAATAATATGCGAGCTTTATATTTCCTTAAATTTGGTCACCAGAAGTGGGACCGAAAATTTGTTCTATAGTAATGGTGTAAATGTTTCGTCACTTTTGTGTCATGTATTGAAGCTTAATAAGATGTCATGCAAATAAATTAATTAATGTGAAGGATAATATTCCTTATTCTACACTTGTATCCAGTTTTTTTTATTTTAGTAATTTTTTCCAATGTTGTGATGTTAGTTTTATATAGTAGGAAATGGTAAACACATGTATCTGGATTAATGTAATTATTCAAATATAAACTTATTTTAAAGTATTATATAATGAAGATAATGTATTCTATACAATTACATATACGACTTTAATTAATAACATTTCAAAGAATAAAACAATAATTATATTTTTAAATTTCCGCAATTATTTTCTATTAACAACATTGTATATATTATTAAGATAAAAAGATAGATAAATGTATTTTTAATAGATATATTTATTTTTATATATAAGTCATTGATTTAAAAAAGATAATATGCCAAGTGTGGATTATTAATAAAGTTTGAAAAGTTGATTTGACTTAAATACGATCCAATGTTATCTAAAACTTTAGCAAATGTATTTTTATTGTTACATAAATACTATATGAAATTTTAATTTATTGTTATAAATATAAACTACTGATTAGTTTAGTAGTAATATAATTAGTAAAATATACAAAAAAAAATCATACTGAACAATTTAAAATTATAGAAAAGTATCTATTATCTGAAATAATGCAATTGAAATACATAAAAAAACATTTTATAGTTGAGATTAATATATATTCACAATCTGAAATAAATTTATATATTTATAAATTTTAGTACTACATTAATGTAACTATCATTTTACATTGTTGAACAACATGAGTTAATTGAACCATCAAAATTAAGATCAAATAGTTAGATATCATCAAACTTATAGAAAAATATATTTGTTAACATTTTAGACTTATTGGATATACGAATGTCAAGATATCGTACATGGAACATAAAAATAATCATTCAAGTCGGTGTATCGTTGAATCAGGCCGTGAGATTTTAAATCATACCGTCCCATATGATCTAATGAACATAGTCTCATATATATTTAAATTTAGTATGAATTGGCCGCTTGAATTTTAAGATATCGTAATTGTTGATTAAATTTTTTGATCGCATTATATATATAATAAAATAAAAATAAAAATAATTAAAATTGTTCAACCATCACTATTATTATCATTATCATTATTTTTAGATTAATTCATAGGAATCACTAAATTTCGACATAAATTTATAAGTAATCAAACAAATTGCATAATGCATAATATGTATCTTGATATAAATAGAAAATCAAAAATAGATACTTTTTAATATCATTACATACACCATTATATACATCATTACTCAATTTTTAACACCACTATATCACCAAAATGTACAATAATACACCACCAAAATAAATCAGCTTTAACGTCTGCAACAAATCAACATCTACAATAATACAATACTAAAACAAATTATTTTTTTTAAAAAAACAATACCTGCAAATTTTATTTCTCACCCAAATCTGTTAAAGAAAGAAACAAAAATATTAATAACCTATCACCAAAAAGTAAAATAAAATATAGCTTAGAAAATTACAAAAAGTATAAGAGAGGAAGTTGTGGAGTCAACGGTCGGGGGGGCATCAACGGCAAACGAATGACCATCAGCGGCAGGCGAATGACAATAGAAGAGTGGTAATAGGTGTGAGAAGTGGAAAGATTGAGAGAAGAGGGGTAGAGAAATGAGAGAAGATGAAAGAAAAATGAGAAAGAAATGGAAGATATTGCTGCAAAAGAAGGGGGAAAACTGAAAAGGGAAAGAAAAATAAAAATAAAAAATTTATAAAAGATGATCCAATACTCGTTACAAATTATTAGCAACGGATATAATTTTAAAATCCTTTGCAAATGGTGTCACGGACATTAGCAGTTGGCCAAATCGTTACAAATTTACAACAGATGTATACAGTGACAATATTGCCGCTACTTTTGCGAAGACTTGAAATGAAAGTGGTTCATCCAAAAGTGTGCCACGAAAATCTGAATTTTGGAATTCTGTTGCAAAATCGTGGCAAAGTCCGTAGCAAATTAATTTCTGTTACAAAACATCTATTACTATAGCATTTTGTTTGCAGTCAAATATTAAATGATTAATACAAAATATGATATTGAAATTCAAACGTCAAGCAAATAGGAGATAATTAATAATTTTATCGATAAAATCCAAAAATTTTAAAATAATATTTCTTAATTAATGAATAAAGGATTTTCATTTATAAAGTGTGAGTTATTAAATTATAAAATAATATTTCTTAATTTATAAAATATTTTATATTTTTACATAATTAAATTTTTGAAGTGGAACACTTTGTATTCATAATGCACGTTTTAAATGGAAGTGGTCCTTTAAAGCTATCATTCAAGTTTTGGACATATCACTAAAAATACAAACACATTTTTCTCACCTCTGTCACTGTGACGAGGATTTCTCAGCACAATAGCTAAGAGTGATGGGGATCAAGTTTCCAGATATCGCGTTAAGGAATTCTAGACCACCATACATATAATTTTACACATTTAATATTTCAAAAAACAAAGTAACATATCCATTATAAAAAACATAGGAAAAGAAAAATTACGTGATAATTTAGTCATATTAGTGTATATATATATTTATAGGGAAAAAATGCAAGCAACCCTGTAAAATTAGCAAGGGAAACGATGGTAAATGCCATGAATATGAGCACAGATTGAATTGAAGAGAAGAAGAAGGAAATTTCTTTCAAGAACTATGCTGGCTTATAGCTCTGTATTTCGCATATCTCAAGAGGGAAGAATATTACAAATATATAGGAGAAGAAAATAACTAACAGACAACTAACTCGTTATTCTAACTTATAAAAGCGTAAATGCGAGAATGAAGAAATAGCAACTTTAACAGGTTAACTAACAAAGTTGTCAATGACTAATCAAAACGTGTTGCTGCCGAAAATGCTTATTCCTCTCTGTATTAGAAGCACTCCCAGGTAGTCTTCGAGCTGATTCTTCTGCAGTAGAACTTCAGACATGGAGCAGGATCTTCCATGCAATTTTACACACCCTTCTCAAGTGGGACTTGGTAAGATGTTAACAAGGCCCAACTTGGACACAATGTAACTGAACCTAGGTCCCGGTAAAGCTTTTGTAAACAAGTCTGCCGGCTGCAATTTTGAAGCAATATGCACAGGAGATATAAAGCCTTCCTTGTATTTGTCTCTTATTAAGTGACAGTCAATTTCTATATGTTTTGTCCTCTCGTGAAAAACCGGATTAGCTGTAAAGTAGAGGGCAGCTTGATTGTCACAATGAAGTGGAACAGGAGTAGGAGGATGTATCTGAAGATTTCGAAGCAAGTTAAAAATCCAAGTCAATTCACACGTTGTGTTGGCCATACTTCTATATTCTGCTTCTGCAGACGATCTAGAGACTGTAGCTTGTTTCTTTGTTTTCCAGGAGATCAAGGCCTTTCCAATGAAAATGCAATATCCTGTGAGTGATCGTCTTGTGTCTTGACAACTTGCCTAGTCAGCATCACAAAAGGCTTGCAGCTCATAATCATCATCTGCATTAAACAAAAGACCTCTGTTAGCAGTGCCCTTTAGATATCTAACTAAGTGTAATGCAGCATCCCAATGGGATTTGTTTGGATGCTGCATATATTGACTTAGTTGTTGAGTCCCATGGCATATGTCAGGTCTTGTGAAGCCCAAATACAGCAGCCTTCCCAATAATCTTCTGTAAGCTTCAGGATTTTGCATTTGTTCTTCTTCACTGTTGCTCAATTTTATACCTGCTTTGCTTGAGTCATTCCCACATCAGATATGATGTCATTTGTATATTTGGTTTGGGAGAGCACAATTCCATCCTTTGACCTGCATATTTCTAATTCGAGAAAAAATCTGGCTTCCCCCATATCTTTTATAGTAAACATGTTATGCAGATATCTTTTTATATCTGTTATAGTATCCTTGCAAGGTCCTGAGAGTAGGACATCATCAACATAAACTAAAAGACAAAACAACCCACTGTTAGTATGTTTAGTAAATAAACAATGATCAAATTGTGATTGAATGAAGCCATAATTCTGTAATTGAAAGGTAAACTCTTGATTCCATTGTCTAGAGGCTTGCTTTAGCCCATACAAAGATCTTTTAAGTTTGCAGACATGGTCCTTAGGGACTGAGTATCCTTCAGGAGGAATCATGTAGATTTCTTCATCCAAATATCCATGCAAAAAGGCATTATTAATGTCTAATTGATGCAAGTGCCAGTTATGCTTAGCAGCTATAGCAAGTAAGATTCTGATAGTCACAGCTTTAGCAACAGGAGAGAAACTTTCTAAGTAATCTACACCTTCTATTTGGTTGTAACCTTTTGCAACTAATCTAGCCTTATATCTATCTATTTTCCCATCTTGTTTTAGTTTAAGTTTATAAATCCATTTGCATCCTATAGCCTTCTTGTCCTTAGGCAGTTTAGTAATATCCCAGGTTTTGTTTTCTTCAAGAGTTTTTATTTCATTTTCCATGGCAACTTTCCATTCTTTCTTTTGTACAGCCTCCTTGAAGCTTTTAGGTTCTACAGGATTTTCAGCGGATGCATGAAGGCACTTATGTATGTGAGAAGACTGTATAATGCAAGGCATATCAAAATCAGATTCTACATGAGAACAAATATAATCTTGGAACCTAACAGGTGGGAAATCTGTCTAGTTGATCTTCTAAGAACTATGCTATTATCCTGATTTTCATGGTCTGTAATATCATTCTCTATTTCAGTCTCAGGTTCATCAAGGACCTTTGTATCATGGAAATCATCTTCAGGTGATATATTGGGTAGGGAGCAGGTTACAGGATTATTAAGTTTGTTAGAGAAAGGGAATACATTTTCATAAAAAACAACATCTCTAGAAATAATCATACATTCTTTGTTCAAATCATATACCTTATAGCATTTTGTATTAGGAGCATATCCTAAGAAAATGCATTTAGTGGCTCTAACATCAAATTTGGATTTATGAGGGACATTATTAGTGGCAAAACACATGCATCCAAAAACCTTAAAAGAAGAGTAATCCACAGGTTTATCAAAGAGAATTTCATAGGGAGTTTTCCAGTTTAGCAAAGGAGTAGGTGTTCTATTTATTAAGTAGAGGTTAAGATAGCTTCGACCCAAAACATTTTTGGTAGGTTGGCATGAAACATAAGGCATCTAGCTACTTGTAAGAGGTGTTTATGTTTTCTTTCTACAATCCCATTTTGTTGAGGGGTGTAGGTACATGTTGTTTGATGAATGATTCCTTCATTTCTAAAGAAGTTTTGACAATTTTCCCCCATGAATTCAGACCCATTATCACCCCTAACCTTTTTTATTCTGCAATTAAACTGTGTGATAATCATTTTATGAAAAGTTTTTAATACATCTAAGGTCTGAGATTTTTTATTTAAGAGATATGTCCAAGTACATCTAGAATAGTCATCAACTATGGTGAGCACATAGGAACATTTAGAGATAGTATACTCATTGTAAGGACCCCATAAATCAATATGAACAAGTTCAAAAACATGCTTAGAAACAAAGGTGCTAGCAGAAAACGGCAATCTTTGTTGTTTAGCTTGTGGGCAAATTTCACATGTAAAGTCATGATCTTTATTATGTTTTGGCAATCTAATATGAGAAAGTACATTATGGGACAGATGTCCTAGTCGTTGATGCCATATTTCAGTAGATACATGTGAGGCATGAAGTCCAATCTCGTTACATTTGTGCATAGCCTGTTCTATGGTTCTCTTGTCAAACGACTGAGGATTCAAAATATAAAGTTTCCCTACTAAACAGGCCACTGCAATGACTCAGTCTTATGGTCCTGCACAACACAACAAGATTCAAGAAATTTAATCTTAATAGGAAAAGCTTTACAAAGCTTGCTAACAGAAAGCAAGTTAAATTCTAAATCAGGAACATATAAAGTATCTTTCAAAGTAATCTTGTTGTTAAGTTTTATGTCTCCGATTTTCTTGACAAGATGTTCAGTCCCATCTGCTAAGTGAACATACACATTGGTTAAATTGGTTCTCTCATTGACAAACATATGTTCATTGTTGCACATATGGGATGTGGATCCACTATCAATAATCCAAGTATTAAAGCTTTTGTTATTAAAAGAATCTGGACCAGCAGTTTTACCTGAAAAGTTGTATCTGTCTTCATCATATTTTGTCTGTGTTTGTGGTTTCAACTCTCCAAGAAACTTGTGAAATTCCATCCTCAACATTTCAGAAATTGCTTTGCCATCTACAGTACCTGTTTCTCAACATTTCAGAAATTGCTTTGCCATCTACAGTACCTGTTTGGTTGGTTTTCAGATCAATAGCTGCAGCCGCTTTGTTTGTAGTGGCTGTGTTTCCTTTCTTCTGTTCATTAAGTGTCTTGTACCATTCGGGGTACCCATATATTTCAAAACATACCTCCTTAAGATGGCCTGACTTTCCACAATGTTTGCAAACCTACAGCTTCTTGTCAGGAAGGTTTCTTTTCCTCTGAAAATTTCTTTGAAAGTCAGGTCTCTTGGATGCTTGCAGTGCCATGTTCCGAGAAGTATTTGTTTCTTCATTTTGTCTCTCCACCCTGAGAATCATCGCATAAGCCTTGCTAACTCCAGGTACGGGATCCATCATCAGTATTTGATTTCTTTCATGATCATAGCAGTATCCAATCCCATCAAGAATTGAATTGTCTGATCATGGCTTTTAATATCTGCATTTTCTTTTGCCGCTCCACAGGTACACTTTGGTGTATATGTTATGGAGGATATCTCATCCCATAACTTCTTCAAATTTGAAAAATAATCAGAAACAGACAGTGATCCCTGTGTAAGTGCTCCCAGTTCCTTTTTCAGTCTGTATTCCATCGGCCCGTTACTCTGTCCGAATCTACTTTCGAGTTCGATCCAGAGTTCTCTTGATGTATTTGTGTACATAAAGCTTTCCACGATGTTTCTTGAAATTGAGTTTAGAATCTAAGAAGTTACCATCGAGTCTGTTGTTTCCCATTCCTCCATTTCTTTGGAGTTTTCTTCTGGTTTCTTTGAGTCTTCACTGATGAAGTTTAGCTTCATCTTGGACTTTAATCCCAGTTTTACTGCACGACTCCAAGAAAGGAAATTTTTCCCATCTAGGAGAGTAGTAACCAGGCTTGTGCCTGGATTGTCGTTAGGCTGTAACTTGAGAGCCTTTGAATCATCTTC
This sequence comes from Sesamum indicum, assembly GCF_000512975.1. Taxonomy (NCBI): domain Eukaryota; kingdom Viridiplantae; phylum Streptophyta; class Magnoliopsida; order Lamiales; family Pedaliaceae; genus Sesamum; species Sesamum indicum. The sequence continues at coordinate 10,625,990 of NC_026150.1, forward strand.
CATGGCGGACAGAAAAGAAAAGATTTCAAGAATTGGCGGTTTTGATATTTCTTGGTTTTCAGAATGAAAGAAAGGAATCAAAGACCATCAATGATGGCTCTGATACCATGTAAAATTAGCAGTAGAAACGGTGGTAAATGCCATGAATATGAGCACAGATTGAATTGAAGAGAAGAAGAAGGAAATTTCTTTCAAGAACTATGCTGGCTTACAACTCTATATTTCGCATATCTCAAGAGGGAAGAAGATTACAAATATATAGGAGAAGAAAATAACTAACAGACAACTAACTCGCTATTCTAACTTATAAAAGTGTAAATGCGAGAATGAAGAAATAGCAACTTTAAGAGGTTAACTAACAAAGTTGTCAATGACTAATCAAAACGTGTTGCTGCCGAAAACGCTTATTCCTCTCTGTATTAGAAGCACTCCCAGGTAATCTTCGAGCTGATTCTTCTGTAGTAGAACTTCAGACATGGAGCAGGATCTTCCATGCAATTTTACAAACCCTCTTGTGATATCGCAAATGAGCAAATTACCCCCTTATGAAAAAATAAATAGCGATTTACCTCCCTATATTTTTTAAAATACAACAAGTTACCCCCCCTATGATTTTTAAAATGAAGCAATCTACCTCCATATATAAGGAGGTAAATTGCTTCATTTTAAAAAGTATAGGGAGGTAAATTGCTATATTTTTTCATAGGAGGGTAATTTGCTAATTTTTAATATCACAGGAGGATAAATTGCTATTCACCCTATATTTATATGTATATATTAAGTGCTAAGAATTCATACTTTCTTACAATAATAACTTTCTCACAAAAAAGTTTTCACTAGTAATTTATGAGAAAATGTTAAATATAAATTTCTTAATAGAAATAATTAGTGTCAAATGATTGATGTCATTATAGTGTGTGACTAATTGTTCATGATGAATTTTTTTTTTATATAATTCTATTTGATAATAATTAAATTGTAATGAGATTAAAATTATGTTCACTTAATTACATATCTTCGTAAATAATTCAAAAATTTTCATTTAATATTTTCAATTATATTGTTTTTTTTGTCTTGGTGATGGTTATAGACTGATTAAATTCGTGTCATTTAAATTCTATTTGACCATATATTTACGCTAATTAATTAATTTCTCTTATTTACTGTTCACTCTATAAAATATGATCATACATGGAAGTCTAATGGCATGGGCTTGTTGCTAGACGGATACCAAAATAAGGAATGTATTTATAATTTTTTAAACAACTAAAATATATTTATAACTATATCAAACTTCAAAAGATGTGACTATAATTTAACCTTTATTTTATATTTGGGACTTCAAAATATTACGCTCATTGATTGATATCTCAACATTATAAATCCGAAATTAAATTTACGACAATAAATTCAAAGCTAAAGTTGTGCGAATGACAAATTAATTCATGGAACGAATGAAATTGAATCTAAAAATAGGACAAAGGAATTAATTTTCTGATCAGCGTAAATATTCTTTTCACACATTTAAATGTAAAAAAAATAAAAAAATCACACAAATCTCATTACCCTCAAGAATGAAAACACAAACACAACTACAAGAATTCTCCTATAAATACCCATTCTGCAGGACTCTTAGAAACTACACAAACATTTACTCAATCAAAGATTACAACAAGAGCAAAGGAGGTGCAAAAGCTAAGGATGGCGTCAATTTGTGAAGGTACTGAAATGAAATTGTTTTTCAGTTAATTGCAAACACGTTTCCATCTTAACTTCATGCAGCTTAATTTCTTTGTGTAAATTTCATCGACTGCATCGATACAATTTCTTTGGTAGTACATATAAAATTTTGCTCTTTGTTTGGGAGAAGACCTATAAATAAAATACTTTAACATAATATTTGTTATACGTGTCTCAATTTCAAAAAATGTCAGAAACATATTAGAAAATGTAAAAATCCTGATTTAGGTAGTGAAAGACAAGAATTAAACAACTTCGGCAAAACATCAGGCAAAAGATAAAAGGCAAAAATGGATGTGAGAGAAGCCAAATTGAGGATCATTTCAGACTGCGGCCTTGTATTTGTGGAGGAGGTTTTATCATTTAACAGGCAACAATAAGTTGTGAAGATTAATTGCTACATTTTTAAGATCATAAGATTTTTTTTCATTATATTTAATACATGGATTTTTTTTTAAAAAAATATTTTAATTATCACAGAGATAAATTGTTTTTAATTAATTCACATATAACATCATTAATTATGGTTCGCTAAATTCGCCTATAGCATCAAAAATAACAAATCGTAATTTAACATTGTTACTAATAAGATATATTTATTGATAAGAATTTTTCCGCGGTAAAATTTTAATGTGACTATTATATATTTTATAAAAGTTGTTATTAGCGGATTAATAAAAAAGAGTCATATCTAAAGTTGTCACTATTAACAATTAGGAAACATATATAGCAACGACCTAGCATCAACAAATAATTATTGTCACTATATGTATCGTGTTGTTGTTACTATTGTCAACATGATATATATATATATAAACATATATGTCTCTAATTATTTATAATGATAATTTTGTGTATAATTTTATCTCTAATAATTATATAGTGATAAAATTAAAATTATTGTCACTTAATATATATTTTTATGTGATAATTTTAAAATTATCAGTAGATAATTTGTCAATAATATTACATGTTGTTGTGGTGCGTCTAGGATGAAAAACAACAGTACTAGAAGCATTATACTATAAATACCCATTGTTCAGACTCCACAGAAAACACACAAAGATTCAATCAATCACATACAAGTGAAGAGAATTAAGGAGCAAAAGTTAAGGATGTCAGTCAATATTTGCAAAGATAACGTACATATCTAAACCAAATTATTTACAAGATTTAATACATCATAGAAATCTCTCTCTGAGTTTTATTACAAAAATGCTTCGTTCTTGACTCCCTTTTCGTGCGTATATATTTAGGTAAGAACAGATGGCCTGAGCTAGTCGGGGTGCCGGGAGAAATTGCAGTGAAGACCATCGAGGAGGAGAACTCCTTGGTCACTGCCATCATTGTTCCACCAGCCCCAGCCTATGTCGTTGGTCCTTTCAGATGTGATCGAGTACTTGTTTACATTGATGAAAAAGGCATCGTTAGACTGGTGCCTTTTATCGCTTAAAACAAATGGATGATCAAATCCTCACTAATTCAAACATATTAGTTTGGATTCTAGTAAATTTGGTCCAAGTTAAAATAAGGTCCATTTAATGCGTTGTTTATGGATGGTAATTGTGGTTTCTATGTAATGTGTGTGTCAATAAATAGTGTGGCAAATTTCAGTCTTTATTCACATTTGGGACACCTAAATTGTGATGAGAAACTTGTCCCTTGTAATAAATGGTGTCAAATTTCAGGGTCATGTATTGGAGCATGAAAACATGTTCATGCCAATAAATGTTGTTTCATTCCTTTTCTATAGTTGCTTTAATATTCTTTAATTTTTACTTTTTTTGCCACCCAATTAAAGAGGTTTGTGAGACTACAAAGAAAAAGTAGTACCTATGATTTCATGACATATTTTTATTAGATATTTAATAAAAAAAGGCTACATGATCGTTAAGTAAATGGAACTGAAAGTGCTACTTTTTAAAAGTTTTGAGGACCAAAAGTGCAAAGTCCTAACGGCTACATGCTAAGCATATGGCATTCTCAATTATAATATTTAGTAAAAACAATCATGGGAGCAAAATTTCTAGTATTTAGCACATCAGCATGGCCAAAAGTCGTCTACAAGTCATGGTATTTGCAAGTGTAGCTTGGCCACTGATTGAAGTCAAGATGGATGCTTTGGCCACACCTTTTGCAATCGCAGAAAAAGGGCAATACAATTTACCTACATATGATAAGTGAAATAAGCGAAAGGTCCATCAGTTAAAAAAAAAAAACAATTTACTTTTCTCAATTTTTAAAGAATGTGCAACACAAGGAAAAATTATGTAACTTTTTTATCAGTTGTTTAAAAAATATAAAAATTATAAATTTATGGAGTTTATTCAAATTCCATACGTCATAAAAAAATTATAAATTTTGGATTTATTTTAAATAAAAAAATTATAATAATTAGTATATTTAGAAAAATATTTGTAATAGAGATATTTTAGGGATGTAAATAATAAGGGAATTTCCATAAAAAAGAATTACTGTATATTGTGAGGTACCATTTTATTACGTTTTATAATTCAGGGGTGTAAATACACTTTATGCATAATCTAGGAATACAAAGTCTATTTAACCCTTAAATTTAAAGGGGAAAAGAATTATATTTTTAACTTTTAAAAGAGTTTTCTTTATTATTAATTCCGCATGTACGATATTATTGTCTATCATGCATAATCACACTTTTGATTCAATTGACATTCTTCACTCATCCATTACTCTTCCCATTTCCCTCCTTTTCCAATACACCACCATTCCTTTATTTAGAAATTAGAAACCCCTTCTTCCTCTGTTACCTTTTTGCATATTGATGTTTGGAATTTTTGTTTTCGCACATTAAAACAATTTACATTTTTAGACAAAAAGATAAATTATTTTATTTTTTATTTCATGAGGGTAAATTGTTATTTATTTTTTATAATGGTGTAATTTATTCATTTTCAATAACACAGGAGGGTAAATTGTATTAAACTCGTAAATAAAATATTAAATCTATGTATATACTCAATGTGTCTCTATATACACATAATATACTACGTCTTGTTTGGTTCTTGTTGCAACTTGTAAAATTATTGCATCTTAAATAGACTGTCATTTGGTTTGAGACAAGTACAAACAAGGATTTCTTGCCCCTCTGCGTATTTCATCTAAGGATCAATCGGTTGATGTGTTTACTAAGGTATTACGAGTTCCTCAATTCTTGTCTCTCATTTCCAACTTAGGACTGATCAACATCTTTATTTATTTACAAATAATGATTTACGAAGTATCAAAATAATGTATGCATTAATTGGTTGTGAATCTTTACTTTGGTTTATGTAATATTTAGCATCGCACGACAAATTTTTCATTGGCATGACACTATAAAAAAAAATGTCAAGATTATGAATGAACGTATCTTTTTGAACTTAATATTACAAAAGTTAAGGAATAATAATAGAGAAGATGTTGACAGAGAGAAAAACTAAATTGAAAAGAATATGTATAGTTAAAAAAATAAATAAATTGACCAGAATGATAATTTTGGAATAAAAAATATTTTTCTATATTTTGGTTTTGGAAGAGGAAAATAGAAAAAATTAAAAGGTGATTCTATTATTTACATTTTCTTTAATTCCATGTTATTTTTTAGTGATTATCAATAAGATATAACTAGGTGAAGAAGTACCACATAAATTATATATAGAAGATTCATTACGAGAAATTTTATAATTATATTAATTTTTTTAACTCTTTTTGTATTACTATAAAATAAATTTCTTTTAGTATTTTAAAATGCACGTTTTAAATGGAAGCGGTCCTTTAAAGCTATCATCCAAGTTTTGAACATATCATAAAAAAGGGTCCACACTTTGGGAAAAGTACAAACACATTTTTCTCACCTCTGTCAATGTGAAGAGGATTTCTCAGTTTTATAACACCACCATACATATAATTTTACACACTTAAATGATTGATTTCATTAGTGTGTAATGAGATTAAAATTATGTTCACTTAATTATATATCTTCATAATAATTCCAAAACTTTCATTTAACATTTTCAATAATATTATTTTTCGTCTTGGTAATGGTTACAGACTGATCAAATTCGTGTCATCTAAATTTTATTTGACCATCTATCTACACTAATTATTTAATTTCTCTTGTTTACTACTCACTTCTATAAAATATGATTCATACATGGAAGTCCAATGGAGTGGGCTTGTTGCTAGACGGACGTCAAAATACGAAATGTATTTATAATTTTTTAAACAACGAAAAAATACTTATAACTATATCAAGCTTCAAAAGATGTGACTGTAATTTAACCTTTGTCTTATATTTGGGACTTCAAAATATTAGGCTCATTGGTTGCTATCTCCACATTATAAATCCAAAATTATATTTACGACAATAAATTGAAAGCTAAAGTTGGGCGAATCATAAATTAATTCATGGAACCAATGAAATAGAATCTAAAAATAGGACAAAGCAAATCATTTTCTGTCCAGCGTAAATATTCTCACACATTTAATGTGTCAAAAAAAAAAAATCACAGAAATCTCATTATCCCATTCTGCACAACTCTTAGAAACCACAAAAATCACAAAAAAAAGAAAAAATCACAGAATGAAAAACACAAAAACAACTAAAGAATTCTCCTATAAATACCCCATTCTGCAGAACTCTGAGAAACCACAGAGACATTTACTCAATCAAAGATTACTACAAGAGCAAAGGAGGAGGGAAAGCTAAGGATGGCGTCAATTTGTGAAGGTACTGAAATGAAATTGTTTTTTAGTTAATTGCAAAGATGTTTCCATCTTTGGGTAAATTTCATCGATTGCCTCGACACAATTTGCAGAGAAAAAATATAAATCTTAAAATCATAACTCTATCACCATGTCCTAACAACTAAATAAGAGTAGAAGTAATTTCCAATAAATAAATTGTCTATAGAATTAATTATTCAATGCCACTTGCATCCTTTGACTCGTTTTCGTGCTTATATATGTAGGTAAGAGCGAATGGCCTGAGCTAGTCGGGACGTGTGGAGAAGTAGCAGCGAAAACCATCGAGAAGGAGAACTCCCTCGTTTCTGCCCTCATTGTTAGACCATTCGAACCAGTCGCTCTTATTTTCAGTTGTGCCCGAGTAGTTGTTGCCGTCGATGAGAAAGGCATTGTTATACGTGTGCCTACGATTGGTTAAACTAAGCGGATGGAGACGATTCTTCGTTACTTCACTTGCCTTGTAGTTGGCTTGTAATATGATTAAAATAAATAAGTCGTTCGAGGGTCGTCTTGTTGTTCTAATTTGATTTACTGTTTAATATGTTTATCAATAATATGCGAGCTTTCTGTTTATCATCGCATGACAGATTTTTTATTGGCATGACACTATAAAAAAAATGTCAAGATTATGAATGAACGTATCTTTTTGAACTTAATATTATAAAAATTAAGGAATGATAATAGAGAAGATGTTGACAGAGAAAAACTAAATTGAAAAGAATATGTATAGTTAAAAAAACTAAATAAATTGACCAGAATGATAATTTTGGAATAAAAAATATTTTTCTATATTTGGTTTTGGAAGAGGAAAATAGAAAACATTAAAAAAGGTGATTCTATTATTTACATTTTCTTTAATTCCATGTTATTTTTAAGTAGTGATTATTAATAAGATATAATTAGGTCAAGAAAAAATTAATTAAAAAAAGTAACAAATAAATTATAGAAGATTCATAACGAGAAATTTTATAATTATATTGACTTTTTTATGAGCATCTTCTTCATTTCTTAACTCTTTTTGTACCTAAGTTGAAACTTTTTCATTTTAATTCCTTCAACGATATATTTTTAAATTATTTAGACATAATAAAAATTAAAGTCAACAACTAAAAGTTACACTTTTAACAAATGTTCAAAATAAAATAGAATCAACAAGGTCTTCTACTTTAACAAATGTTCAAAATAAAATAAAATATATAATCTGCCGTGGCCGTTACAAACAGCACCACAAATTTTTTACCGCTACAAATTTACTATGTTTTTGGAACTGATATGTTGGTGTTGTATCGGCCACTTAATAAAAAAAGAAGAAAAGAACATTCATTCCAAAAATCGAATATAAAGCCATTAAAAAACGTAATACAATCGAACAGTCTATAAGCCGTTCCAAATTTTGAATATTTAAGTTTATAATATTTTATGATATTTTCGACTGCCAAAAATTTAAAATATATGTTAGAAATGTTGTTCCAAAATTTACAATATTTGACGGATCTATTTTGACGTCGACTCAAAATGTGGAGGCAAATTGAAATTTTGTACAACTTATTGGCTTGGCTAAAATTCTAAAATTTTTTTGGGGGAAATTCAATTTTCCAAAGGCCATTCCAAGGTTAGCAATAAAAGCTGTTCCATTTGTTAATATAAAAAATCATGTAAAAAGTCATTACAATATGTGTTTAAATTTCTAAACTTATGTTTTCAAGAACAATATCTTAAAATTCATCAACAGGATTTATCCCAAACTTAAATACATATAAGATTGTGTCCATGCGATCAATGGTGCACCAAATTAAAAGACAACTCTTATATTTCGAATATAATATATCGACATCCGTGTACCCAATTAGTCCAAAACTTAATAATATATATTCTTCTATCATTATGATCATATCTAACGGTTTGATCTAAATTTTAATGGTGCGATTAAACTACACAGTACAACAATATAAGATAATAGTTACATTAGTGTAATACTAATAATTATGACTATACAAATTTATTTCATATTTCGAACATATATCAGACTCAATTTCAATTTTTTTTTTGAACAAATTTGTATTGCTCCACATAATGCATACTTTTCTTCAACGTCAAATTGTCTAGTATGAATTTTACTTTAATTTTTAAATATTTTTTGAAAAAAATTTATTTATTTGGAATTTTTTTCAAAATGGCCTAATTGATACGATGTTTTTTTGGTTTATGAAAAAAATATTTAAATATTAGAACTATTTTTGTATTGATTTTGGGTTCCAAAACTTTAATAGTCACACTTTGCAGATTTTATCCCCCTCCTCCCCCTCTCGCCATTGCGACCACCAACGTCACCACCACCTTCTCCCCCAAGTACCGTCTCCCTCCACCACCTCTCTCACTCTCAAGCTCGCTGTCCGCCCCACCATTGCGGCTAGAGCTCTTCAACCCTCATCCCTCCTCCTTGGCCTTTAAATTAGGTAGGCTCTCCTCTGCCTTGGTCATTTTCGAAATGCAATTTTTTATTTTTTTGTCATTTTATGTTTTTTAAAGATTTTTTTAAATTTTACATAAATATTGAATTATTTTTTGAAATATTTTAATATTCTGAATTTTTTTGAAATCTTAAAGTATTTTCTAAAATATTAATATATTTTTTAAAATATTTCATATTCTTCTAAATTATTGGATTTTTTTCTGAAATTTTTTTTCTTATTTTTCTGAAATTATCGGTATTTTTCTAAAATTTTTCAGAAATATTTGAAATATTTTTCTGTTTCTTGTTTTCAATTTTTCCGAATTATATTTTTGTTGGGTATATTTATGCAATTGTTAATTGTTAGAATTATTTTGTTGTGTTTTTTAATTGTTTGGTATATTTTGTTGTATTTCTGAAATTGTTTGCTGTATCAAGATGATTGTTAACTATTAGAAATATACCTATGAAATTATTTTGTATGTATGTTGTATTCTTTTTGAAAGTATCTATTTGTATGAATGCACATTTTTTGAGTATTTCTATGTAATTTTCTAATATTACACATTTTAGGCAAATTTTAAAAAAATTAGCGAATTCAATGCAAAATTTTTAAAAAAATTATGGACTCTAATGCAAATTTTAAAAAAATTACGGAATTTAATGAAAATATTAAAAATAATAATTTTTTAAAATATCTATTTTCTGAAGTTTTTACTTGTTTTTAAAATAATTCTAAAAGTTTATATTTTATGAAAATTTGTTGAAAAGAATTCCTGAAAATTTTTTAAATTTATATTTTTGAAAATTTTGAAATTTTTCTGGAAAATATTTCTGAAAATTGTAATTTCAAAATTTTTTTAAACTTATTTTAACTTTTCTGAAATTTTTTAATTTCTACGTTTTCGAAAATTCATGTTAATTTTATTTTGAATATGTGTAAGTTGTGTTATTTTATGTAATTTGTATTAATTTAAGAAAATATGTGTAATTTCTAAAAAAAAAATAATTTTGAAAATATATCTTTCTGAAAATTTTGATGGTTTCTGAAAATATTTCTGTAATATTTTCGGTAATTTCTAAAAATATTTGTTTATGTATTTTCTTAAATTTGTTTCAATTTTTTTGTAATCTTATGAATATTAGAAAAAAAATTGGGATTTAATTTTATGTAATTTTTGAAAATATGTGTAATTTGTTTAATTTTATGTAATTTGTATTAATTTATGAATGTGTAATTTTATGCAGAAAAAAGTATTATTTTAGTCCGCTAAATATGCCTAATTTTAATTTTATGTCTATTTTTTTTTAGATCCAGTAACTTACGAAATTGTTACTTTTAGTCCTCTAGCAGATTATCGGATAATTTTACCCCCATGAGTACATATGGACTAAAACTGCCTTTCAAAAGTTGTATAGTGGTAAAATTATTCGAAAATCTGTCAAGAACTAAAAGTAAGCATTTTCGTAAGTTACTGGACCGAAACAAAAATGGACATAATTATTGAATTAAAATTAAAATTAGCCATACTTAGCGGACTAAAATAATACTTTTCCCTTCTTTTATATATGTAGTTTTCTTTTGTAAGTATTGGAATGCGATATAACATATTCTTTGTTATCTACTTGGAACAATTAATATGTGATCGCTTTACCCATATGGGCCAAGTTCTCAGTTAATAGAATATCTCACTGGTTCATATAAAGATCACAAGTTGGTTATCTATTTACATATGGAAATAAGTTAAACAGACAATGGTGGTTACATTTACAAATCATTTAGAAATAATTGCAATTCAAACTATATTTGGTTGAGATTAGTTACCATACATATAAAAAAAAATATGGATTACTAATTAAATATGATCCAACAGCACCCTAAGAAGATAACGGTGTGGTGCATCACTCAAATATTATACTAAATGAGGTAAGATGAAGTATATTTCACCAAAGTTCTTTTATACACATGAGCTCCAAAAGAAAAGTAAAATCGATACCAAGAAGTCAAGCGAAAATTTGGCAGATTTACTTACCAAGGCCTTACCTGCAACATTTAAGCAAATCATAGATAACATGAGAATGTGTTGCCCCAAAGGGGTATCGATATAGAGTTGTTTCTTGTATTTATTATGTTATATTTTCCCCTTTGTTCACATATTTGGCAAAAACCCTTTATATAAAACAAAAGCTTCGTTTGACTCATGTTTTTTTTGAATGGTGTAATAGAACGTCTCCACGTAATGAGTGGACTACATGGTTAATTTTTGAATGGTTATAGACGCACTACAACAACATATAATATTATTGACAAAATATCTATTGATAATTTTAAAATTGTCACATAAAAATATATATTAAGTGACAACAATTTTCATTTAGTCACTATATAATTATTAGAGACAAAATTACACACAAAGGCATCATTATAAATAATTAGATATATATATATATCATAGTGACATAAGTAACAACAACTCAATTTATATAGTGACAATAATTATTTGTTGATGGTAAGTCGTCGCTGTACATGTTTTTCTAATTGTCATTAGTGACAACGTTAAATATGATTTTTTTACTAATCCGCTAATAACAACTTTTATAAAATATATAATAGTCACATTAAAATCATGAAATTTATTACCGTGACAAAATTCTTATCAATAAACATATATATCTTATTTGTGGCAATGATAAAATTATGATTTGTTATTTTTTATGCTACGCGCAAATTTGGTGAACCACAATTAATGACATTATAAGTGAACTAATTTAAAATATTTTATCCCCTGTGATAATTAAAATATTTTTTTAAAGAAAACCCATGTGTTAATTATAATGAAAAAAATTATGTAATCTAAAAAATGTAGCAATTAATCCTCTTAGGAACAACAATGGACAGAAGTGCTTGGTCCGCAACTTATTTTTGCCTCTTAAATGATAAAATTGCCCCCATCCTCCACAAATACAAGGCCGCAATCTGAAACGATCCTCAATTTGGCTTCTCCAACATCGATTTTTGCCTTATATCTTTTGCCTGATGCTTTGCCGAAGTTGTTTAATTCTGGTATTTCACTACCTAAATGAGGATTTTTACATTGTATAATATGTTTCTAACATCTTTTGAAATTGAGACATGTGTAATAAATATTATGTTAAAGTTTTTAGTAGAAAAAAGCATGCTCAAGTTCATTGACTGATAGATAGAACATGTTCAACCGTTAGCAAAACCAATATTAATTAACTGGGTAAAAATTAGAGTTGTTCCGAACCCTCTCAGCTACGGTTAAAAAAAAAACTTAGTACTTACTGATCCTCTCAGTTAGCGTATAAACTAAGCACCTAGTACTGACCCTCTCAGATGGGGTATAAACTGAAAACTTATGTCCCTCTCAGTTGGAGTTATAAACTAAGAACTTATGTATAACCCTCGCAATCGGGGTTAAAGATTGAGGCCCGAACTATAAGTTATAATAATAGTCTGGTGTCTGTTATGTGCTAGTGAATGATAGCATGCACATCTATCTAACATGGATGATTTAAGAAACTTCTTGCACTATTTAACAAAAATTGTGATTATCATACGTGGATGTTTTATACGCCTCTATTCTGATCCAAAAGTTTAGAAATCCCGTTCTGCTAGCAAATATTGTGTAGCTTTATATTTTATTCAACTATTCCCGTTGGTTTTGTATGTCGGACCCATGTGTTGGTAAATGATGGTTGTGTACTATTAACAAGCATTATGCTCGTGTCGTCTAAGAGGCAGAAGCTACATACTAGGCGATTAGTCGCTCAAACCACTTACCATATCTTGCAGATGAGGTGTATGAGGAGGGTGAGGAAGAGCTATATTGGAGTTTCTAGCAAATCAAAGGATGGAAGTGGCGTCGAATAATTAGTTCTATAGACAATTTATTTATTGGAAATTACTTCTACTTTCATTTAGTTGTTAGGACTTGGTGCTAGAGTTATGATTTTAAAATTTATGTTTTTCCTCTGCAAATTGTGTCGAGGCAGTCGATGAAATTTACCCAAAGAAATTAAGCTGCATGAAGTCAAGATGGAAACATGTTTGCAATTAACTCAAAGACATTTTCATTTCAGTACCTTCACAAATTAACGCCATCCTTAGCTTTTGCTCCTCCTTTGCTCTTGTAGTAAATGTCTGTGTGGTTCTAAGAGTTCTGCAGAATGGGTATTTATAGGAGAATTCTTGTAGTTGTGTTTGTGTTTTTCATTCTTAGGGGTAAATGTCTAATTTTTTTTTGACACATTAAATGCATGAAAGAATAGTTATAAATATCTTTTCGTTTAAACAATTATAAATACCTTTCTTATTATGATGTCCGTCTAGCAACAAGCCCATTCCTTTGGACTTCCATGCATGATCAATTAGCGTAGATAGATGCTCAAATAAAATTTAGATGCCACGAACTTGATCAGTCTGTAACCATCACCAAGACAAAAAATAATATTATTGAAAATATTAAATGAAAATTTTAGAATTAATACGAAGATATGTAATTAAGTGAACATAATTTTAATCTCATTACAATTTAATTATTATCAATTAGAATTATATAAAAAAGAATGTCATCATGAACAATTAGTCACACATCAATCATTTGACACTAATTATTTCTATTTAGAAATTTACACTTAACATTTTATCATAAAACTTACTAGTAACAACTTTTACAAGTATGAATTCTTAGCACTTAATATATACATATAAATATATATATACATTAATATGACTAAATTATCACTTAATTTTTATTTTTGATATTTTTTTTATAATGGATATGTTACTTTTTTTTTGAAATATTAAATGTGTAAAATTATATGTATGGTGGTCTAGAATTCTCTAATGCGATATCTGGAAACTCTTAGCTATTGTGGTGAGAAATCCTTTTTAGTAAGGTGAGAAAAATGTGTTTGTATTTTCCCCAAAATGTGGACCTTTTAAGTCATATGTCCAAAACTTGAATGATACCTTCAAAGTGTAGCATTTTGAATTGATTGTAGCAAAGTGTTCCACTTCAAAAATTTAATTATGTAAAAATATAAAGTATTTCATAAATTAAGAAATATTATTTTAAAATTTAATAACTCGTACTTTATAAATTAAAAGCTTTTATTCATTAATTTTTAAAGAATTTAATCTTTTAAAAATTATTGTAAAAACTTTCTATTCAATGAAAATACAAAAGGTATATAAAAATATAACTAAATAATTGGAATTCTGCTGTTGTTTCATGAAATTTTTGGATTTTATTGATAATATTATTAGTTATCTCCTGTTGCTTGACATCTACCATATTTCTTATTATCGTTTAATATTTGACAAACAAAATGCTACAACAACAGATTTTTTTAACAGAAATTAATTTGACACGGACGATTCCACGACTTTGCAAACGGAATTTAAAAATTTAGATTTTCGTGGCAAATTTGTGGCAAAACAATAATGAAATGTTACAATGGAGTTTCCTTTGCAAAATCCATTGCGAAAATTGATCAACTTTCGGGTGACCCACATCTGTTACAAGTCTTTACAAAAGTGTCATGGAAAACATCCATTGCAAATTTGCAACGATTTGTGCAACAATTAATGTCCGTGACACCATTTGCAATGGATTTTAAAATTATATCTATTGCTAATAATTTGCAACGCGTATTGCTTCGTATTTTATAAATTTCATTTTTCTTTTTGTTTCCCTTTTCCCCCTTCTTTTTTCTCCCTACTTTTGAAGCAATATCTCCCGTTTCTCTCTTATTTTTCTTTCATCTTCTGTTATTTCTCTTCCCCTCTTCTCTCAATCTTCCCACTTCTCACACCTACTACCATTCTTCTCTTGTCATTCGTTTGCCGCTGATGCCCCCCGGTAGATGGTTTCTTAATATTTTTGTTTCTTTCTTTAATAATTTAAAAATACTAAAAGGCATTTATTTAAAACGTGCATTTTAAAATACTAAAAGGCATTTATTTTATAGTAACAATTTTGTAATGATCAAGATAATAATTTATAAAATGTGCATTGAATTTGCTAATTTTTTTACAGTTTTTCATTGAATTCGCTAATTTTTTAAAAATTTGCCTAAAATGTGCAATATTATAAAATTACATAAAATTACTCAAAAAATTTGCATACATACAAATACATACTTTTAAAAAGAATACAACATACATACAAAATAATTCCATAGGTATATTTCTAATATTTAACAATCATCTTGATACAGCAACCTAGAAACAATTTCAGAAATACAACAAAATATACCAAACAATTAAAAAAACACAACAAAATAATTCTAACAATTAACAATTGCATAAATATACCCAATCAAAATATATTTCAGAAAATAAGAAAAAAAATGGAAAATTGAAAACAAGAAACAGAAAAAATATTTCTGAAAAATTTTTTTAGAAGAAAGCCGATAATCTAAGAAAAACATGAAAAAATTTCAAAAATTTCAGAAAAAAATCCAATAATTTAGAAAAATATTTTAAGATTTAAAAAATTTCAGATGGGAAGGGGGTGCGCCCCGACAACAATGGTGAACCGGGTGGCCATCGACGACAGGAGATTGGGGAAGGGGGCCGATGACGATAGGAGGACGAGGGAGGGGAAGGGCGCTAGTGATCGCAGAGGGGGTGGGGTAGGCCAGTTTTATATAAGGAAAAATTGCATAATACCCCCTTGTGTTATGTTAAATTACACAAAACTTACATGTGTTAAATAAATAGCCATAAAAGACACCATGAATTTTGAGACACTGCAAAAAAGACCCCCTTCGTCCAAAACTGACGGAATGTGCTGTACACGCTATGGAAATGAGAGTAGGGACCTTGTTTTTTACTCTATTTCAGCTATTTAAGCAGTGCAATGGTCCAGAAGACCTTTTCCCCCACTATATATACAACTTAACATCCTCCCATAAACAGAAATAGGGTTTTAAGTGGACAAATGTCCATTTTGCCTCTTTTGTTTGAATATAAATAAAAATCACTTATAATATATATATTCTCAATTAAATTAAATTAAATTATGATTTAATTTAAATGTATTTCAATATTTATTTATAAGATATACTAAATCAATATATCTAAAAATTATGTCAATTTTGTTAACTTATATAAAATGTTATATTAAAAGTATTAATATATATTTAAATTAAACATTTAATATTTTTTTATTTTTAAATTTTCTTAAATTAAACAATTTTGTTTCAATATAAATAAGAATAACTTATAACATTTTATATTATTAATTAAATTAAATTATTATTTTAATTTAAATATATTTTAATATTTATTTATAAAATATACTAAAAAAATATAAAAATACCTAAAAATTATATCAATTTTTTTAACTTAGATATTTCATTTAGATGGCGGTGAATCGACGGCAAAAAACTTCACTGAATTTAAAATTTTTAGATCTTAGCAAAAAAACTTGATGAAAATGAGGAAGGTTGGTCTAGTTCGAATCTTCTGATCGAGGAGAGTCTAGTGGTGGTGGTCCTCGACCGGAATTCATCCCGACGGCAATGAATCAAAGCCAAGAAGCTTTGACGGTCGTGCTTGGGGCCCACTCTCTCCGGCCAATGAAAATTCAAATTGAAGGTATGGATATGTACACTTTAAGGAGATGATTTGAATGGTGTAAGCCATGGTCGGAAATTGATTGAGACGATGCTGGAATCTTAGAGGGAAGATTTTGGAGAAACAGTATATTACGTTATATATAATGTATATATAAATATATAAATAAAAAATATATTTAAATTACTTAAGATCTAGACCGTTTATTTTTTATATTCAAAAATCAATGGTTGTTATAAGAAGGGTATAATGGTCAATTTAGCAAAAATTTAACACCATTAGGATTTACTGAAATGAAGGGGAGTGTATGTAATATTTTGGAAAACATAGAGGGTTTTTACCTATTTTTTCAGCACGGGAGTTTTTCAGCTAACTGTTGAAAGTACAGGGGGGTTTTATGCAATTTTCTCTTTATACAATTATACTATACATATATCTTATAATTTTTGTATATAAATTATATATATAATTGAATTTGGAGAAAAAAGAATCAACTTTAGATTTAAGCAAGATTTTATTTGAATCGTACAATGGATAAGATCAAATAGTTGTAAAATAAAGACAGAAATTAAAAATAAAACAAAATTGATCGTGATGGAGGCATCTTTCTCATATTTTAAAAATTCAAGGGGGTCAATTGAGGAAAAAAAAAATTGATCGTGACGGAACGTTTTATCATTCTCAACTTACATTGGAGGGGAGGTTGCATTTTGCACTTCTAATTTCTATATCTGAGTTATGTATATACTTTTAGAACTCAACTCTCCCAAAATTTGACTATTTTTTTACAGAAAAAATTCTAGCTCGAACTGGGCTCGTCTTTCTGAAAGTCTATAATATTACTAACTAATTTGAGATATAAGTCGTTGGAAGTCAAATTGTCATTATCGATAGCACTAAAACGGGACAATAATTATCTTAAAGATAATTAAATAATCTTATTCTTCCCTCAACTTATAATACACAACTCCAGCATGACCGACAATAATTTGTTTATCTTGTCGTGCCTTCAGTGTTTTTAGAATGTTTAGGTAGTATTTCCATTTAGCTGTCTCTTTCCCCAATGCAAAACATGTTTTTGGTAAAAAACAAAAGAGATCCAAATCTGCCATATCATCATACTTTTATCCTTGGGACTGATAAAGATCGCATGCCGGGCCAACATTAATGTGCCAAAAATGATTTTTGTTATTTATTTGGACAGCTCATTTATGCTATGTTTTGGGACCGTTTTCTATTTGCATTCCTTTCGGGACCATATTGTAGGACAAATAGTTCGTCCATGGCAATCTTAAACGTGTGGGAAATGCTTTTGCACATAGGGAATTGCATTTTTGGCTCCATATATTATAAATATTGTATTTTTTTGTCGAATAATTAATGGATCCGTGACATGTCTATTAATAGGATCATAAAAGAACTGGACCAACTATGTTAAATTATTAAATATAAATTGATCTTACTTAATTATAAAAATAAAAATTTTAAATAGAGCGGAGGGGGTTGTGTTTGCAGGAACGTGGCAATTCGGGGCAGGGTATTGGCGGGGCATGGAAATGGGCCGGGGTTCACGAAGCGGGGCGGGTCTCCGGTCTGGGCAAACCCACTCCAGGCTCGCCCCGTTGCCATCACTAGGTGCCAATCACAACCACTGACAACCTCCGACCTGTCTGTGATGAGACACCTAAATTGGAAATGGACGATGGAACCTCTACTGACAACCTTACGCTATCCCTTCGTGCACAATAATCTTATCACATAAGAGAGTAGATACTTAGGTTATGATATTCGTTACTTAAATATAAACTTTACTTGCAAAGTAATATAGAAACACCATAAAAATGAATAAAAAACGACCGAACGGTCATTAAACCATATAAAGCAAAATATGACTTTTGTGTAGAATCATATTTCATTTCTTCAAAAATAATAACTAAGACAATTAGAGATGTTATCAAGCTCAAAACAATTATTCACTGTAGGGTTTCAATTCCTAGTTAGCTCTGATCCAAGATTGTTCTTATGTGAAAATATCACCTATCCGAATATGATTAAATATTCGAAAAATTAAGTCTCAATTAAAATAAAATAATTAGATATAAGTTGTTAATTAAACATTATGATGAAACCCAATTACTTGTATTCTTCTAGCTAGATAATTGCTACTAATTCTGTTAACTTTAAAGGACTAAAGAATTAGACCTTTAAAATCTTAGAATTAATTTCATATTATTCCCTCTACAATTACATAAATATGCGGATAGATTTATTAAATTATTTTAACTAATAGTGATATTTCTTTTTATTTAGGCAATTCAATAGCACAATTATTGCTAATATTGATTATAATTGATTAACTAAATTTAATTAATATTAAAAGTTACAGTTAATAATATTTACATCTATATACATATGTTTATGTGTGGAATAATTACAGTTTTGGTCATCATATATGCCACTAATTCGTTTTTAGTTCCTACACATAATAAAATTTTATTTTAGTCCTTCAACTTTTAAAATGTTAACAGTTTCCATCATTCTGTCAGTTAATGATCATTTTGCACTTTTAATTAGATATTTTAGAGTATGGGTATAATAATGAATCCTTCAAGAGAATTACACTTTTATTTCTCAAACTATACTATTAATTATTTCATTTTTTATTCTCAAACAATTAATAATAACAATTTAGTCTTCACAATGTGCATTTTTTTATGAATTAGTCCTTTCTGTTATCTGCCATCAAATATAAAAGATCATACGCATGGCAAACATGTGAGACTGTGCATATGACCCTTTTTTTACTAATTTTTTGTCGAAAGCACATCATATGCTATACATATGTCAAAAATATCACATCATACATATTTGGCGTGAGCGCAACATTAGGCGATTTGATGGAGTACATAGAGATACACGCACTGTGGGTGAGTTGATGGTTCAAAATGTGCAGCAGAGGATTCTTAGTGTAGAATTACCTACTGCTATTAGCACTTGTGCGCTTTATCGCTTATGGCGGATTCCTTGGCCTGTTGAGAAAACCGCTTACATTAAGCAAGATGTATTATACTATTATACTTTTTTTTACTTAATAAAATTTACCTTTATCGAAAAAAAATATCACATCATATAACCCATAAATATTATATGTGAACTGCATGTGATGTTTTTTTTAACAAAAAACTTGTGAAAAATAATTATAAATGACAAAGTGCAAAATTTCATAAAGTTGAGACGGTAAGTAGACACCATATAAAGTTTAGATGCCAAAATATAAAAATAGTAATAGTTCGGATAGCAAAATGTAATTAACCCAAAATCAAAAGTATAATTATCTCTTAATCCTTCAATAAGATGCTTCTTGAAAAAGATGGCATGCAAGACATTAAATGTGCGAGCAATGTTTTTTCTTATTACTTGGAAAGTTCATCCACGCAATGTTGTGGGGATTGGGACCAGCTCTGAGATTGTATTCCATATATATCCTTCCAAAAGTTGAATATTCATCTGCTATGACAAATAACACATGATTCAGCTCGTTTGTGTTTTACTTTTTAATTATTTTGAAGTCAGAAGTTAAAAAAATATTTTTTTAAAGTGCTCGCAAACACTCTCTTAATATGAAAATACCATATCTAAGTGCTATATGAGCACTTATGTATCTTGCAAATTGTAGAAAACTTGATATATCTTTTGCAGTTAATTCACTAGCAAGGTATAATTCCAGTCCTACTCGGAGATATGGGATTGACTTGGACAATTAATATGTGATCGTTCTACCCATATGGGTCAAATTCTCAGTTAATAGGATATGCAGATGCAGGATATCTTACTCATCCACATAAAGATCACAAGCTGGTTATTTATTTACATATAGAGATACTGCGATCTCATGGAGATCAGTTAAACATACAATGATGGTTACATTTACAAATCATTTAGAAATAATTGTAGTTCAGAAGCAAGTAGATAATATATCTGGTTGAGATTAGTTATCAAACATATAAAAAAATATACATTATTAATTAAAGATGATCCAACAGTACTGTATGAAGATAACGTTGTGGATCATCAATCAAATATTATATTAAATGAGGTAAGATGAAGTATATTTCATCAAAGTGCTTTTATACACACGAGCTCCAAAAGAAAAGTGAAACCGATATCAAGAAGATAAATTTGGCAGATTTACTTACCAAGGCCTTACCTGCAACATTTAAACAAATCATACATAACATGAAGAATGTGTTGCCCCTAAGGGGTATCAATATAGAGTTGTTTCTTGTATCTATTATCATATTTTCCCCCTTGTTCACATATTTGGCAAAAAGCCCTTATATAAAATAAAAGCTTCATTTAACTCCTTATATTTTTTTTGAATGGTATAACAAAACGCCTTCATGCATTGGGTGGACTACATGGTTAATTTTAGCATTTCTTTTATTTTTTTACTTTTTTGTGTATCTTTATTTTATAATCATTGGATGGTATTTAAGTCAAATCAACTATTCAAATTTCATTAATAATCCACGGTTGGCCTTCGCATTATCCTTCACATTAGTTAATTTATTTGCATGACATCTTATGAAGCGTCAATACATGAAACAAAAGTGACGAAACATTTACACCATTACTAAACCACAAATTTTCCGTCCCATTTTCAATGCCCCAAATTTAAGCAAACAAAAAGCTTGCATGTTATTGATAAACACATTAAACAGAAAATCATATAAGCACAGCAAGACGACCCTCGGACGACTTATGTATTTTAATCATATTACAAACCAATTGCAGTGATGAAGAATCATCTCCATGCTCTTAGTTTAACCGACCCTAGGCACCCTTGTAACAATGCCTTTCTCATTGATGAAAACAAATACTCGGCCGCAATTGAAATTAGCAGGGAGCACTGGTTGGGATTGTGGAACAATGACGGCATAGACGGAGTTCTCCTCCTCTATGGTTTTCGCTGCGACTTCTCCACACGTCCCGACTAGCTCAGGCCATGAGCTCTTACCTACATATATTAGCACGAAAGGAGTCAAGGACGAAGCATGTTTGTAATAAAACTCGAGAGATTTCTATATATGATGTATCTTTGCAAGTGACATCCTTAACTTTTGCACCTTAATTCTCTTACTTGTCTGTGATTGATTGAATCTTTGTGTGTTTTCTATGGAGTCTGAACAATGGGTATTTATAGTATAATGCTTGTAACTATTGTTCTTCGTCCTTGACGCACCACAACAACATATAATATTATTGACAAAATATCTATTGAGAATTTACAAATTGTCCATAAAAATATTTATGAAGTGACAACAATTTTAATTTTACCACTATATAATTATTAGAGACAAAATTATACACAAGTTATCATTATAAATAATTAGAGACATACATATATAGTGACATAAGTAACAACAACACAATACATATAGTGACAATAATTATTTGTTGATGGTAGGTTGTCGCTATATATGTTTTCCTAATTGTCATTAGGGACAACGTTAAATATGACTCTTTTTTACTAATCCGCTAATAACAACTTTTATAAAATATATAAAAGTCACATTAAAATCATGAAATTTATTACCTTGACAAAATTCTTATCAATAAATATATCTTATTAGTGGCAATGTTAAAATTATGATTTGTTATTTTTTATGCTACGCGCGAATTTGGCGAACCATAATTAATGACGTTATAACTTAACTAATTTAAAACATTTTATCCCGTGTGATAATCAAAATATTTTTTTAAAAAAAACCCATGTGTTAAATATAATGAAAAACAATTATGTGAATCTAAAAAATGTGGCAATTAATCCTCTTAGGAACAGATTATTGTTTTAAGTATTATTATTATTATTATTATTATTATTATTATTATTATTATTGAGTTTTTATAGTAACGGCTACATGCTACTAAGGCTATAGAAATTTTAAAATTGTAATTTTATTTATAGGTCTACTCCCCCAATAAAGAGCAGAATTTGATATGTACTCTCAAAGAAATTAAGCTGCATGAAGTCATGATGGATACCTGGACATATTATTTCAGTTGGACATTCGGATGCCATCCTTAGCTTTTCTCCTTTGCTCTTGTCACAATCTTTGAATGAGTAAATGTCTGTGTGGTTTCTAAGAGTGCTGCAGAATGGGTATTTATAGGAGAATTCTTGTAGTTGTGTTTGTGTTTTTCATTATTGGGGGTAAATGTGTGATTTCATTTTTTGACACATTAAATGTGTGAGAATATTTACGCTTTGTCCTATTTTTAGATTTGATTTTATTCGTTCCATGAATTAATTTATCATTCGGGCAACTTTAGCTTTCTATTTATTGTCGTAAATAATTTCGGATTTATAATGTTGAGATCCCAATCAATGAGCGTCCTATTTTGAAGTCCCAAATATAAAATAAAAGTTAAATTACAGTCACATCTTTTGAAGTTTGATATAATTATAAATATCTTTTCGTTGTTTAAAAAATTATAAATATCTTTCTTATTTTGACGTCTCTCTAGCAACAAACCCATTCCATGTATGATCATATTTTATAAAAGTGAATGGTAAATAAGAGAAATTAATTAATTAACGTAGATAAATAGTCAAATAAAATTTAGATGATACGAATTTGATCAATCTGTAACCATCACCAAGACAAAAAATCATATTATTGACAATATTAAATGAAAATTTTGGAATTATTATGAAGATATGTAATTAAGTGAACATTATTTTAATCTCATTATACAATTTAATTATTATCAATAAGAATTATATAAAAAAAATGTCATCATGAATAATTAGTCACACACTGTAATGACATCAATCATTTGACACTAATTATTTCTATTTAGAAATTTATATTTAACATTTTGTCATAAATTACTATTGTGCTGAGAAACTCTTAGCTACGTTATAAAACTATTGTGCTGAGAAATCCTCTCAGAGGTGAGAAAAATGTGTTTGTACTTTTCCTAAAGTGTGGACCCTTTTTTACCACTTCCATTAAAAACGTGCATTTTGAATTAATTGTAGCAAAGTATTTTATAAATTAAGAAATATTATTTTATAATTCAATAACTCGTACTTTATAAATGAAAAGCTTTTATTCATTAATTTTTAATGAATTTAATCTTTTAAAAATTATTGTAAAAACTTTCTATTCAATGAAAATACAAAAGGTATATAAAAATATGACTAAATAAGTGGAATTCTCTTGTTGTTTCATGAAATTTTTGGATTTTATTGATAAAATTATTAATTATCTCCGATTTGCTTGATGTTTAAATTTCAATATCATATTTCTTATTAATCATTTAATATTTGACTACAAACAAAATGCTATAGCAACAGATTTTTCCCAAAGTGTGGACCCTTTTCTATGATATATCCAAAACATTTTGTATTCTTCACAGTTTCCATTTAAAACGTGCATTTTAAAACGTGCATTTTAAATTGATTGTAACAAAGTGTTCCACTTCAAAATTTTAATTATGTAAAATATAAAGTATTTCATAAATTAATAAATATTATTTTAAAATACTAAAAGACATTTATTTTATAGTAACGATTTTTATAACTGCCAAAATAATAATTTAAAAAAACTTTAAAATTATAAAGGCCGTTACAACGGCACCCCCTATCACAATAGAAATAATTGAAGTACAAAAAATAAAAATAATTTAATTACAAAAATAAAAATATATTTTTATATTGTATTGTTACAAATAAAAAAAATCCTAATCTAAATTAACATCCCCGTCTGCTGTGTGTTCGTCGTCGCCGTCGGGTGCCGGGAAATCATCTGGAGGCTGGGGCGCTGGAGGATCGAGCTAGGTGGGATCCATCCGCCACATCCACTCCTCGAGCCCCGCTTCTCGATCATCAAGGTCGGGACCTAAGAAAATAATAAATTTGGCAAATGCATTATATTATGTATAAAATTATATTAGCTAATATATTAAAGAATATTATCATAAATTAACACAGATTACATAAATTAAACAAATTAATAAAAGAATTGCAAAAATTACACATTTTCTTGAATTAACACAAATTACATCAAATTACACATTCATAAATTAACTTAACACAACTTACATAAAATAAACAAATTACACATATATATTTTCAGAAATTGCATAAAATTAAATCCCAATTTTTTTTCTAATATTCATAAGATTACATAAAATTGAAATAAATTTCAGAAAATACATAAATATATATTTTTAGAAATTACTGAAAATATTAAAGAAATATTTTTAAAAAAAATCAAAATTTTCAGAAAAAATATATTTTCAATTTTGTTTTTAGAAATTACACATATTTTCTTAAATTTTAACACAAATTACATAAAATAAAACAACTGACACATATTCGAAATAAAATTAACAAGAATTTTCAAAAATGTGGAAATTAAAAATTTTCAAAAATTTCACAGAAGTTAAAATAAGTTTAAAATTTTTTGAAATTACAATTTTCAGAAATATTTTTCAGAAAAATTTCAAAATTTTAAAAATTTTCAGGAATTCTTTTCAACAAAGTTTCATAAAATATAAACTTTTAGAATTATTTTCAAAAAAATTACAAACTTCAGAAAATAGATATTTTAAAAAATTATTATTTTTAATATTTGCATTAAATGCGGTAATTTTTATAAAATTCGTATTAGAGTCCATAATTTTCCTAAAATGCCATAATTTTTTTTAAAATTTTGCATGAAATTCGTTAATTTTTTTTAAAATTTGCCTAAAATGTGTAATATTAGAAAATTACATAAAAATACTCAAAAAATTTGCATACATACAAATACATACTTTCAAAAAGAATACAACATACATAATTTTATAGGTATATTTCTAATAGTTAACTATCATCTTGATATAGCATACCTAGAAACAATTTCAGAAAAGTACAACATACCTAGAAACAATTTCAGAAATACAACAAATATACCTAACAATTAAAAAAACCACAACACAATATTTCTAACAATTAAAAATTGCATAAAATATAACCAAAAAAAATATATTTCAGAAAAATAGAAAAAAATAGAAAATTGAAAACAAGAAACAGAAAAATATTTCAAATATTTCTGAAAAATTTTAGAAAAATACCGATAATTTCAGAAAAACATGAAAAATTTCAAAAAAAGATCCAATAATTTAGAAAAATATGAAATATTTTAAAATATGTTATAAACTTAGAGAATATCTAAGTTTATTGGCCTATCACTCCTAATATAATACAAAAAAAAAAACAATATATGTATTTCCTCCAAATCACTTTCTTATTCTCTCCAAAAGTCCATTTACAAATAAAAAACATAGTGGTATTTATAGACCACAAAAAATGTGGTTACAAAATACCTATAGCTATTATAATTACAAATCATAATGGGGGATGTGAAAGGGTATAACACAATGGGTATTAAAAATGAATATCAAGAGGTGTATGTATTCATATATACATATTATACAATACTCCCCCTTGAAAGCACACCTCGTTAATCATATATATCCTATCTCGTTAAAACCTTACCTGAAAAAACTCAATCGGATAAAAACCAAGACTAAGGAAAAGAGTACAGTTGTATAAATACCCATTCAATTTAAGTAGATATCTTTCAAGTGTCGCATGCCAATATTACGTACGAGTTGTTTGAATACCTATGTTAGTAATGCCTTCGTAAACAAATCTACTAAGTTCTGACTTGTTGAAATTTGTTTAACATCAACTTTGCCTTCCACTTCAAGCTCGTGAGTGGAGAAAAATTTTGCTTATATGTGCTTGGTTCTGTCGCTTTTAATATAACCATCCTTGATTTGGGCGATGCATGCCGCATTATCTTCATATATTACTGTGGGACTTTTATCGATTGACTCCAGTCCACATGATTCATGCACATAATGTATTAGTGATCTAAGCCATACACATTCACGCACAGCCTCATATAATGGAATTAATTCTGCATGATTTGATGAGGTGGCTACCAAAGTTTGTTTGGTTGAACGCCATGAAATAGCAGTTCCACCATACAATAATACATATCAAGATTGAAACATAGCTTTATGTGGATCAGACAAATACACGCATCTGAATAACCAACTAATTTGCTTGTTTTGGTATCATCATGCCGTCCAAAATATAGTCCCATGTTACTTGTTCCACGTAAATGTAGAATGTATTTAATACCATTCCAATGCCTCTTCGTTGGTGTTGAAATGTATCTTCCTAGTAGATTAACTGAAAAGGCTATATCTGATCGAGTATTATTAGCAAGATACATCAATGCACCAATTGCACTGAGATACGGTACTTCTAGACCCAAAATTTCACCATTATGTGCTGGAGGATGGAACGGATCCTTATTAACATCAAGCAGTCGAACTACCATAGGTGTACTCAATGGATGAGTTTTGTCCATATGAAAACGCTTAAGGACTTTTCCTATAGAGTTCGATTGATGAATGAAAATCCAGCCTTAGTATGTTCGAACTGCAGGCCGGGACAATACTTTGTAGGACCTAAATCTTTCATCTCAAACTTACTTTTTAAGTAATCAACTGCTTGTCGAATCTTTTCAGGAGATCCAATAATATTCAAATCATCAACATACACAGCTATGATTATAAATTCCGACTCTGTCATCTTTATGAATAAATATGGACTTATTTGATTATGGAAAAGTTATTTCTTTATTAACTAATCACTAAGACGATTGTACCACATACGTCCTGATTGTTTAAGTCCATACAATGATCTTTTCAATTTGATGGAGTACATATGACGAGGCTTTGCCTGTAATGCTTCAGGCATTTTTAATCCTTTTGGATTCTCAATATATATATATGTATCAAATGACCCATACAGATATGCAGCCACCACATCCATGAGCTACATTTGCACCTGTTCAACTATTGATAAATTGATTAAAAATATAAGTATTGTTGCATCTACTAAAGGTGAATATGTTTCAGTATAATCAATTCCGGACTTTTGAGTAAAGCCTTGGGCCACAAGTCTAGCTTTGTACCTTACAACTTCATCTCGTTTATTTCTCTTTTGTATAAACACCCACTTATAACCAACTGGTTTGACACCTTTTGGTGTTGGAGTTATAGGTCCAAATACTTCTCGCTTATTTAGCGAGTCTAGCTCATCTTGTTTGGCCTTTTTTCAACTTTTTCAATTATTTCGATGTAGATATTCCTCCATAATTTGAGGATCACTGTCATCTTCATCCATGATTTTGACCGCTATAGAATAGGCAAAAATATTATTCATTTCAATTTTTTTCGATAGCAACCGAAACTATTATGAGCATAATTAATAGACATCTTGTAGTTGTCCTCAAGATCTTGCTCATTACTTTTAGAGTCTTCAGAAAAAATCACTTCAAGGATTTTACCCTTAGAGTCGATACTAGTGGTCACATCAGCATCGTGATTAATTGAGACGATATATTCTTTTCTCTTTCGAGAATTTGCATCTTTAGAGTCAAGTGGTCTACCACGCTTCCGGCGTATTTCTGATTCAGATGCCTTTGATTGAGTAAGAATCACTTCAGGGACTTCTAAACAAGCTGGAACATTTTCAGTCGGAATGTGTGATTTTGTGACCTTTTTGGTATCTATCAACGCTTTTAGTAGCCTATTTGCAACACTTTGCAAATGTATGATACGTTGAACTTCAAGTTCACTATTGTTTGGCTGTAGATCCATAAAAGACATAGATGTTGCATTCCATGCATATTTTTCCTTTTAATCTCTTTATCTACTCCCCCTAATGCTGGGAATATTATCTCATCAAATTGACAATCCAAGTACCTAACAGTGAATTGATCACCGGTCATTGGTTCAAGATACTTAATAATTGAGGGAGACTCAAGACCAACGTAAATTCTCAGTCTTTGTTGTTGCCCCATTTTAGTTCGTTGAGGAGGGGGTATCAGGACATACATCGCACAACCAAATACCTTTGAATGAGAAATATTTGGTTCTCTTTCGGAGACCAATTGTAATGGAGAAAATTTATGATAAGCAGTAGGTCTAAGACGAATTGGAGCTGCTGCATGCAAAATTGCATGCCCCCATGCCGTTGAACGCAATTTTGACCTCATTAATAAGGGTATAGCTATTAATTGTAACCGCTTAATTAACGACTCTGCTAGGCCGTTTTTGAGTATATACATGAGCAACTAGATGCTCCACAACTATCCCAATTGATTTACAATAATCATTGAAAGATTTAGAAGTAAATTCTCCCGCATTATCTAACCTTATCCTTATTATAGGATAATCAAGAAAATGAGCCCTTAATTTATTAATTTCGGCCTGCGCTCTTGCAAAAGCAACATTTCGTGTTGACAACAAACTTACATATGACCAATGTGTTGATGCGTCAATTAACACTATAAAGTATTTAAATGGCCCACATGACGATGTTATTGGCCCGCATATGTCTCTTTGAATTCGTTCAAGAAACATAGGAGATTCTACATTCACTTTCGTCATAGATGGTCTTATAATTAAATTTTCAAGAGAACAAGCCGAATATATAAAATTACTTTTAACAAGGAACTTCAGGTCCTTTAGTGGGTGTCTATGTGAATTTTCAATAATTCTATACATCATTGTTTTACTTGGATGGCCAAGTCTATCATGCCACAAAGTAAAAATATTTTGATCAACTAACTTTGGGCCATATAAATCAGAAGTATATGTTCTCATTCTTTCTAAAACTTGCTTCTGACAGTTTTATATGTTGTAAGGTACAAATATTCGATACCATTTTCATTCATGGTTTCAATATGAAAACCATTTTGTTGAATGTCCTTGAAACTTAATAACTTCCTTTGTGATTTACTAGAATATAAGGCATCATTGATATATAATCTTGTTCCTTCAGATCTAGACCGTTTATTTTTTGTATTAAAACCAGCATAACCGACGATAATTGGTTTATCTTGTCGTGCCTTCAGTGTTTTTAGAATGTTTAGGTAGTATTTCCATTTAGCTGTCTCTTTCCCCCCATGCAGAACATGTTTTTGGTAAAAAAACAAAAGAGATCCAAATCTGCCATATCATCATACTTTTATCCTTGGGACTGATAGAGATCGCATGCCGGGCCAACATTAATGTGCCAAAAATGATTTTTGTTATTTATTTGGATAGCTCATTTATGCTATGTTTTGGGACCGTTTTCTATTTGCATTCCTTTCGGGACCATATTGTAGGACAAATAGTTCGTCCATGGCAATCTTAAGCGTGTGGGAAATGCTTTTGCACAGAGGGAATTGCATTTTTGGCTCCATATATTATAAATATTGTATTTTTTTGTCGAATAATTAATGGATCCGTGACATGTCTATTAATAGGATCATAAAAGAACTGGACCAACTATGTTAAATTATTAAATATAAATTGATCTTACTTAATTAAAACAATAAAAATTTTAAATAGGATGGAGGGGTTGTGTTTGCAGGAACGGGGCAATACGGGGCAGGGTATTGGCGGGCATGGAAATGGGCTGAGGTTCACGAAGCGGGGCGAGTCTCCTGTCCAGGCAAACCCACTCCAGACTCGCCCCGTTGCCATCACTAGGTGCCAATCACAACCACTGACAACCTCCGACCTGTTTGTGATGAGACACCTAAATTAGAAGTGGATGATGGAATCTCTACTGACAACCTTATGCTAGCCCTTCGTGCCCAATAATCTTATCACATAAGAGAGTAGATAATTAGGACATGATATTCGTTACTTAAATACAAACTTTATTTGCAAAGTAATATAAAAACACCATAAAAAGGAATAAAAACGACCCAACGGTCATTAAACCATATAAAGCAAAATGTGACTTTTCTGTTGAATCATATTTCATGTCTTCAAAAATAATAACTAAGACAATTAGAGATGTTATCAAGCTCAAAACAATTATTCGCTGTAGGGTTTCAATTGCTAGTTAGCTCTGATCCACAATTGCTTTTATGTGAAAATATCACCTGTCCGAATATGATTAAATATTCAAAAAATTAAATTTCAGGGAGGAAATGATAGTTTTTCTTTCCCACCCTCAAAGCAGCCTCAGATGAATTTTTTCATTATATTTGACAGCAAGATAATGAAAATAATGAATTTTGTCAAAAAAAAAAAAAATGCACTGTTTAAGAACAAAAACTGTCGCTCTTAATTGTTCGAGGACAGAAATGAATTAATGATATAGTTTGAAAACTAAAGGATAATATTTGCCGTTCGAATTTTGTCTGTTTTTATTTTTTGACTAGACCTTATTTTGTGTCAACTTGCTATTTCAATTTTGAAAAATTTACACTTTAATGCATATGATCCTTTTTTTTACCTTTTTTTGCCGTAAACACATCATATGTTATGCATATGTCCAAAATATTACATCATATAACCCATAAATATTATATGTGCACTGCATGTGATGTTTTTTTAACAAAAAACTTGTAAAAAATAATTATAAATGGCAAAGTGCAAAATTTAATAAAGTTGAGACGGTAAATAGACACCCTATAAAGTTTAGATGCCAAAATATAAAAATAATAATAGTTCGGATGACAAAATGTAGTTAACCCAAAACCAAAAATAAAAAATATAAGATGCTTCTTGAAAAGATGGCATGCAGGACATTAATAAATGTGCGAACAATGTTTTTTCTTATTATTGGGAAAGTTCATCCACGCAATGTTGTGGGGATTAGGGACCAGCTCTGAGATTGTATTCCATATATATCCTTTCAAAAGTCGAATATTCATCTGCTACGACAAATAACACATGATTCAGCTCGTTTGTGTTATACTTTTTAGTCATTTTGAAGTCAGAAGTTAAAAATTACTTTTTTAAAGTGCTCGAAAACAATCCTTTAATATGGAAATACCATATCTAAGTGCTATACGAGCACTTATGTATCTTGCAAACTGTAGAAGACATGATATATCTTTTGCAGTTAATTCACTGGCAAGGTATAGTTCCAATCCTACTCGGAGATATGTGATCTATTTGGACAATTAATATGTGATCGCGCTGCCCATATGGGTCAAGTTTTCAGTTAATAGAATATGCAGACGCAGGATATGTTACTAATCCACCTAGAGATCACAAGCTAGTTATCTATTTACATATGGAGATACTGCGATCTCATGGAGATCAGTTAAACAGACAATGGTGGTTACATTTACAAATTATTTAGAAATAATTGCAGTTCAAAAGCAAGTAGATAATATATTTGGTTGAGATTAGTTATCAAACATATCAAAAAAAATATGGATTATTAATTAAGCAGTACTCAAATACGAGAAGGTTATATTAAATTAGGTAAGATGAAGTATATTTCACCAAAATTCTTTTATACACACGAGCACCAAAAGAAAAGCGAAACTGATATCAAGAAGATAAGGTCAAGTGAAAATTTGGCGGATTTATTTACCAAGGTCTTACCTGCACCATTTAAGCAAATGTTGTTAATAGAAATAATTGCAGAAATTTTAAAATATAATTATTTTTTGATTCTTTGAAATGTTATTAATTAAAGTCGTATTCGTAACTGTATATACTACATTGTTTAAGTGGCGTTGAATAATTAATTCTATAGACAATTTATATATTGGAAATTATTTCTACTTTCATTTAGTTGTTAGGATTTGGTGCTAGAGTTATGATTTTAAGATTTATGTTTTTCCTCTGCAAATTTACCCAAAGAAATTAAGCTGCATGAAGTCAAGATGGGTATTTGCAATTAACTAAAAAACAATTTCATTTCAGTACCTTGACAAATCGACGCCATCCTTAGCTTTTGCACCTCCTTTGCTCTTGTAGTAATCTTTGATTGAGTAAATGTCTGTGTGGTTCTATGAGTTCTGCAGAATGGGGTATTTATAGGAGAATTCTTGTAGTTGTGTTTGTGTTTTTCATTCTTAGGGGTAAATGTCTAATTTTTTTTTTGACACATTAAATGTGTGAGAATATTTACGCTAGTTCAGAAAATGAATTGCTTTGTCCTATTTTTAGATTATATTTCATTCGTTTCATGAATTAATTAATCATTCGCCCAACTTTAGCTTTGAATTTATTGTCGTAAATATAATTTTGGATTTATAATGTTGAGATAGCAACCAATGAGCGTTATCTTTTGAAGTCTCAAATATAAAATAAAAGTTAAATTACAATCACATCTTTTGAAATTTCATATAGTTATAATTATCTTTTTGTGGTTTAAAAAATTATAAATACCATTCTTATTTTGACGCCTGTCTAGCA
This sequence comes from Sesamum indicum, assembly GCF_000512975.1. Classification (NCBI taxonomy): domain Eukaryota; kingdom Viridiplantae; phylum Streptophyta; class Magnoliopsida; order Lamiales; family Pedaliaceae; genus Sesamum; species Sesamum indicum. The sequence goes on from NC_026150.1 coordinate 10,658,848, forward strand.
ACAAGCCCATCCCATTGGGCTTCCATGTATGATCATATTTTATAGAACTGAATAGTAAATAAGTGAAATTAATTAATTAGGGTAGATAGATGGTCAAATAAAATTTAAATGACACAGATTTGATGAGTCTGTAACCATTACCAAGTCAAAAAATAATATTATTGAAAATATTAAATAAAAACATTCAAAGATATATAATTAAGTGAACATAATTTTACTATCATTATCAATTATAATTATATAAAAAAAATGTCATCATGAACAATTAGTCACACACTATAATGACATCAATCGTTTGACACTAATTATTTCTATTTAGAAATTTATACTTAACATTTTGTCATAAAACTTGTGACACTTTTACTTAACATATACTTAATTGTTTGCTATTAAAATTGAGAAAGTCATCAATTAAATATTGAATGTGTAAAATTATATGTATGGTGGTGTAGAATTCTTTAACGCGATATCTGGAAACTTGATCCTCATCACTCTTAGCTATTGTGCTGAGAAATCCACTATAGATGAGAAAAATGTGTTTGTATTTTTAGTGATATGTCCAAAACTTGAATGATAGCTTTAAAGGACCACTTCCATTTAAAACGTGCATTTTCAATTGATTGTAGCAAAGTATTTTATAAATTAACAAATATTATTTCAAAATTTAATAACTCGTACTTTATAAATGAAAAGCTTTTATTCATTAATTTAATCAATTTAATCTTTTAAAAATTATTGTAAAAACTTTCTATTCAATGAAAATACAAAAGGTATATAAAAATATGATTAAATAAGTGGAATTCTCTTGTTGTTTCATGAAAATTTTGGATTTTATCAATAAAATTATTAATTATCTTCTATTTACTTGACATCTATCATGTTTCTTACTAATAGTTTAATATTTGACTACAAACAAAATGCTATAGCAACGGACTATTCCACGACTTTGCAACGGAATTCCAAAATTTAGATTTTCATGGCAAATTCTGTGGCAAAACAATAATGAAATGATACGATGGACTTTCTGTAGCACCCCCTTCGCTACAAGGGCTATATTTAGAACGTCATACTTATAGTAATCCCTGTGTTTATATACATAAATGCACATAATCATCTAATCAATTTGCATACGTAATCCCAACACGTCATAATAAGTATTATCAACCCACAACATTATATATATACATATCAAACACCACAAGTAATCTCCATGCTTACGTTCTCTCTATACAACAAAATATGATCTGTACTCTAACTGACAACGAGGAGAAAACAGCATACTGGCTCGACCTGCCTGAGTATAGTGCGTAGACCTATTCTTCAACATGCAGACACCTCAAAGTCTACTCCTGAAAGAAAATGTCAACAGAGGGATGAGTCTGCCACTCAGTAAGTAAATAATCAGCCCTATCTATATATGTATATCAAACACAGCCCAAACAGGACAAGTAGGCAACATGCATCGATTACAGTCAATTAAATTCCAACATAATCAGCTCTATTACACCATATGATTATCTCATAGTAAAACAATCAATCAAACTCCATTTTTCCTAGTTTGCTTACCAGAAGGTGATATTGTGTTTTTCCCATCAACTCAATCTCACCATTATATAAATTCAAGTGAATACCCTTGACAGCCGGCTCATCAATCTCATTTCGCATCATAGCTCTTTCATTTCGCAGCATCGCTCTTTTCATATCATATATATATATTTTTTTTCATATCATATATATATATTTTTTTTCATATCGCAGCATCGCTCTTTTCATTTCACATCTTTTTCATATCATTTCGCCTTATAGGCTTTTCAACATATCAAGGGGTATTCACACCACATTTATATTCAATTTCCACCACTCCCTCATATCCACATATCACCATTCTTGTAAGCAACTAATAACGTAAAATAATATATCAACATATTCTCATTTTCAGACATCCACAACACATTAAACAACAAACATAATATTTCAACGTCTTCGCATTCCACGTACACAATATCGTCAATCAAATTAAATCATTCACTATTCATATATTTTCAAATAAACCAACATCAGCATGAACCACAAATGTATATAACAGTAATATCACAAATAAATAGAACATATATAGATAATACTAATTATTTACTTACCTCAACCCTACAACGTTTCTTTCTACTCAACCGCTAATTGTCAGTCCTTTCACCTCACCCACGTATCCTATAATGAGTTATACCGCATACAATTAATATATCGAAAATATCATAATTTCTTTTAAATATAATATTAAATCTCTTTCGTAAGATTTCCAATAATTTTTTAATACTCCACTTCTATCGAAATATAAACCTTCATTCTAGTTCTTTTCAATAACTAGACACTATAGGCTTCATAAAGATATTTATAATTTATCAAGTGATTCATAGGAATTTATTTAACTAACCCCCTTATACATTTATAACTATCATTTTTAATAACATTCTTAAATTAAATTATCATTAAAACATCATTCTTCCTCTTTAACGATATATTATATCTTAATTTTAATTTTTGGAATATTCTTATGAATTTGTTATCAATTTCTTGCTATTATATAATTTAATTAAATAACAATACGTAGAATTGCGTATTCGGTTAACAATTCCGATGGAATTATATAATTTGATTATAGCAACATTCAAATATAATAAATTTAATAATCTAATTAACCAACGATATCATTTTTATATTCAATTTGATATTTAATTCGACACTATTTTAAATAGCCAAATTCGTAAAATACTCCGATTAAATAGTACATCACTTAGTATAAATAACATTTACTAAATGAACTAATTAAATAATATAATTACATAATTTAATAGGAATTAAAATCACATTATTCGTACCTCTGTTTCTTTATTTCGCTTTCGGCCGAGAGTTGCAAATTTACACAATTGCATTGTGTGTGTCATGTGTATTTATATGTTTAAAGAACAAGGAAAGGAAAAGAAAAAAAAAACAAAGAGAGTGAGGCGGTGGGAGGTGGCCCCCACTTCCCACTCTCAAGTCTCTCTCTCTCTACTTATATATATGTATATATTATTCATTAATATATATACTAATATATATGTATTATTTACTAATACATATATATAGATAATTTCTTTAATTAATATAAATTGTCCCAAAATATTATAACGAACTCCAATTTAATTCATTCAAGTGTTATTATACTCCAATTATGACCCATAATTTATTAGCTAGTTAACTAAATTTCATGAAAATTTATCAATTAATCCTACAATTATGTATTATAATATTTGGGCGTCACACTTTCGTTACAAGTCTTTGCAAAAGTAACGGCAAAATTGTCATGGAACACATCAGTTGCAAATTTGCAAAGATTTGTGCAGCAATTAATGTCCGTGACACAATTTGGAATCGATTTTAAAATTATATCGGTTACTAATAATTTTCAACGAGTATTGCATTGTATTTTATAAATTTTATTTTTATTTTTCTTTTCCTTTTCCCCCCTCTTTTTTCGCCCCTTATTTTGCAGCAATATCTCTCATTTCTCTCTTATTTTTCTCTTCATCTTCTCTCATTTCTCTACCACTCTTCTCTTGTCATTCGTCTGCCGCTTACCGTTGACTCCACAACTTCCTCTCTTATTCTTTTTGTAATTTTCTAAGCTATATATTGTTTTCTACTGGTAGATGGGTTATTAATATTTTTGTTTCTTTCTTTAACAGATTTGAGTGAGAAATATAATTTTTAGGTATTGATGTTAAAAAAAAATAATTTATTTTATATTGTGTTGGTGTAGATGTTAAAGATAATTTATTTTGGTGGTGTATTATTGTATATTTTGGTGATATAGTGGTGTTAAAAATTGAGTAATGATGTTAAAAGTTTAGTGATATAGTGGTGTATATTTTTTTCTTTTGAAATTTCATATTTAGACAATGGTGCTAAAAGTTTCTATTTTGATTTATGTAATGGTGTGTATATTATTGTCTATATTGTTTGGTATATATCATAATGGTGAGAATATATTGTTATGTTTGGTATATATTGTAATGGTGTTAAAAGTTGACTAATGGTGCATGTGATGGTTTATGAATATATTGTCTGTATTGTAATGGTGGATGAATATATTGTTTAGTATATTGAGGTGAACGGGATGTGATAAATATATTGTTTGGTATATTCTTTGATATATTGAGTCAAATGAGATGTTTCCTTATATATTATTTGGAAAAAATTATTTGTTGAGTCCTTTATGTTTGTATGCTATTGATTTTAATTCTTTAAATTTATCGTTTTTAGGTTTAGTACGGTAACTTTCAAAACTGCTTGATTTTAGTCATGTGAATAGTTACGAACAATTTTATCTCTATACAGCTTTTCAAGAGCAATTTTAGTCCATACACATCGATTTATTTTGCATCTCGTAGCTAATGCTCGCCTAAAATGGTATAAATTTTTTTTTCCTATTATTTGATAAAATCTTTAGCTTCTGTAACGAAATGATTGTGTGATGAGATGAATGGGATGATTGTTTTTTTGAGGTGAATGACTGTTGTCGTTGATGTTGTAGATTAGTTAACTCAAATTTAAAAGTTTCAAGTAAATTAATTTAACTAAGTTAATTATAAACTTAAAAGATTTCTATAAATTAATTTAACCAAGTCAATCATGAACTTAAAAACTTAAACTAAACTATTTCAACTTAATTAACTCAAATTTAAAAATTTCAACTTGATGGGTGCATCCCAAGGAACCTGCGCCCAAGAACGAGCGAGAAGGCCCAATACGCACTTACATAAATACGACAACTTAGGTGGAGGAGGCCATCTTAGCATTGCCCAATATAATGGCCCAAACACTAAATAATCGGCCCAACACCCGGGTCGATGTCCTTCTGCAGAGCACACGTGGCCTGTACCTAGTCACTCAGCGTGTCACTTTTGTCTAGCATGGACGACACGTATTAGGGGAGGTTCCCTCAAGAGCTCGGACTTTTGAGTCAGCTAGACTCCCTGCAGACCAGGAGTCCTCCTCAGCCAAGTTCTCTCTCCATCATCTGAATGATGATTCTAATTGTAAGATTACTAAAAGATAGGGACGGATCATGGCTCATCTCAAGCAACTCTATCCATTTACCCCAGAAAAATGGAGCACGTTGGGTTCCTCGACGAAGAGGGACACTCCGCTATAAATAGAGGCTCTATCTCCATGCGGGGGATACTCTCAATGCCTAAATTCTAGTTTTACTTCTATTTTTCATCATTACACTTCATTATGTCCTTCACTATTTTGAATTATTATTTTTGAAATCTAATATTAACTCGGGTATCGGAGTGATAATGTTTTGTTTCGTAGGTCCTTTTCTTTCGAATCCTTTGTTGTTCAGTCTAGGCTCATCGCTTGAAGTCCAAGTCTGTTGGTTTCGTGCTAAATCACACGCATCACAACAAAATTTACTTAACTAAGTTAACAATGAACTTAAAAACTTCAACTAAACTATTTCAATTTAGTTAACTATGAACTTAAAAGTTTCTTCTAAAATAATTTAAATAAGATAACTATGAATGTAGAAACTTGAACTAAACTATTTCAACTTAGTTAGCTCAAATTTAAAAGTTTCAACCAAACTAATTTAACTAAGCTAATTATCAACTTAAAAAACTTCAACTAAACTTTTTCAACTTAGTTGATTCAAAGATAAAAGTTTCAACTAAACTAATTTAACTATGACCTTAAAAAGTTCTAATAGACTAATTTAACTATGAAGTTAAAAGTTTCGACTAAACTAATTTAATTAAGTTAACTATTAACTTAAAAACTTCAATTAACTTATTTTAATTTAGTTAACTCACTTAAGAGCTTCAAGTAAATCAATGTAACTATGACCTTAAAAGGTTCTATTAAATTAATTTAACTATGAAGTTATAGTTTTCTACTAAACTATTTAACTAAGTTAATTGTGAACTTAACAACTTAAATTAAACTTTTTCAACTTAGGTAACTCAAACTAAACAAAAGAGTGACAATGATACGTCATGCCGATTTGGCCAACTAGGTTTAGATGATTGTGAAAATGTAATGGATATTTGAAGTTTTAAATTTTTATTTAGTGGACATGTATTGAATTATGTTTCTATATTTTATTTTTGAATAAATTTTGCTATCTTTGAATTTTATAAATTTTTAGTTATAGCTTAAATGTCACTTTAATTTAAAAAGTAATATATCAAAATTCATATCAAAATTATTATAAAACAAAAATTATAAATTTTATTAGAAAATTTTGCAGTGGAGTTCAGAAAAAAAAAAAAAAAATTCATTGCAAAATCTCTTGTAAAATTTGTAACGGATTGAATGTGTTGCAAATTTGCCATGAATTTTTATTGCACATGTCGTTGCAAAATTTGAAGTAACTGTCATTGCAAAATTTGCAACCAAATTTTTGTTGCAAATGTCCATTGCAATGAAATAAAATATTGCAATAAAATTGCCAAAAATTTTGCAACGGAAATATTATCAAAAACTTGTTGCAAAAATGTTGCAAATGTCGTTGCAAAATCCATTGTAAGATTCGTTAAAAGTTAAAGTTTTGGCAACATAATTTGCAACCGATTTTTTGAAATGGGCAATTATCCGTGGCAAAATTTGCCACAGATGGAAAAATCAATGCAACTATAGATAGTACCTACAGCAACGGAAAATTTTCTATTGCAAATTTTTGTGGCAACACTGTTTTGCAATGAATTTTATGCAAAACTCATGGCAAAAATCCGTTGCTATAGCAATTTCTTTTGTAGTGTTTCCATCAGCTTCTCAAGATACTGCCTCATATTTTTTTTTTAATCAATTTGATGTATTGACTTTATCAATGTCACATAGAGTTTTAAACCAATAAGATTAAGTAAATTAAGTAAAAGATAAGAATTGGTAAATTATATATTTTATTGCGCTAAAGGCTAAATTTCTGTACTTAAAACTGATATCAAATTTTTGAAATATGATAAAAAAAAAAAAATTCTTAGTTTATGGAACACATATATAGTTGAGGAATTTAATTTTTTATAAACTGGACTGCTGAAATGCTTTTAATCATCTAAACATAAAGTTTTTTAACAAATTTAAATTATAGTAACATGTTGAGCAGAACTAATCAAATATGACGTAGCAATATAACTCATAATTTTTAGTAATTTATGATTATTAGTTTTGTTTTCCATGAATTTATATATAGGAGTATGGTTAATATGAATAACAATTGATGTTTTTGATATATAGATGGTACATTTCAACTAATATATTTCTACTAAATATGGTGAAATTATTGTTCAAGTGTTAACATTATATATCAATTAAAACTTGGTAAAATTGTTGGGATAGTTATCAAACTTTTTATAAGTTGGTTTCTCTTGTTTTTTAGAAACAATATCATATGTATAATTTACACTCCATAATATTTTGTTTTATGATGTCTTATATTTTCTATAATACATTTTGAATATTGCATGAATAATATTAAGGGTACATGAATTATAAATATTTAAATAATTAAACTTGATCATTATAACATATTAAGTTTAGTTTCTACTATACTAAAAAAAAGTTATTTTATAGCAACGGTTTTTGTAACGATCAAGGTAATATTAAAATTGTAAACGCCATTGTAACGGCACCTCCTATCTCATTTTTTTTCGGGCGTTACAAAATCTTTGTAAAGACTTGCTTGAAAGCTGTTATAATTTGTATCAGACGTTATGAATGGAAGACCGTTACAATAGTAGTTCTATTGAAAAAAATGCGTTCGGGCTTAGTTTTTGAACGGTCAAATTAAATTAGATTTAATTATTATTGAAATTACATTTGTAACACATATAGGTATGGTTGTACATAAATATAGGAGCGGTATTTGGAATGCTTTTCGTAATGGCCATGCGTTATGTTGTAATGGTTATTGCAACTGCCTTTGTTACTGTTTTGGTAACGGCTTTTTGGACGATCTTTTTCAAATTTGATGTGAATTTTTAATGTTATTTGTGTAATAGTTATTAGAAAAAAATAATATTCTTTTATATCTATAGTTTTCTTTTTTAAGTATTGGAATGCGATATAACATATTCTATGGGTCAAGTTCTCAATTAATAGAATATGCAGACGCAAGATATCTTATTGATCCACTTAAACATCACAAGCTGGTTATCTGTTTACCTACGCAGATATTGCGATCTCATGGATATCAGTTAAACAGATAATGGTGATTACATTTACATATCATTTGGAAATAATTGCAGTTAAGAAGCAAGTAGATAATATATTTGGTTGAGATTAGTTATCAAACATATATAAAAAAATATGGATTATTAATTAAAGATGATCCAACAATACTCTATGAAGACAAGGTGTAGCACCCCCTTCGCTACAAGGGCTATATCTACCCTAAATGTCATACTTATAATAATTCCTGTGTTTATATATATAAATGCACATAATCATCTAATTAATTTGCATACGTAATCCCAACAAGTCATAATTGGTATTATCAGCCCACAACATTATATATATATACATATCACAAGTCACAATATGATTCGTCACAAGTAATCCATACACTTATACTTTCCCTGTACAGACAAAATGTGATTTGTACTCTAACTGACAAAAAGGAGAAAACTGCATACTGGCCCGAGCTGCCTGAGTATAACACGTAGACCTAGCCTTCAACAGTCAAACATCCCAAAGTCTATCCCTGAAAAAAAATGCCAGCAGGGAAATGAGCCTGCCACTCAGTAAGTAAATAACCAGCCCTATCTATATAAGTATATCAAACACAGCCCAAATAAGATAAGTAGGCAACATGCATGGAATACAATCAATTAAATTCTAACATAATTACTTTTACTACACCACATGACTATCTCATAATAAGACAATCAATCAAACTCCATTTTTCCCTAGTTTGCTTAACAGAAGGTGATATTGTGTTTTTTCGGCCAACTCAATCTCATCATTATTAAATTTAAGTGAACCCCCTTGACAGCCGGCTCATCAATCTCATTTTGCACATAGCATTTTCTTTTCGTACATAGCACTTTCTTTTCCCCTTATAGGCTTTTCAACACATCAAGGGGTATTCACACCACAATTATATTCAATTTCCACCACTCCCTCATTTCCACATATCATCATTCTTGTAAGCAACTAGTAACGTAAAACAATATATCAACATATTCTCATTCCAGACACCCACAACACAACATACAGCAAACATGATATTTCAACGTGTCTTCGCATTTCACATACACAATATCGTCAATCAAATTAAATCATTCACCACTCATATACTTTCAGACAAATCAATGTCAGCATGAACCACAAATTCAGATAACAGTAAAATCATAAATAAAGATACATATATAGATAATACTAATTATTTACTTACCTCGACCTTACAACGTTTCTTTCTACAAAGATACATATATAGATAATACTAATTATTTACTTACCTCGACCTTACAACGTTTCTTTCTACTCAATCGTTAATTGTCAGTCCTTTCACCTCACCCCGTATCCTATAATGAGTTATACCACATATAGTTAATATATCGAGAATATCGTAATTTCTTTTAAATATAATATTGAATATCATTTGTACAATTTCTAATAATTCTTTAATATTTCATTTCTATCGAAGTACAAATCTTCATTTTTTCCTCTTTATTAACATATCATTTATTAAATATAATTTTCAGAATATTTCTATGAATTTTCTATCAATTCCTCGCTATTATATTCTTTAATTGAACAATAATACATATAATTGCGTATTTGGTTAACAATTTTGATGGAATTGTATAAATTAGCTATAGTAATATTCAAATCTAATTAATTTAATAATCTAATTAACCAACGATATCATTTTTATATCTAATTTGATATTTAATTCGACATTATTTTTAATAATCAAACTCATAAAATATTCCGATTAAATAGTACACCACTTAGTATAATCAATATTTAATAAACGAACTAATTAAATAATATATTTATATAAATTAATAAAAATTAAAATGATAAAATCATACCTCTGTTTCTTTCTCTTCTTCTTGCCCAAAGTGTGTGTGTTGTGTGTGTGTGTGTGTTGTGTCTTATGTGCCAAGAACAACAAATTTAAAGAGAAAGAGAGAGAGTGAGGTGGTGGGTGTTGTGGCCCCACCTCCACTCTCAATTCTCTCTCTCTCTACTTTTATATATATATATATATTTACTAACACACATACATATATAATATTATTATTTTATTATTTTATTTATTTAATTTAACTTTTCTCAAAATACCCATTACGTCCTTCCTAATTTCTTAATTAATATAAATTGTCCCAAAATATTATAACGAACTCCAATTTAATTCATTCAAGTGTTATTGTATTCCAATTATGGCCCATAATTTATTTACTAATTAACTAAATTTCATAAAAATTTATCAATTAATCCCCCAATTATATATTATTATTTTTGGGGCGTCACACAAGGTTATGGTGCATCACCCAATTACGAAGGTTATATTAAATGAGGTAAGATGAAGTATAATTCACCAAAGTTCGTTTATACACACCAGCTCCAAAAGAAAAGTGAAACTGGTATAAAAAAGATAAGGTCAAGCGAATATTTGGCAGATTTACTTACCAAGACCTCACATGCAACATTTAAGCAAATCCTATATAAGGGGTATCGATATAGAGTTGTTCACATATTTGGCAAAAGCCCTTATATAAAAAAAAAAGCTTCGTTTGACTCCTTATATTTTTTTTGAATGGTGTAACAGAACGCATTCACTCGATGGGTAGACTATATGGTTAATTTTAGCATTTTATTATTTTTTTATTTTTTTATGTATCTTTATTTCATAACCATTGGATCGTATTTAAGTGAAATCAACTATTCAAAATTTTATTAATAATCCACACTTGGCATATTATCTTTTTTAAATCAATGACTTATATATAAGAATAAATATATCTACTAAAAATATATTTATCCATCTCTTTATCTTAATAATATATACAATGTTGTTAATAGAAAATAATTGTGGAAATTTAAAAAAATATAATTATTTGTCGATTCTTTGAAATGTTTATTAATTAAAGTCGTATTTGTAATTGTATAGAATACATTGTCTTCATTATATAATACTTTAAAATAAGTTTATATTTGAATAATTACATTAATCCAGATACATGTGTTTACCATTTCCTATAATATAAAACTAACATAACAACATTGGAAAAATTATTAAAATGAAAAAAACTGGATATAAGTATAGAATAAGGAATATTATCCTTCACATTAATTAATTTATTTGCATGACATCTTATGAAGCTTCAATACGTGACACAAAAGTGACGAAACATTTACACCTTTACTATAGAACAAATTTTTCGTCCCACTTCTGATGTCCCAAATTTAAGCAAACACAAAGCTCACATTTTATTGATAAACACATTAAACAGTAAATCAAATTAGACAGCAAGACCACCCTCGAACGACTTATTTATTTTAATCATATTACAGGCCAACTACAAGGCAAGTGAAGTTACGAAGAATCGTCTCCATTGACTTAGTTTAACCGATGACAGGCATAATTCCAACAATGCCTTTCTCATCAACCCAAACAACTACTCGGGCGCAACTGAAAATAGTAGAGACAGGTTGGTGTGGTCTAGCAATGAGGGCAGAGACGAAGGGGTTCTCCTCCTCGATGGTTTTTGCTGCTAATTCTCCACAAGTCCCGACTAGCTCAGGCCATGAGCTCTTACCTACATATATAAGCACGAAAAGAAGTCAAAGGATGCAAGTGGCGTCGAATAATTAATTCTATAGACAATTTATTTATTGGAAATTACTTCTACTTTCATTTAGTTGTTAGGATTTTGTGCTAGAGTTATGATTTTAAGATTTATGTTTTTCCTCTGCAAATTGTGTCGAGGCAGTCGATGAAATTTACCCAAAGAAATTAAGCTGCATGAAGTCAAGATGGAAACATGTTTGCAATTAACTCAAAAACATTGTCATTTCAGTACCTTGGCACAAGAATTCCATCCTTAGCTTTTGCTCCTTTGCTCTTGTTGTAATCTTTGAATGAGTAAATGTCTGTATGTGGTTTCTAAGAGTTCTGCAGAATGGGGTATTTATAGGAGAATTCTTGTAGTCGTGTTTTGTGTTTTTCATTCTTGGGGGTAATGAGATTTGTGTGATTTTTTCTTTTTGACATATTAAATGTGTGAGAATATTTACGCTTTGTCCTATTTTTAGATTTGATTTTATTCGTTCCATGATTTAATTGTCGTAAATATAATTTTGGATTTATAATATTGAGATAGCAACCAATGAGCGGCATATTTTGAAGTCCCAAATATAAAATAAAGGTTAAATTATAGTCACATTTTTTTAAGTTTGATATAACTATAAATATTTTTTCATTGTTTAAAAAATTATAAATACCTTCCTTATTTTGACGTCTGTCTAACAACAAACCCATTCCATGTATGATCATATTTTATAGAAGTGAATGGTAAATAAGAGAAATTAATTAATTAATGTAGATAAATAGTCAAATAAAATTTAGATGACACGAATTTGATCAATCTGTAACCATCACCAAGACAAAAAATCATATTATTGACAACATTAAATGAAAATTTTGGAATTATTACGAAGATATGAAATTAAGTGAACATAATTTTAATCTCATTATACAATTTAATTATTATCGATTAAAATTATATAAAAAAATGTCATCACAAACAATTAGTCACACACTATAATGACATCAATCATTTGATACTAATTATTTCTATTTAGGAATTTATATTTAACATTTTGTCATATATTACTAGTGAAAACTTTCACAAGATAATTGCTGCTTTTAAAATTAAGAAAGTCATTATTCTGAGAAAGTATGAATTCTTAGCACTAATATATATATAAATCTACATATACACTAATATGACTAAATTATCACTTAATTTTAATTTTTCTATTTTTTAATAGTGGATACGTTTTTTTTTTTTTTTTGAAATATTAAATGTGTAAAATTATATGTATTGTGATGAGAAATCCTCGTCACAGTGACAGAGGTGAGAAAAATGTGTTTGTATTTTTCCCTAAGTGTGGACCCTTTTCTATGATATGTCCAAAACATTTTGTATTCTTCACAGTTTCCATTTAAAACGTGCATTTTGAATTGATTGTAGCAAAGTGTTCCACTTTAAAATTTTAATTATGTAAAAATAAGTGGAATTCTGTTGTTGTTTCATGAAATTTTTGGATTTTATCGATAAAATTATACATTATCTCCTATTTGCTTGACATCTATCACATTTCTTATTAATCGTTTAATATTTGACTACAAACAAAATGCTATATCAACAGATTTTTTGTAACAGAAATTAATTTGTGTTGGACTTTGCAACGAAATTTTAAAATTTAGATTTTTGTGACAAAAATCCATTGCAAAATTTACAATTGACTTTCGGTTACAAAATCCATTACAAAAATCGATCAACTTTTAGAAAACCCACTTTCATTTCAAGTGTTTGCAAAAGTAGCAGCAATATTGTAACGTAACACATCCTTTTTTATGATATGTTCATAACTTGAATGATAAATTTAAAGGACCCCTCCATTTAAAACGTGCATTTTAAAATACTAAAAGACATTTATTTCATGGTAATAATTTTTATAACGATCAAGATAATAATTTATAGAAAATTAAAATTATAAAGGCCGTTACAACAGCACCTCCTACCTCAATAAAAATAATTTAAGTACAAAAAATAAAAATAATTATAAAAAATATATATTTTTATTTTGTATCGTTACAAATAAAAAAAATCCTGATCAAAATATTTTCGTCAGCTTTCTTCAACTCAATGGAGCACCTAATTGTTCACTTGTCGTATGAAGAGTGCGTGGAAGGGCCTGTCCAATACAGGTAGATATATCCAATGAGAGATAATTACACATGAGTTATTCTAGTTTTTTGAAATAGTTCTAGTGTCATTATGTTTTTAATAAATATTCGGCTATTACATTTCTTGGAGACTTGAAAATGAAGGTGAAAAACAAAACACATGTCAAGGCGTCAATGGTAGAGGCTTACCTTGTCGAAGAAATCGGTCTCTTCACTTCTCGTTACTTTGAGTCCCAGATTCTTTGGAAACGAAAGAGACCACACAGAAATGACGATCTCTGTATGAACGGCACTCATATCCAATAGTTTATTTTCAACTACCCTAGGCGAGGTAGCGATGCATCGAAGAAGAGATGGCTTAGTGGATTATAACGCCACATAATTGAGACGTACATATTGACCAATTGTGAAGTAGTCAGGCCATACTACGAGTAATTGTAAAAATACCATTATAGTGTATTCATATTGTTATTTTGGACTTTTAACCTATGTATTGATATGCATGTGAACATGGTCTTTTGGATGAGCTTTACACGTACCATCATGCGAAGGACCCTATTATTAATGAGCTAATAGCTACTTAATTCAAGGATTGGTTCAAACGTCGTGTAAGTTGTGTCTTTTAAATTGTGTTACAATTGTGATTTGTCAATATAAGGTTTCTCTAATATTTGCAACACAGGTTAAATTCCAATTGGATTACACGGACAATGAGATTTTGAACTTGCATTATTGGGATCCTAGGGATCCTACAGCTGAGGTCACAACATTCCGTGCTATTTCGTAAATGGTTATATTTTTTATACTGAGGTGCACAACGTAGATAAGTCAACTATGAATTGTTCCATCAATCGGCATCTCCAAACCCCTGACATATGCTCAGATTTATGAACAATCTACCCTTTTCCTTCCATTTTTGAATTTTTTTTCCAATTCTTTAGAATTTTGAAAACTTGGAAGTATTGTGAAAACTATGATAACCGTTTTTCTTATAGCAAATTTTGCTACCGATTATAGCAAAAATTTTCGTTGCAAACAATGCGATGTAATTTCACTCATTGCAAATGAAATAAGATTTTTTAACGAAGTTGTCACAAAAATATATTATCACAAATCTCGTTGGAAATATTATAAAGTCCACAGCAAAATTTGCTAAAAGTTAGTCTTTAGCAATTTTCAACAAAATTTGCCACGGAGGATCAGGGATTGTTTGCACTTTAACATTAATACTTTTAACAACCAAATATTTTTCTTTGCTAAAATTTCGTTGCCAATAAATTTATGAAAAAATTTCTTTTAATTATTATATATTTCTTTACTACTTTTTACCATTAAAATCTTGACATAGTATTGTTGACAAAATTTGAAATGACAACAAGAGATGTACATAAAATAAGTAATCACAATAATTTTATTTTTATCAAAATATAATTATTAATAACAAGAATTATGCACAAAATTGTTACCATTTTTTGATAGGGGCGTGTCTACAGTAACAACTTAATGGTAACACAAATATAATGTTAATTGTATACATGTATCACTTAGTTATTTACAATGATAATTTTATGTATAAATTTTTGTTATTCATTATTTCCAGTGACATTTTTTCTAGAAATGTCATCATTTCAACAATGCAAATCATGATAGTTGGCAAAATAAAAATTCTTGTTGTTTAATACGTTTAATTAATAATAATTTTAATACGATCACTTTTTCTTTGTAGTCTCAGTAACCTCTTTAATTGGGTGGCGAAAAAAGTACAATTAAAGAATAACAAAGCAACTATAGAAAAGGAATAAAACGACATTTATTGGCATGAACATGTTTTCATGCTCCAATACATGACCCGAAATTTGACACCATTTATTACGAGGGACAAGTTTCTCATAACACTTTAGATGTCCCAAATGTGAACAAAGATGAAACCTGCCACACTATTTATTGACACACACATTACATAGAAACCACAATCAGCATTCATAAATAACGTATTAATTGGACCTATTTTAACTTGGACCAAACTTATTCGAATCCAAACTAATATGTTTGAATTAGTGAGGATTTGATCATCCATTTGTTTTAACCGATAACAGGCGCCAGTTCAACGATGCCTTTTTTATCAATGTGAACAAATACTCGATCACATCTGAAATCTTTAGTTGTTATTGCCGGGGGAACAAGAAGAGCAGTGACCAAACAGTTCTCTTTCTCAATTGTCTTTACTGCGATCTCTCCACACACCCCAACTAACTCAGGCACGAGCTCTTACCTGCATGGACCAAAGAATTAGGATAAATATATTGAGTTACACCCTGATTAGGTCTAATTATACAAATATTTGATTTTTTTCATAAAGTTACAAATGGACCTTTTAGAATTGTAATTTTATTGATATGTACTCTCAAAGAAATTTACCCAAAGAAATTAAGCTGCATATGAAGTCAAGATGGAAACATGTTCGCAATTAACTAAAAAATAATTTCATTTCAGTACCTTCACTAATTAACGGCATCCTTAGCTTTTGCTCCTCCTTCGCTCTTGTAGTAATCTATGATTGAGTAAATATCTGTGTGGTTTCTCAGAGCTCTGCAGAATGGGATATTTATAGGAGAATTCTTGTAGTTGTGTTTGTGTTTTTCATTCTTGGGGTAATGAGATTTGTGTGATTATCAAAATCTGTCACAAATGTATAGTAAATTTAATAGTTTTGTTAGTCTCAAAGTCAGTCCCAAACTTCCAAATTTTGAAGGCTATATTCCAACACCTATTTTCTTGTCACGATTACGTCTCTAAATCCAAAATCTATACATATTGAAAGCATCCTTTTATTTGTATTTCTACAGCATTACAATATCACAACCCATACAACATCTATATTGATTAAGCATCAAATTTCTTTTCTTTTTTTTTTTTTTTGGTATATCTTCATCAAATTTGCAACGGTACATTTTAATCAAGGTATCATACATAAACTAAAGTTGGTGGTGCATCACGAATTTGTATTCTTACATGTTTGATATAATTATAATATATAAAAAAATAAATTATTATTTGAAAAACGCCCACCCAATCCCCCCCTCCCCCTAAGCTGCTCCCCACAGAAGGGGCAAGCGGCGACACTGTCGCCCCTCATGGCGTCTCCTAGACCGCAAATAGATTTGGGCTATGGGGTCGACCAGAGGTGGAGGGCAATTGCACCAGCGATGTTTCCTCTGTAGTGGGCGACCGCGACGGCAAGGTCACCCTCCGATGTGATGAGCGGTGTCTCCCAAATATGGTGGTGAGAAGTGTTAGAAAATGGATCGGGTTAAGATGGACAACAGTTGGAATATGAAGGTGATAAAAGACATACGAATTGTTAACCCAGTTCGGATGTAAATCCTACGTCTGGGGGCAATACCAAGCCAGGAGAAAACACTCAAAAAGGAGGAAAATTGAGGAGTACAACACACACACACTTATATGTAAGTCTTCACCACACGTGAAAGACAACACTCACTCTCGTCTCAACTCTTTCTTTTTCTCTCTACTCTACTCTATTCTACTCTACAAAATAATGCTAATAAGAGTAGTATTTATAGCCATGACTTATCATTTTCCAACTCAACTTGGGATTTCTAAATTGAATCGGGTCATCCTTCTCCAACTCAACTTGGGATTTCTAAGTTGAATCGGGTTATCCTTCTCCAACTCAACTTGGGATTTCTAAGTTGAATCGGGTTATCCTTCTTCTTCAAATCAATCTTCACAACTTAACAATCTCCCACTTGAAGATTGATTAGCTTTTCTCCACTTCTTTCTTGGTACCGCCGGGTTTGTCCACTCTAGTCATCAAGGCCATTCGAAGCCGTACACAGCTTCAACTTCTCCATCGCAACCGCCTTGGTCAGCATATCCGCAGGGTTCTTTTCTCCTTGGATCTTCTCCAACTGCAGTGCCTTCTTCTCCAGAAGTTTTCGGATGAAATGGTACTTGATCTCGATGTGCTTTGTCCGCGAATGGAACGCGGGATTCTTTGCCAGATGGATCGCACTCTGGCTATCGCTATGAAGAATCACATCTGCCTGAGATTTCCCAAATTCACCCAAGAAGTGTTGCAGCCAAATGAGCTCCTTAGCCGCCTCAGTAACTGTCACGTACTCAGCTTCCGTCATGGACAGTGTGACAACCTTCTGCAGCTTTGAGAAATCACATCTGCCTGAGATTTCCCAAATTCACCCAAGAAGTGTTGCAGCCAAATGAGCTCCTTAGCCGCCTCAGTAACTGTCACGTACTCAGCTTCCGTCATGGACAGTGTGACAACCTTCTGCAGCTTTGAGACCCAGGATACGGTTGTACCACCATATGTGAACACGTATCCTGTAGTGCTCCTCCATTTGTCATAGTCACTCCCTGCAAAATCAACGTCAACAAACCCAAACAAGGTAAGCTTGCCCTTACCAAATACCAATGCTCGGTCCTTAGTACCCCTTAGGTACCTAAGAATCTATTTCACAGCTTCCCAGTGCATCACTCCTGGATTGCTCATAAAACGGCTAACTACTCCTACTGCATGTGCTATATCCGGTCGAGTACAGATCATAGCATACATCAGGCTCCCAATTGCTGAGGCATACGGTGTGACTCTCATCTTTGCACGTTCAGAGTCAGTCTGGGGCGAATCACTGTTGGATAGTTTGAACTGATTTCCCAATGGCGTTCCAACCGGTTTTGCTTTTTCCATCTTGAATCTGCATAATACCTTCTCAATATAATCAGATTGAGATAACCACAATTTACCAGTACCTTTGTCCCTTGTGATTTTCATGCTCAATATCTGCCTTGCTTCGCCAAGATCTTTCATGTCAAACTTTCTCGACAACTGATTCTTGAGCCTATTGATCTCCTTGACATTTGATCCTGCTATCAACATGTCATCAACATACAGGAATAGAATGATAAAAAACTCATCGAACCTCTTTACGTGGCAGCAATGATCAGCGTTGCATCTAGAGAAATCTATCTCTAGCATGAAGTTGTCAAACTTCCTGTACCACTGCCGCGGAGCCTGTTTCAATCCATACAGGCTTTTCTTCAGGCGACACACCTGCTGATCATCTCCATTATACCCCTCTGGTTGTACCATGTATATCTCCTCCTCAAGATCCCCGTGTAGGAAGGCTGTCTTCACATCCATCTGTTGTAACTCCAAGTTCTCTGCCGCTACCATGCTCAACACAAGACGAATAGTAGTTAACTTGACAACAGGTGTAAAAACATCAGTAAAGTCAATCCCATATCTTTGTTGGAATCTCTTTACTACGAGTCTTGCCTTGTACCGCTTCTTCCCTTCTGATCTTCCTTAATCCGATAGACCCATCTGTTCTGTAGGGCCTTCTTTCCTTTTGGGAGCTGACACAATTCCCATGTATCATTTTTCTTCAACGAGTTCATCTCGTCGTTCATCGCAAGCTCCCACTTGCTCTTGTGGGCATCGTTGACTGCCTCTGCGTAACATTCGGGTTCCCCACAATCAGACAAAAGCAAGTAATAAAGAGAAGGGGAGTACCTATCTGGGGCCCTTCTCAGCCTCGGTTCTCAACCTAGTGCCAAGGGTGTGCTATTTTCAGCAATCGGTTCCTCCGATGCTGGTTCTGGCTCTATCTCCGTCTGTTCGATTTCGTCCGTTTAAACTCCCACTGAATCTGTATCTGCTGGTCTCATGATCCCGGAATTTGAAATGTCGAGATCAACAAATTCCCTTTCCTTCTTGTCATCGTCTCGGGCTTACCTTCCTGTCGTTGTACATTACATCCTCATTGAATATAACATTCCTCCTACGAATTATTTTCCGGTTTTGATCATCCCAGAATCTATACCCAAATTCGTCAGTCCCATACCCAATGAATGTACATTTAATCGACTCAGCATCCAGCTTAGTCCGATCATCGTTCAAAATATAGGCTGAACAACCAAAAGTACGTAAGAAAGAAAGATCCACTTTCTTACCACTCCATACCTCTTCTGGTTTCTTGTTGTTCAAGGGACAGAAGGCTTTCGATTGATCAAGAAAGCAGCCGTGTTGACTGCATCTGCCCAAAACATCTTTGGCAGTCCGCTCTTCAATCGCATGCATCTCGCACGCTCATTCAGTGTTCTGTTCATCCTCTCAGCAACGCCATTTTGCTGAGGTGTCCCCGGGATTGTTTTCTGCATTCGGATTCCATGGTCGGCACAGTAATTCTTGATACCTTCACTGCTGTACTTGCCACCGTTAGCCGATCTGAGACATTTCACTTAGACCTGTCTCATTTTCCACTAGTGCCCTCCATCTCTTGAATGTGTCAAAGGCATCAGATTTTCTTTTTAAGAAATACACCCATACCTTTCTAGTGGAGTCATCGACGAATGTCATGTAGTACGTTGATCCACCAAGAGATGACACTGGTGCTGGCCCCCACAAATCGGTGTGAACAAGCTCCAGCTTTTCTTTCCTCAGAGTTCTTCCTGTGGTCAAGAAGCTCACCCGCTTCTGCTTTCTGAACACGCAGTGTTCACAATGACCCACCTCTACCGATTTTATCTCGGGCAACCGTCTTTTTGACTTCAGTACGTTCATTCCTTTCTCGCTCATGTGGCCCAAGCGATTGTGCCATAGGTTAGCCTGCGATACAGTTCCTGCAAAGGTGATGTTTGAACTGGATCCTCCCGCCATGTAGAGCGTTCCCGACTTTAGTCCTCGAGCCAAAGTCATTGCTCCCCGACTGATCTTCCACTTCGCGTCTCCAAACGTCGTGTGGAATCCATCACTATCCAGCTGTCCGACTGAGATCAAGTTCCTTTTCAGTCCTGGTATGTGTCTCACATCATGTAGGGTCCAGCATGACCCATTCGTTGATTTGATCCGCACATCTCCCTTTCCTACAATCTTGAGGGGTTTGTTATCTGCAAGATAAACTAAGCCAAAATCACCTGAGGTGTATGGCTCCATGATGTCTTTGTTGCTGCATGAGTGGAATGAGGCCCCTGAATCCACGACCCAATCATCAGAAGAACTGCTCACACTCAACAAGAGTGCATCCGTGATCTCTTCCGTTGCAGCATTCGCTGTCCGGCCCTCCTTTTCCTTCTTTGGCGCCCGGCATTCGCTTTTCATGTGTCCGGGCTTCTCGCAGTTCCAGCACACCATCTCCTTCTTGCCCTTGTTTTTCCCCCTGGACCTTGATCTTCCACGGTATTTACCCCGTGTGTCAGGTCTCCCTCTGGACTCTGTATGTAGTACAGAGCCAGATGATCCACCCGTTTGCTTTCTACGGGTTTCCTCATTCAACATCATGTCCTTGATGTTGTTGAACTTCATCTTCTCCTTCCCAGACGAAGGGCTCACCGAAGTAACAACTACATCCCAACTGTTAGGTAAAGATGAGAGTAAAATTAACGCTTTTACCTTATCGTCAAACACGATATCCACAGATGCCAGCTGTGTCGTGAGTTGGTTGAAGTTATTGAGGTGATCGACCACCGACTTCCTCTCCTCCATCTGCAACCTGAATAGTTTCTTCATCAGCATGACCTTGTTCATTGCTGAGGGTTTCTCGTACATTTCGGCAAGAGTCTGTAGGACTTCCTTCGTGCTATTCGCTCCCTTCACATGATAGGCGATATTCCGAGAGAGCGACAGGATTTTTTGCGCTCATCGCCTTTCGATCGAGCACCTTCCATTCTTCATCACTCATCTTCTAGGGCTTCTCTACAAGTAGTTCGTACAGGTCCTTCCCGTACAGGTAGGCCTCCATCTGCATACGCCAAAACCCAAAGTCGGAACCATTGAACCGTTCGACTAGAGGCTCTTGATACCAGTTATTAGGAAATGGATCGGGTTAAGATAGACAACAGCTGGAATATGAAGGCGATAAAAGACACACGAATTGTTAACCCCGTTCGGATATAAATCCTACGTCTGTGGGCAATACTAAGCCAGGAGAAAACACTCAAAGAGGAGGAAAATTGAGGAGTACAACACACACACACACTTATATGTAAGTCTTCACCACACGTGAAAGACAACACTCACTCTCGTCTCAACTCTTTCTTTTTCTCTCTACTCTACTCTATTCTACTCTACAAAACAATGCTAATAAGAGTAGTATTTATAGCCATGACTTATCCTTTTCCAACTCAACTTGGGATTTCTAAGTTGAATCGGGCCATCCTTCTCCAACTCAACTTGGGATTTCTAAGTTGAATCGGGTTATTCTTCTTTTTCAAATCAATCTTCACAACTTAACAAGAAGGGGGCGATTATTTAAAATAATTATTTTTTTAATTAATTTAATTAAAAATAATTAAAAATATTAAAAATATTTTTAAAAATAAAGAAATTAATTTACCTTTTTCAAATATAGAAATAATATAAAATATCAAACTATTTATGCTAAAACATAATAATTTACATTACAACATAATATAAAAGGAAAAATTATTTTTTTAGTCTGCTACATATATCTAATATTAATTTTAATCCTACAACTTTTTTTTTTAAGTCTTTTAAATTCTAAAATTGATGAAATTTAGTTCAGTTTAGGTTTATCCATGTTCTTTCGGCCAACTTTTGAATATTAGCCGAAAATTGCATACGTGTCATTTTCTTGCTAATGTGTCGGGCCATTTATCCACGTGTACAGCCATGTGTACAGCCACATAAACCTGAAGCTGACTAAGCGATTCCTATATATAATATTAAATTCCTTTTTATAATTAATTTTTTTCTTCAAATTGTAATATATATTGTCTTTATTTAGATTCATTTGTTGCATTAAAGTAAGTGATAATTGTTCCTAAAATTGTGCACCGTGTTTGATATTAATAAAAAGAAATAGTTATGTCAATGTAGGAAAATGTAGGTACTTTATTTAAATTATGTTTCTATGTGGATGTAATTTAGCTAACAATATTAGGACAATTGAGAACAAGGACATACCAACCAGAGTTTGAGGCTGGTGTTTATAATTTTATAAAAGGATGATTATATTACACTTATTATCCATGGTCTATTAGCACAAATCACTCGTATTTTTTACGTAATTACAGAAACCATCAATGTTTTTTTGCGTAAGATTAGAAGCCCATGCAGTAATTAATATAATTACAAGTTCAAATAGGAAACTGGGAGACAATAGGACATTTCAGATAAAAGGGCAAGATCAGGCCAGACTTTTATTCCAAGGTGTTTATATTGATCCTTATTTATAACACCTCATTATTGTTATATATAACTTATTCCAATATTTGATCAAGTAATACTTTCAGGGATATCACTGCAGTATAACTGCAATAGGGCTCCTAACAGAATGCTTGGAAGAAGTCCATCTCAAGAAACCTCGAACAACTACGCCATTCAGTGTAGATGTCAATCTGCTGAATGTGACCAGATAATGCATTTGTTGGTTTACCCGTGTGAAGTTGAGTGTAGTGGGAAAGACACGAACATCAATCCCTGATGGTGGGAAAATTTCCACATTGTAAGATGAGATAGGATCGCCAACGTTTGTTACGGTCCTGGTATACACCTGAGTAGTCGATGAAGGCGCGAAAGTGAGGGCGAAAGAAGGATAGTTGAGTTGGGCTTCTGGTATGTGTGACTCCTCTAAGCAATTCACCCGGCGCCCTACAATACTGCTGACTTGGCTGTTTGTGTAGTTTAAACCACACAAATAAGGAATGTAATCTTGGGGTTGAATGTCGTAGACTAGTCCTGGATCATTTGCTCTGGATGGATTCACATGGCCGGACCCAGTGGCAAAGATGCCGGCTGGAAGGAACCTTTCGTCCTGGATTGCGCCCCCTGCATGATTTACGACATCTGCAGTGGTCATGATTGCTGACTTAATTGCAGCTGGAGACCAGTTAGGATGCGCACTTTTGAGTAGTGCTGCCACGCCACTAAGGTGTGGACATGCCATTGAGGTACCTGAAACCATGTTGAATCTGAAATTTGTGTTTGGATTATTTTCAAGAGCAATATTCCATGGTCCAAGAATGTCAACTCCAGGGCCTAAAATGTCGGGCTTGAGGATGCCAGGGCTTAGAGAGTTTGGTCCTCTAGAGGAGAAGGCAGCAACAACGGGTGCACGATTATCACCTAACAAAGTACCACTAAAACGAATTGTGGCAACTGGTGCTCTCGCTGAGTTTATGTAAGCTTTAATCCTTAATCCATCTGCATGACTAACATGTGTTGCAGGAAGGACATGGGGATCTGCCAAGATTGTGTTTGCATAAGATTCATCGTTTACCAGAATCATGGCGGCACCACCAGCACTTCTTATTGCCTGTCCTTTTTCAACTGCTGTTACTCCGCCAATATCACACAATACTATTTTCCCTCGAAGGTCCATACTGTTCAATGAGGATCTGCTGCAGAATCGAGCCATTGGATCACTAGGATTGAGCGTTCCTGCATACAAAAGAGGCAACATTGTTGTGGGAAAATTGTTTGGCTGAAAAGCAGATACACCATGGAACAGTTGGGAGTCTCCAAGCACTGCCGTGGCTCTTGTTTTTCTATCCGTGGTACTTGCACCAACAGTGAGGACCCAAGGTGCGGGGTTGGATAGAGTGTAGCTAAATGGACCGCGGTTTCCCGCTGAGCAGCTAACGAATACGCCCTTCTCCATAGCACCGAAGGCACCTACTGCTGTAAGATCCTGGGCGAAATTATTTCCAGCTGAAGAAAGAGAAATGGAGAGCACATCCACACCATCCGCCACAGCAGCGTCAATTCCAGCAAGTATGCTGCTTGTTGGACATGTTACATCACATACTTTGTAAATGGCTAGGTGAGCATATGGTGCAATGCCGGCTGCTGTCCCGTTAGCAAGGCCGAAAATGTTTGCACCTCTCACAAAGTTCCCTGCAGCAGTTCCGGCACAGTGAGTGCCATGGCCAGCATTTTGGTCATCAGACTGTACAAAGTACCTAGCTCCAATGATCTTATTGTTGCATGTTATGGTATTCCTCTCGCACCTCCCCTTCCATTTAGCCGGTGGCCTCGGCATCCCAACGTCGCTAAAGGACGGGTGTTGAGGAAATATTCCAGTATCCAAGACTCCAATAATCACACCTCTACCGTAATTGGACTCCTTCCAAAAACCTGTGTTCTGATTCAATCCCAAAAAACTGGGAGAATGAGTTGTGTGCAAGGACAGCATTTCATCAGGTCTTGCATAAACGAATCCCTCCTTCTTTTCCATGTCTTTCACCTCGTCTGGTGATAATCTAGCAGCAAATCCTATAAACACCTCACGATATGAGAAAATCATACGATTGCTGCTTCTCGCGGACTGGGGGACAAGTTCTTCTCCATCAGGTCTCTCGACATGAACAATATATGTTCGTAAACTGCTTGCTTCTGGTGTATCAGCTGCAAATGCAGGGCGTGGACTGAGAGAAAGAATGCAAATAAGGGTGATAAAAGACATGAAATTAGCCATCTTTGGCATATGGGAATGCTTTTGCTTTCTCCTTTTCCTGTCTGAACTACTTAAGAGGCTTGATGTCTATATATAGTAGTCAGTAGAATCAAATTTGAATTTTCCAGTCGTATTTTTATCTTTTTGACTTCACTAACAAAACTTCTTTTTCAAGCATTGAACCACTGAGAAGTGTCACGCCATATCCCGCAAAATTATATTTTTATTCTCATGGGATAGAGATTTCAACATTTTTATTTTTTTATTTTATGAAATTTTTTAAATATTTTTAAAATTGAGAAAAGTCAACACATTCAGTTTTATACTTAACCAAATTTTAATCTCACGTCCAAGTTTCCATAAAAAATAAACGACAAAGACATGTGCACTGAGCGTGTTCGTTAGATTGACTACTCACACAACTAACGGACACGCATGTTGTACGTGCCCTTGCCTTTTACTTTTTCTATGAAAATTTGGACAAGAGACTCAACGTGTTGAGTTTTTTCAATTTTTGGACTATTTTGAAAATTTCTTAAAGCATAGTGTCGAGTTTCTTAATATTGAGACCATATTTAAAATCTCATACAATAGATAATTAAAAAGTGTTGATCCCCATATCATATTCTACGGAACTAAGTACTAAATAATTTTTTACCACAGGCACGCAACGGCTATTGGCCGTGGTTTTTTGAAGTGGAGCTAAAACATTGTTACGGCTAAAAAACCATAGCTGAAACATTTGTCATGACTCATAACCATGGTAAAAATAATTTTCATGGTGGATGATAATTTGAATTTTTACATTAACTTTTATTAATGGTGATTAAATATAGCAATTTATCATGAATTTAAATCATAAATATAAATTTATAGCGAATAGTAGATTTTTTTTGTGGTGTATATCCTGTTGATCAATCGAATCTTTTGATCTCCAAATTCATGTCAATGCCATGTGAATAGTGTAAACAATGTGAAAAGTGGGAACTGAATGCAAGGGATATTTTCTTCGGAAGCTCATTAGCTTGTATATGCCCTTGATGTGACGGTATTCGGATCAAGTCGGAGCATTTTTATATTCCAACTATATATACGTATTTTACATTTCACAGTTTAAATAATCTAATAGTGCCACTCACTAGGCATATAATAATTATTACCTATGCTATAATATGCAAGTAATATTTTGAATAAAAAATTTGCGATTTTAGTTTTATAAGTATGGAACGATAGCAATCTTACTTCTATACAAATTTATTTTGATAATTTTGTCTTATAATTTTAAATTTTTCTAATAGAGAACAAAATGACCAACAGTTGATAAAATAATTGAAAAAGTGCATTCAATTGAGCTAGTTATGTGCAAGTATTCACGTAAAGTTTCTGACCATTTTTGCGAATTCCAATCATTTTTGCCATTTATGGGCGAAATTCTTAAAATTATCTGATAAAATGCCAAAATAGATTCATACATAACTAAAATTACCATCGCCTATATTTACAAGACTAAAATTGTAATTTTTTATTTTAAACTTTTTTTATATTGTGTTAAAAGTTTTTTGGCTAATTTGTCTGTAAAAGAAAAAGGTAGACGTATATAAGTAAATTCCAAATTCTTTTCATTCCGATTAACGAAATTATTGCATATTTTGTTTTGGAGAAAAGTTTTTGGGTTTTATGTGTCCTTACATATTCAATAATGAACATATTTTACAACAAAATGCCCTGTGTACTAAGAATCTCACTGAAATCAAAAAATTCATAGTTTTTTTATTTGTTAATTAAAACTTTTTTAACAAATGAGTGCAAATTTGCCCGTAAACTCATATATGTTTTTTTATAATAAAGTGTTCATTACATTGGTTAATACATTGAATTTAAAGATAAATTCAATATATTAATAATTCAAATAAATAAACACATTGAAATGTATGTTTTTTAATATGGAGTGGTTAGGCTAAAACGCATACGAACAAACAAAGAAAATGATACGCTAGGAAAAAGAGTTACTATTGGCTATAATATTAATGGTTATAGCTAAAAACCATAATAAATAACTATTATTACTCGCAGTTAAATAAAAAGATCAAAAATTTAGTTTTTTCACTATGAAAAATTATTTGCTACATCTATAACAAAAATATTTAATATGACTAAATATTTTAATCACCCTTTCCAACGGTGTTCTGCAATGGAACTTTTGTCGACATTTGCGATCGAACCACGAAGTTTCTGTCGCACTTTTCCAACGGTTGTTATTTGTTTTTGTATGGACATGATCTACTAGAAAAAAAAATATTATTGGCTACAATATTAATGGCTATGGCTAAATATCATAGCAAATAAAATCAATGCAAAAATTTCATCTTAAAAAAATTCTTAGCTGTGGTAAAAGTATTTGTCATGACTTTTAGTTATAACAAATATTTTAGCCACCCTCGCAAAAACTACGACTAGCAACCGTTGCCGGGCCCTAATCAATAAATTTTGCTACGACTATTTATTATTAATCATAGCCATTAGTTATAATTAAATGTAATATTTTTATAGTGTTCGGACAATTTTTTTTATGATCACCGTGCCAAAACTTATTCTCAAAGAAAAAGTTAATGAAAAAAATTAACGTGTGAAGGAAAATTGCAATTTTGTTTAATGAAAACAATTAACGGGTGAGGGAAAATTGCAATTTTGCTCCCGTATGTCATAATAGGGGTGACAGCTTTAATTTTACTAAAATTTAATTTAATAATTAAACCTTATAATTTTTAAATAAATTATTACATTAATGATAAAATCAGCCGAAACTAGTAAAGAAGAATTTCACGCATTGTTCAGAATACTAACAAATTATTTACAACTTCAGGCTAAAAATATCATGAACAAATTATCATAGCTTATATATTATAGAGTAGAAGATTTTATAATACTAAATGTATACTGAAATAAAAAAAAATGTGGTCCAAGACTTTTATGGTCCTATTAATAGACATGTCACGGCTCCATTAATTATTTGACAGAACTATTTGTCCTACACTATAATTCCGAAAAGAATGCAAAAAATGGTCCCAAAACATAGCATAAATTAGCTGTCCAGTTTTTAAATAACAAAAATCATTTTTGACACATTTTTTAAATGCTCTAAAATATTTTCGAGTTAAGTTAATAAATTGGTGAAAATAAAGTGAATAAGGGGGATATTTGTTGAAATTGGAAATGTATAATGGGATGAACATGTCCAATATTTAGAAAGGATGCATTTGAAAGGCAGTGACTTTGCCTTCAAATTGTCCAATCATTTTACTTAAAGCACATATAATTTCATTCAAAGCGTATTGGGCATATCATTTCAATCAAAGAACACACTTATTCGGTTGACTAGACACGGCTGGATGATGATTGGATACCGCCAATCATCCGCATATAACGAGTTTGTTATATCATAACAAAAAAATGTGGTATTTGGAACGGGAATGGTTAGATGAACACTGAATTTATTTGGAGTGGTCCTTGGAACGGATGTGGTACCGATTGAAATCCGTCTCTACAGTTGGCGTTATAAAAATGTAGGAATGGTTTACGAAAAACCATTCCAGATTGGGATGGTAACTGTATCGATTATTGAAACTCGTTCCTAATATTGATTTAGGCAAAAAAGTTATTAATTTAGCATTTGGAACGGTCTGGAATGGTTAGTTATGATATTTAATTAAAATTTTAGAATGGTATTTGTATTATTTGTGAGTTAATTTTTTAGCATATCGACCTTTTTTGGCGAGCTCGAGTTCGAGCTCAATTTTGAGTTATTTAGCTCGAGCTCAAGTTGAATTTTTTTTATTATTATTATTAAATTAAATCATGAAAATCACCAAATTTTTACATAAATTTATAAGTAATAAAATAGATTGCATAATATACACTATATTATAAATATACCAAAATATAGTATGAAATTCTAATTTATTGTTATAATTATAAACTACTAATTAGTTTAGTAGTAATATAATTAGTAAAATGTATAAAAAAAATCATACTGAACAATTTAAAATTATAGAAAAGTATCTATTATCTGGAATAATGCAATTGAAATACATAAGAGTATTTTATAGTTGAGATTAATATATGTTCACAATCTGCAATAAATTTATATACTTATAAATGTTAATATTACATTGATGTAATTATCATCTTACATTGTTGAACAACATGAGTTAATCAGACCATCAACAGATTATAAATACAAGATTTTACAATGTTAAATATATATTGAAATAAAAAAAAATGTGGTCCTATTAATACACATGTCACAGCCCCATTAATTATTCGACAAAAAATATACGTGAAGATTTAAATTAAAAAAAAATTCAACTTATAAAATCCAATATTTGTAATATATGTAACAAAAAATGCAATTCCCTCTGTGCAAAAGTATTTCCCACACGTTTAAGATTGCCATGGACGAACTATTTGTCCTACAATTCCCTCTATGAAAAGTCACTTTTGGCAGATTAATGTTGGCCCGGCATGCGATCTTTTGTAAGTCCCAAGGATAAAAGTATGATGATATGGCAGATTTGGATCTCTTTTGTTTTTTACCAAAAACATGTTCTGCATGGGGGAAAGAGACAGCTAAATGGAAATACTACCTAAACATTCTAAAAACACTCAAGACACAACAACACAACCAATTATTGTGGGGTTATGCTGGAGTTGTGTATTATAAGTTGAGGGAAGAGTTAGATTATTTATCTTTAAGATAATTATTGTCCCGTTTTAGTGCTATTGGTAACGATAATTTGACTTCCAACGACTTATATCTCAAATTAGCTAGTAATACTATGAACTTTGAGAAAGACGACCCCACTCCGAGCTAGAAATTTTTTCTATAAAAAAATAGTAAAATTTTGGGAGAGTTGAGTTCTAAGAGTATATACATAACTCAGATATACAAATTAGAAGTTCAAAATGCAACCTTCCCTCCAATGTAAGTTGAGAATGATAAAATGCCCCGTCACGATCAATTTTTTTTTCCTCAATTTACCCCCTTGAATTTTTAAAATATAAGAAAGATGCCTCCATCACCATCAATTTTTATTTTTATTTTTAATTTCTGTCTTTATTTTACAACTATTTTATCTTATCTATTGTAGGCGTGTCAATGGGTCGATTTTGAGTTTTTTGGCTCGAGCTCGACTTCTATATGATAAGCTCGAGTTTAAATTTTTTTTTTTTTTATTATTACTGTTATTAGATTTAAATCAAGGGAATCACCAAATTTTTATATAAATTTATAAGTAATAAAATAGATTGCATAATATATACTATATGAAATTTTAATTTATTGTTATAGATATAAACTACTGATTAGTTTAATAGTAATATAATTAGTAAAATGTACAAAAAATAAAATCATACTGAACAATTTAAAATTATAGAAAAGTATCTATTATCTGAAATAATGCAATTGAAATACATAAAAAATATTTGGCAAAATATCACTTTTGGTCCCACTAGCTAGGGCTCTTCTGACTTGCACTCCCACGCTTTACGTGTTCAACACTTTTAATCCCGAAATCCTATTTTTTTTAACAGAAATGGTCCTATTCCTTTAACAACTAACGGAAACGGCACGTGACAAGTCACATGCCGTTAGTCAAGTGGGCAAAATATCACTTTTGGTCCCACTAGATAGGGCCCTTCTCACTTCCAGTCCCACGCTTTACGTGTTCAACACCTTTAGTTCCAAAACCCCATTTTTTTAACAGAAATAGTCATGTACTGTTAACAACTAACAAAAACGGCATGTGAGTTGTCAGTGTTGTTAGTCAACTGGCAACTGGCAAAAAAAACAAAGACCAGGCTTGTGTTCAGCTTTTGGAGGAAAAAAGAAGGCGCCAAAAAAATCTTCTTTTACTATTTATATATGTAAATAACCCGTAAACACCACACAACATTTTCACCTTTTTTTCATCACTGAATCTTGAGAGCAATAGGCCAAAAGATGCCACAAACATCTCAAAATACTTCAAATATTAAATGCTATTGTAATGGTGAATTATGTATAAAAGGATGTTCTTATGTATTACTAGATGACCTTTTAGTAATGGTGAATTATGTGTAAAAGGACTAATTGATATGCCTTTTTTGCAAGTAATTATAGTTTATGTTGTGTTTAAATGTGCAAGCATAAATCCTGAGCAATAAAAATGAAAACTAAAATTGCACAAAAGCACTAAATTGCAAAAATACAGAAAATATACTGAAATCCACTAATTTTGATCGTTAATAAAATGTGTTGTAAAGTGCAACTTTGCATGTTTAAAATCTGCCAAATATTACCACTTTACAAACCCAAAATGTGCGAAAACATCCCCCAAAAGTCCTACAGTAGCTTGCAACATCTTGTTCCTTAAAACAACACCGATGAATGCGAACAAATCTCACGGGACAGCATCAAGTGCACCTCCGACGATGATTCCTGCACCACTCCAAAAAAGACAAAAAAAAAAAAACATAACAATATAAATTATATATATTACAGGAAAAGTTGACATTGACGATGATACAGGTTACAACCCAGTGTTTCAGAGTAAGATACGTGCGTACACAATAATGTCCTAACCGACATCAAAGTAAACGGCGAAGATGAACTCACCTCGAGGCGATGAGGACGGTAGCTACTTAGAAGACGTTCCCTTTCACGCGGGTTTTGCACAAGTGGAGAAGATGATGGTTTGAAATGGAAAAGGCGAGAGTGAAGTATAGGCGGTAGGTGTGTGTACAAGGCCAACTCCATCATTTCAACAACTTATTTGAGGGTATTATAGTGAAAGTAACACAACTCAAATGCTGGGGTAGATGGTCCAGATGCGAATCCCACCCCCATTGCCCAGATTCATATCAGGCGAATAATCCACCAATGTACCGGGATTGGATCGCTAGTAACGGGCCGCCGATTCGCAGGTAAACGGACTCTGCACTGGATTACACCGTATATACTGCCTAATACCGAGGGGTAAACGTGGCCTTAGCCTATTGCTCTCAAGATTAAGTGATGAAAAAATCATAAGAATGTTGTGTGGTGTTTATGAGTTATTTACATATATAAATAGCAAAAAAATATTTTTTTGGCACATTTTTTTCCCTCCAAAAACTAAATACAAGCATGGTCTTCCATTTTTTTCGCTAGCTGCCAGTTGACTAACTACGTGCCGTTTTCATTAGTTGTTAACGGAACAGGACCATTTCTGATAAAAAATAGAGTTTTGGGACTAAAGGTGTTGAACACTTAAAGGGTAGGACTGCAAGTGAGAAGGGCCCTATCTAGTGGGACCAAAAGTGATATTTTGCCCTTGTTGTCACGTGCCGTTTCCGTTAGTTGTTAACGGAATAGGACCATTTCTGTTAAAAAAATAGAATTTTTGGGACTAAAGGTGTTGAACACGTAAAGCGTGCGACTGCAAGTGAGAAGGGCCCTATCTAATGGGACCAAAAGTGATATTTTGCCAAAATATTTTATAGTTGAGATTAGTAAATGTTCACAATTTGCAATAAATTGTAACTATCATCTTACATTGTTCAACAATATGAGTTAATCGGACCATCAAAATTAAGATCAAACCGTTAGGTTTGATCAAACTTATAGAAAAAATATTTGCTAAAGTTTTAGACTTATTAGATATACGAATGTCAAGATATTAAACCTAAGAATATACATTCAAATCGGTGTATCGTTGAATCAGGACATGAGATTTTAAATCAGACCGTCAAATATGATCTAATGGACACAGTCTCATATATATTTAAATTTAGTATGAATCGACCGTCCGAATTTTAAGATATCGTAATTATTGATTAAACTTATTGATTGCATTATATATATAATAAAATAATAATAAAAATAATTAAAATCATTTAACCATCACTATTATTATCATTATCATTATTTTTAGATTAATTCATAGGAATCACTAAATTTCGACATAAATTTATAAGTAATCAAACAAATTGCATAATGCATAATATATATCTTGATATAAATATAAAATCAAAAACACATAAAAATATCATAAGTGAATTACTTATCAATTTAAAAAAATATATAACACAATACGAATATATATTAAAATATAACATAAAGTTTATATGTGCCATATTAAATAATAATTTTTAATTATAAAAAATATTATAATTTACTAAGTTGTTAATTAAATTTATTTGTGTATAAAGATTAAATGTATAAATAAAAGTACCACAATTTATTATTATCCAAAATAAATTATATGATATTGATTAATAATGATAATATATAGTCAATTTTGAGTATAAAAATGATAAACTATTGAATATAAAATTAAATATATAAAAATTTTATAAATAAAAAATATATAAAAATAATAGAAAAAGCTCGCGAGCTGGCTCACGAGCTGATGAATAGAGAGAATTGAACTCGAGCTCGAGCTCGTTACACTCCACTCGAGCTTAAAATCGAGCCGGCTTGCTAGCTCTCGACTCATCTGCCAGATCTAATCCATTAGTTGAATGTACCATTTATCTATCCAAAACATCAATTGTTATTCATATTAACAATATTCCTGTATGTAAAAACCTGGAAAACAAAATTATAACGGACCTATGTTAAAGAATCAAAATCGAATAAGTGGTATTGTTTGGGACAAAAAGTGTAATTATCCCAGCATCCACACCTCGATAGGTTTGGCCTTACAAATAATATTTTATTGGGTTGGAAGTTACAGTTATCCCACCTGAGATGTATTTCGTCTTATATTTAATTTAAAAATAAATATTATGTGTAGTATTCTAAAAATATCTTTTACAAAGTTTTATCTGTACTTTGACCATTTCTTTAGATTAAAATACACTTCCAAACAAACTTCAGGCAGGACAACTTGAGTCACTTTGCAAAAATCAAATTACTTTAAAATAAAATTTATCAACAATAAAGACGTGAAAAACAACAAGATATATTAGGATAGAAATATAAGACTATCATAAAACAGAAATATTAAAAAAGTTTATCTTTAGATGATTAAAATTCAGCAGTCTAGTTTATAAAAAATTAGATTAAAAGCATTTCAGCCACTAATTTTTTTTTTTATCATATTTCAAATTTGATATCAATTTTAATTTTATTTGTGTTATACTTTTTAGCAAGAAAATAATATTCTTCTATATCTATAATTTTCTTTTTTAAGTACAGAAATGTAGGCTTTAGCGCAATGATATATATAATTTACCAATTCTTATCTTTTACTTATAAAAAAGTTTTAATTTGGCCATTTTTTTGTATTTTGTTTCTCAAAATTACAATTTTTTTAATGTATAACATAACTTCAAATATTATAGAGACATAATCCTGTAAACATATACCAAATTCATGCTACTAACTTCAAATAAGGATGTGTTCCCTATTAAATTAGGAAATGAAAAGTAAAACATAAATTAATTTACTTAATCTTATTGGTTTAAAACTCTAAGAGATATTAATAAAGTCAATACATCAAATTGATAAAAACATATGAGACAGTATCTTGAGAAGGCGATGGAAATACTACAAAAGAAATTGCTATAGCAACGGATTTTTGCCATGAATTTTGCATAAAATTCATTGCAAAATAGTGTTGCCATAAAAATTTGCAATGGAAAATTTTCAGTTGTTGTAGGTACTATTGCTATAGTTTCATTGGTTTCTTCGTCTGTGACAAATTTTGCCACAGATAATTGCCCATTTCAAAAAATTGGTTGCAAATTATGTTGCCAAAACTTAACTTTTTGTGGCAATTTTTTTGTTGCATTTTTGCAACGATTTTGTGACAATATTTTTATTACAAAATTTGTGGCAATTTCATTGCAATGGACATTTGCAACGAAAATTTGGTTGCAAAATTTTCAATCACAGTTACTTCAAATTTTTCAACGACATGTGCAATGCAAAAAAAAAAAAAAAAAACAATCTATTTGATGGGGAAAAGAGAGATATTTTGTTTCACCACATAAAATTATTTGCTTGTTTTCTTACAAAGATTTCCATGATAGACCAAAACAATCATTTATAGGATTTAATAATTCCTAAAAGCGGATTTTTTAACTATCTGTATTTGGTGCAGCCATTTAATTTGGGAATCGAAATAGTAAGAAAAATTCATGACAAATTTGCGACACTTTTCAATCCGTTACAAATTTTACAAGATATTTTGCAACGAATTTTTTTTTCTAAACTCCACTGCAAAATTTTGTAATAAAATTCATAATTTTTGTTTTATAATATTTTTGTTGCAAATTTTGATATATTACTTTTCAAAATTAAAGCGACATTTTAAGTTACAACTAAAAATTTGTAAAAAAATTCAAAGACAACAAAATTTATTTGAAAATAAAATATAGAAAGATAATGCAATACATGTCAATGCATGTCCAATAAACAAAAATCTAAAACCTCAAATATCCAATACATTTTCACAATTATCCAAACGTAGTTGGCCAGATTGGGGTGATATATCATTGTCAGTCTTCTGTTTCACTCGCATCATCCAACACCATATCAAATTTACCCTTAACATTTGCATTTGTTTCTTTGTGTGCTTGATTTTCCGCCGACCTCCCCTCGATCCTTCTCGTACGATATCCACATAAACTTCTTAGTTAAATTAGTTTAATAGAACTTTTTAAGTTGGTAGTTATTTTAGTTAAATTAGTCTAGTTGAAACTTTTAAGTTTCAGTTAACTGAGCTGAAATAGTTTAGTTGAAACTTTCAAGTTCATTATTAACTTAGTTAAGTCGGTTTACTAAAACCTTTTAAATTTATAGTTAAATTAATTTGGTTGAAACTTTTAAGTTTGAGTTACCTAAGTTGAAAAAGTTTAGTTGAAGTTGTTATGTTCTTAATTAACTTAGTTAAATAGTTTAATAGAAACCTTTTACTTCATAGTTAAATTAGTTTAATACAACCTTTTAAGGTCATAGTTAAATTAGTTTACTTGAAGCTCTTAACTTTGAGTTAACTAAGTTGAAATAATTTAATTGAAATTTTTAAGTTAATAGTTAATTAAATTAGTTTAGTAGAAACTTTTAAGTTCATAGTTAAATTAGTCTATTAGAACTTTTTAAGGTCATAGTTATATTTATTTAGTTGAAACTTTTATGTTTGAATTATTTAAGTTGAAAAAGTTTAGTTAAAGTTTTTTAAGTTCATAATTAACTTAGTTCAATTAGTTTAGTTGAAACTTTTAAATTTGAGCTAACTAAGTTGAAATAGTTTAGCTTAAGTGTTTACATTCATAGTTAACTTATTCTAATTAAAGTTCATAGTTAACTAAGTTGAAATAGCTTGGTTGAAACTTTTAAGTTCATAGTTAACTTAGTTAAGTAAATTTTGTTATGATGTGTGCGATTTAGCACGGACCCAACAGACTTGGACTTCGAGTGATGAGCCCAGATCGAGCAACAAAGGATTTGAAAGAAAAGGACCTGCAAAACAAAACGTTAGCACTTCAACGCTCAAGTTAGTATTGAATTTAAGAAATAATAATTTGAAATAGTGAAATGCATTAACATACAAAAGTGTAACGATGTAAAATAGAAGTAAAAATCATGCTTGATAGTCAGTGGCTAGAATTCAGGCGTTGAGGGTTTCCCCCCGCCTGGAGATAGAGCCTCTATTTATCGCAGAGTGTCCCTCTCTGTCAAGGAACCCAATGTGCTTCCTATTTCTAGGGTAAATGTATAGAGTTGCTTGAGATGAACCATGATCTGCCCCTATCTTTTAGTAATCTTGCAGTAAGGATCGTCATTCGGATAAGGGAGAGAGTCCTTAGTTAAGGAGGACTCCTGGTCCTGAGGGAGTCTAATTGACTCAAGAGTTCGAGCTCTTGAGAGAGCCTCCCTCAATACTCGTCATGCACGCTGGACAAAAGGGACACGCCTAGGGTCTAGGTACATGCCACGTGTGCTCTATAGAAGTATATGGACCCGAGTGTTGGGCTAGTTATTTGGTGTTTGGGCCATAATATTGGCTATGCTAAGCTGGCCTCCTCCACCTGAGCTGTCATATTTATGGAAGCGCGTCGGGCCTTCTCGCTCGTTCTTGGGCCAAACTTCTTTGGGCCGCACCCATCAAGTTGAAATTTTTAAATTTGAGTTAACTAAGTTGAAATAGTTTAGTTTAAGTTTTTAAGCATAGTTAACTTGGTTAAATTAATTTAAAAGAACCTTTTAAGTTTATAATTAACTTAGTTAAATTAGTTTACTTGAAACTTTTATGTTTGAGTTAATTAATCTACAACCATCAACAACAACAATCATTTACCTCAAGAAAACAATCATCCCATTCACCTCATCAACACAATCATCCCATTATAGAAGCTAAAGATTATATCAAATAATAGGAAAAAAGAAAATTTTCGTCCTATAACTTTGGTCTGAATTCATTTTGGTTCTATACATTTTGCAATATCAGATTTGGTCCTTTATCTATCAATTTTGTGTAGATTAGGTCATTTAGTGTGACACCCCAAAAATTATAATATATTATTGGGAGATTAATTGGTAAATTTTTATGAAACTTAGTTAATTGGTAAATAAATTAATGGGCCATAATTGGAATATAATAAAACTGAACGGGTTAAATTGGAGCTCGTTATAATATTTTAGAGCAACTTATATTAACTAAGGAAATTTAGGAGGGACGTGATAGGTATTTTGATAAAAGTCTAATTAAATAAATAAAATAATAATATTATATATATATATATGTTAATGATATATATTAGTAAATATATATGTAAATTATATATATATATATATATATTAGTAAATAATATGTATACACACATAAATATGAGACAAAGAAGAAATATTGAGGGTGGCCCACATGCCCACCGCCTCTCTTCTTTCTTTTATTTTGTTGTTTTTTTTAATGAAGACACACACACATAACACACACACACATTGCCAACACACACACACACCATTTCGGCTGAAAGGAAAAAGAAGAAACAGAGGTACGAAGATTATGATTTTAATTCTTATTAATTTATATAATAATATTATTTAATTAGTTCATTTATTAAATATTGTTTATATTAAGTGATGTACTATTTAATCGCAGTATTTTACGAGTTTGACTATTTAAAATAGTGTCGAATTAAATATCAAATTGGATATAAAAATGATATCGTTGATTAAGTAGATTATTAAATTTATTAGATTTGAATATTACTATAGCTAATTTACACAATTCCATCGGATTGATTAACGAAATATGTAATTCTATGTATTGTTGCTTAATTAAATTATATAGCAACGATAAATTGGTAGAAAATTCATAGAAATGATTTGAAAATTATATTTAGGAAATATTATGTTATTAAAGAGAAAAAATGAAGATTTGTACTTCGATAAAAATGTAATATTGAAGAATTATTAGAAATTGTACGAATGATATTTAATATTATATTTAAAAGAAATTACAATATTCTCGATATATTAACTGTATGTGGTATTACTCATTATAGGATACGGGAGTAGAGTGAAAAGATCGAACCACTACCTATTGGATAGATAACCGTTGTAAAGTCGAGGTAAGTAAATAATTAGTATTATCTATATATGTATCTTTATTTGTGATTTTACTGTTATTTGAATTTGTGTTTCATACTGACATGCATTTATTTGAAAGTATATGAGTGATGGATGATTTGATTTGATTGACAGTATTGTGTACGTAGAATGAGGAAATGCAATGAGATATTATGTTTGTTGTTTGATGTACTGTGGATATCTGAAATGAGAATATGTTGATATATTATTTTACGTTAGTAGTTGCTTACAAGAATGGTGATATGTGGAAATGAGGGAGTGGTGAAAACTGAATATAATTGTGGTGTGAATACCCCTTGATGTGTTGAAAAGACTATAAAGCGATATGAAAAGTGCTATGTGCGAAATGAAAGTGCTATGTGCGAAAAGAAAGTGCTATGTGCGAAAAGAAAATGCTATGTGCGAAATGAAACAGCTATGTGCGAAAAGAAAATGCTATGTGCGGAATGAGATTGATGAGCCGGCTGTCAAGGGGGTTCACTTAAATTTATATAACGGTGAGATTGAGTTGGCGGGAAAAACACAATATCACCTTCTGGTAAGCAACCTAGGGAAAATGGAGTTTGATTGATTGTCTTGTTATGAGATAGTCATGTGTTGTAATAAAGCTGATTATGTTGGAGTAAAATTGACTGTATTCCATGCGTGTTGCCTGTTCCTTTTGTTTGGGCTGTGTTTGATATACATATATAGATCGGGCTGGTTATTTACTTACTGAGTAGCAGGCTCATCCCTCTGCTGATATTTTCTTTCAGGAGTAGACTTTAAGGTGTCTGACTGTTGAAGACTAGGTCTACATGTTATACTCAGGCAGGTCGGGCCAGTATGCAGTTTTCTCCTCTTTGTCAGTTAGAGTACAAACCACATTTGTTTGTACAGAGAGAGTATAAGCGTACAGATTACCTGTGACGAATCACTTTGTGATGTGTGATATGTATATATATAATGTTGTGGGTTGATAATACGTATTATGACGTGTTGGGATTACGTATGCGAATTGATTAGATGATTATGTGCAAATGTATATATATGAACACAGGAATTACTATAAACATGACGTTTAGAGTAGATATAGCCCTTGTAGCGAAGGGGGTGCTACATTTAGTCTAATTTATGACTCTTTTGTCTTTTTGATAATAAAAACTAATAGTCCATCCTAATGCTCTAAGTGTAATATAAACAAATATTCTTTTCAATAAATCTAAATTCTTATACCATTCTAGGCTTGCTTTAGCTACGAGATACAAAATAAATGGATGTATATGAATTAAAATTGCTCTTGAAAAACTGTGTAGGGGTAGAATTATTCGAAATTGAGTCAAATAACTAAAATTAAGCAGTTTTAAAAGTCATTGTACGAAAACAAAAAAGTATAAATTTAAAGAATTAAAATTAATAGCAGACAAACTTAAAAGATTAAACAAAAAATTCTCCTCAAATAATATATAAGGCAATATCTCATTTAACTCAATATATCAAACAATATACCGAACTATATATTTATCACATCCCGTTCACCTCAATATACTAAACAATATATTCATCCACCATTACTATAGAGACAATATATTCAAAAACCATTACATACACCATTAGTCAACTTTTAACAACATTAAAATATATACCAAACACAACAATATATTCTCACTATTACAATATATGCCAAACAATATAGACAATAATATACACACCATTACAAAAATCAAAATAGAAACTTTTAACAACCATTGTATAAATATGAAATTTCAAAAAAAAAAAAAAAAACAAAAAGGATACTTTTTAATATCATTACATACACCATTATATACATCATTACTCAATTTTTAGGGGAAATGATAGATTTAGTCCCGTAGGATAGGGTAGTTCTCACTTTCGGTCCCTTACTTTTCGGAGTCAACACTTTTACTCCATTAGTTTTATGAAATTGACAAATTTCGTCCCATTTCATCTCTAAATGGCATGATAATACCCAGCTCGCGAAAAATGGTATTAGAACCTAGGTTTATTGAAAAAATATAATTATATTACATTTTGATATTATTTATCCACTAATGGAGGAGACTCTTCAAGAGAAAATGGAACCGAACAAAAGTTCGAGTTATTCTAAAAGCAGAGAATATTTCCAGATTTTGAAAATACAAAGAAGATAATTTCTCATGAAAATTCTTGAAAAGTGTTACAACGGTCCCAAGAGGATTGATCCAAAACTTCTCACGCCAGAGAAAGAACAGGAGTGGCTGAGAAATTTTGAGGTTCGACCAGTACTACAAGAAAATGCTGTGAGACGTCTACACTCCACTGAAGTCCATGGTAGAATCCCAGCCAGGAGAAGCAGAACAAGTAAATTCCTACATAATTTCAGTTCTAAAAATTATAACTGATTGGAAAGAACTTGAGCCGAATAGATCGAAGAAGGGGAAGGCCATGGAGATTCCAAAGCCAAAACCCAGAGAAGATCTGAATTTAGCATCTATCAAATCTATAAAATAATGGAGGTAACAAGAGCGGATCTATCAGATGTACAAGAATTGGCAGAAACCTTTTCCCAACTTGGGATCGTGGATTTGGTCAATATCCAAACAAATAAAATCACTCTAGCACTACCACCGCCGAAGGGAAGTACATCTTCTAATGATCCTCCACAAGATCAAGTGATGAGAGAAAGTGCGGATTTCTACACTAATGTCATTCCAACGTTTGTAGGAACCAAGCTAAAGGAGAATCTAGAGAGAAATCCGAAAAGAGTGCCAGAGAATACACCTTGGGGGAGGACCATGCTCCAGACCTTACATTCATATGGCGCTATACTAAACCTGGATATTATCGATTTTCAAAATACCGAGAAATTGATAGACAAATGGGTTGCAGCAATCAAGATAGCAGCAACTACCCTAGAGCTCGACAAGGAAAACTTCATAAAACTTGTAGAGTTAAGCTTGGAGGGATCTGTGAAGATCAGATGCGATAATACCCCAGAAGATACCAAAGCCAGCATTCTTGCCGGAGATTTGAAAGGCGCAATAGCAGACTGACTAGGAAGGCTTATCAAGATACACTTCATCGGAGATGGATATTTCGAAGGAAGTAGAGCAGAAAAGACTAGAGAATACGCACAGGCTCTTTTCAGCTTTAAATTAAGAAGTATTTGCGCAGTAAATAAATATATCTATTGGTTCCGCAAATACTTTTTCCAGAGTGGAATAGCAATAGAAGTAGCAGCTCCAATGTTCTTTGCAAACATATGCAGTCCATGGAGGAAAATGTTGATCCAGTCATACCAAGTACCTGAAGGATAGCTAGATTTAGTGGCGCGAAGAATGTCTTTCCTTAAAGACAAACTAAATGATTGGTGTTATCAAGCATCCATCCAGAAGAACATGAAAAGACTGAGAGGTACAATCAAACAAACTCTTCTCTGTTGTGATAACAATAATTTTCCAACTATTATAGGAGAATCAAGCGAGCTAAGGAAAAGGAGGAAGCAAAGTAGTGACTCCTACCCCAAGAGTTCAAGAAGAACCTTTTTTCCGGCAGAGATCATGGTGGTCCATATCCAAAGTCAGAAGATATAAATCTGGACCAAAATAGGACCAACAAGGGCTTCATCCCAAGGACCTAGACGAACAGATAGAAGATCCATTGGAAGAACTCCTACAACAAGAACTTTCAACGACCACATACCCGAGCCAATGAAAGTTTCAAAGATTGCAATTGCTGGATCTGCGGAGCAAAAAGACATATATCCCTTGACTGCCCGCAGAAACGTGGTGAATTACGAAAATTTAAAGCCATGGATGACATCCTGGATGCAGTCTACTATGGCAATTTGGTACCTATTTACCAATTCGAAGATCTTTCGTCAAACGAAAGCGTCTATGAAGAAGAGATAGAAACGGATTCAGATGGATCTTCAACCGA
This sequence comes from Sesamum indicum, assembly GCF_000512975.1. Lineage (NCBI taxonomy): Eukaryota > Viridiplantae > Streptophyta > Magnoliopsida > Lamiales > Pedaliaceae > Sesamum > Sesamum indicum. The sequence continues at coordinate 10,701,797 of NC_026150.1, forward strand.
GTCAGAATAATTTAAGGAAGGAGATAGGCTTCAAACTTCCAAAAGCCTGTCAGGATTCTTTTCCAGAATGACAGTGTCCAACAAAACTATTAAAAGAATCATGACACAAGATTCCAACCTCAACCCATACGATGGATTTAGGATTGGAGGAATTGGGAAAGCCCTAAACCAAATAGGACTGAATCAAAAAAGCATCACATAATCTACAAAGTAAGTTCATTTGAGTTTGCTATACCTATGGAACTTACTGGTAATGTGATGGAGATGCAATAAATTCCTAAAAAAGAGATTCTTGAAGAATTAAATAAGCTTAGAGAAGAAGTAGTTGTTACTATGAAATGGATTCACATAGGAACTATTGAAGTAGTAATAAAAGAAATTTTTAAAGAAGGAATTGATTCAGAAATACATTTATCTATAATTGATAGAAGAATCAATAACAGATGATTGTCTTGGAACAATTATAGGTAATTTGTATGAAGAAAAATTAATGTTCGACGTTCATTCTAGGATTGCATACAACCTAACAGACCAAGATTTCAATAGAGTATTAACCCTTCATCAAGATTTTAAAAGAAAAGATCTAATCAAAGAAGGAAATAGACCATATTCTAAAACTTATAGAATTGCATATTGCCTTTCCAACAAGCATCATTCAGATTTGTTTCTTAGGAAAGAGTATATTGAAATTCCTGGAATTTTCAAGGAATTCGCTAAGGTAATGACACCAGATCCTATTAGGATACCTAGAATAGGTGGTGTTGATATCATCATAAAAGATCACCCAGTTTTAGATACACTTAGCTCTAGAACTGAGTTTAGTAGTCGAATGTCCTTTTCGGAAGATAGAATTACAGGCTACAAAAGAAAGGAGAAAAAGTTATTAAAGACTTGAACTTCTCAAGAGATTAGAGTAGATAACATAAAACTTAGATGCCCTGAAGGATGGAAAGAAATACAAGTATTATTTGACATCACTAAGAAAGAAATTTTTTTTCCTTGTGATGACTTATATCATTTGCAGCAACCTGTTGTTGGAAAATATGAAAAGCATGTTAGAAATAGCAGGCCATGAGATTTTAGTGACAGGTGCTGCAGGACGAGAAAACGGGAGTATTACTTTAGGGTTAAGTTTCCTCGAAGATCATAAACCATGGGGAAGAAAAAGTAACGGAATAGAATTCAGTCTTGATGGTGTTACCATAAGGATTGAATGACGAGTCCCTTTTCTATATACATATTTGTTTGTATATTGTATGATCAATATAAGACAGAGTATTTTGCAACTTATATTGATTCAGGATTAGGAATTTGCAGGGCAAAACCTGGAGTTTTTCCTAAGTAAGCAAGGGAAACCTTACCCATTATTGTAGAAAGAATTTTTCACAATAAATCGTGATACTCTATAAAGGAATACAAAAAGTCAAAATCATGATTGGAGGAGCATTTGGATCACTCTGGTTTAGGGTAAAAACACCTCCTATTTACTTTCATGATACATGTGCTGATATCTTGTTAGGTAATAATTTTATCCACATTTGCAAGATATATGCAGGATAATCAAAAGAATCTGTTAATCTTTACTACTAACTGTGGTAGTGAGATACAGGTATTGCAAAGAGAAAAGACATTTAACAGGATAATGCCAATAAACTTTTGCAGCAAACGTGGTGATTTTGATGCCAGATTAACTCATCCAAAAATGCAGGATAAGAGAAAATTTGGTAAGGTTCTTTTGTTTTTCAGGCAACAAGGACTCATAAACTGCGATAGCTTCTATAAAGAGTTCGAAGAGGAAATTATGAACCTTAAAGAAGCACTACTGGGAATGAAGTCGCTAAATATCAGCGAAGAAAGCAGGCTTTCTCTTGAGAATGTCAAGAGGCTCATCTAGATAAACTTCAGTGAAAACCCTCTGGCATGGTGGGATAGGAACAAGATCGAAGCTACTCTAAAGTCCAAGGAAGAATGCAAGTACGAGTACGTTCAATGCAAACCTATCGAGATGAACATAGAAGACAAAAAAGATATGCAGATGATTATCAAAGAGCATATCAATCTTGGACTCATCAAGCCTGGAATCTCTACCTACAGCAGCCCTAGATTTCTGGTAAGAAACCATGGTGAGATTAAGAGAGGTAAACCCAGGTTGGTAATTAACTATCAAGGCATTAATAAAATATTAGAGTTTGATAGTTATTACATTCCTAATAGAGAATACTTAATTGATTGTATTAAAGGAGCAAAAGTATTTTCTAAATTCGACTGCAAATCTGATTTTTATCAGATTAAGATCAAAGAAACTTACTGCATTCTCCACACCACAGGGACAATATATCTGGAATGTGCTTCCAATGGGTTTAGCTAACGCACCCCAGATATTTCAAAGAAAAATGGATAATCTTTTTAAAGGTTACTTTGAATTCATATTTGTCTATTTGACGACATATTAATTGCATCAAATAATATGAAGGAACATATTAAATATCTTAAAATATTTTCTGATGCATGCTATAGAGAAGCTTTAGTACTTTCTGAAAAGATAGCAACTATTGGTTTCAATAAGATAGAATTTTTGGGAATCCTTCTTGACGAAACAGAAATTGAGTTACAGGACCATATTATAGAAAAAATCTACAATTTTCCAGATGTACTCAACGACAAGAAGCATTTACAGAACTTCTTGAGAGTTGTTAATTTTGCAGGAATCTTGATTAAGGATCTTGCAAGATATAGAAAGGATTTCCGACCACTTCTCAAAGAAACGGAGAGTTCAAAGTGAAAATGGAAAGAAATCCACACCAAAAAGGGTTCGTGAGCTTAAACAGGTTTGTAGTAACCTGTCAAAGTTTGCTATACCACAAGATGATGATGAATTGGTAGTCTACACAGACGCTAATGACTACAGATGGGCAGCAGTGCTCATGAAGAAAAAAACTACATGGAAAGAACCTTGTAGATACACATGAGGATTGTTCTCAGAACAACAAGCCAAAGTTTGGCATATTAACGAGAAATAATTCTTTGAGGTTTGGAAGGCTTTTAAAAAATGGCCTTTATTTTTACTTGCTAAATAATTTATTTTAAAATTTTTTAATACTAATGTCAAGGCTTTCTTAAAAAATAAATTAGAATAAAAAATAGAGAAAGCTCGTATTATCATATGGCAAGCAGAATGCCAATATTATTGTTATAATATTGTCGTTATAAAATCTCATGAGAATGTTATTGCAGATTTCCTGACGAGAGATGGAGGCATCTAAAGCAAACTCCATCATGTTGAGACTCAGGCACCTCCAGAAAAATCTCGAGGAGCTTGACAGAAAGTTCGGACAACTAGTGGTTAATGCCCAAGTTGCCGGACAAATCTAAAGAGCTGATCTAGACACTGTCTAGGTCGCAATAAGGAGTTTCTTATTAGCATCCACCGCGCTATGGAACGACTTACGAGAACCAATTTGGAAGGCGTCACCTTCGGGGAAGACTCACGAGTTGAGGGAGCATGATCCTAAACATGCCCTTAGAGTACAGTGCTCTAGACCTGTAGCCTTGGATTCAAGTACCAATTGCACGACGCCATCACCAGACTCTGGTGAAACGGCAACAATTGAGTCACAGAAAGTGAAAACTCCCATAGATTCAAGTCAACCCAACACCTTTGGGGTAAAAGAGGGGGAGATTGGCCTTAAGCCGATAGTAGGAACTTTTACGGTTAATACTAACGAGTTAATATCTTCTTCTGACTGGCCTGGCTATCAGCATATGTGGGAAAAATTAATATCTCGCAGAAGAATAAACCCGGGCAAGACCATTATCGAGACATCCGAAAAATATAACAGGGTTTGGATATTAGAAGGGTTCGAAACCAGAATGGTATCATTTTGGAGCTCTTGCTTCAATTCATACTGTGTCACCATATTTTCCTGAAATCTCAAAATTTCCGGAGTGGATTAGTGAGACGGTCTTTGATTCATGGCAAAACAACCCCCACTTAAAGAGAGGCGACGTTCTGGAGATAAAATTTGTATCAGTAGCTCCAGAAACTGCAGGAAAGGGGACTCATCGAGCATTCCATTTTATGAAGCTGCAGAGGCCATATATGGTAGCTTTCAACAAGATCAAAGTTGCCTCAGGAGAAGCTCCCTTGGTATCAGCCATTAGTGAAGACAATATCTCTACTAGGAGAGCTTGGGGATTATGGGTTTGCCTCACAGAGATGGACAAAGTCAAGTATCCATTCAAGATTTTCTCAAATAAAGTGAATGGATCGTTCCTGTTAAATTTCATGACAGAAAAAAGCACTGAGTTCGCAGAAAGCTATTCGAAAAGAAGCGGATGTTAACTTGACAAAATAAACTGCCAGCGATCGAAGCAACAAGGATGAAGACGTGCAACATGTTACATGTTAGGCAATGGCATAACCATTTATGCGCTTGCTGTGAGAAATAAGAGAAATCCCTGTTCGGGACAAAATTTTGGGTCACACAAAATAACCCCGAACCAGACCAGGACAACGGAAAAAGAAAAATTTTTAAAAAAAGAAGTAAAAATTAGAAAATATAAAAAAGCAAGGATAAGACTATCGGTAGAAAATAACAAAGGCCAACAGTCAGCAAAATAAGAAAGCCAGTTGGAAATCACATGACCGACAAGCCATTATGACCAACAGCTGAAAAGGACGAGGCAATGATGAATGCAGTGACGTTATTCAAAAGAAGACAAGATGGTGACGAATACAATGACATCATCAAAAAACAAATTTGGAGTCCGAATTTGAAGTCCGCGGACGCCTATAAATAAGAGGTAATGAAGCTGAAGGAGATCATTAGAAAACTTCTCCTACTCTTCAAAGCATTGGAGTTTTTAGTCTTTTCAAATATTTTGTAGTATTTTAACCTTTCGGTTTATGGGGGTTTCCCCAACGAGTCAAGTCCTCTAATATGAGAGGCTAAACAGCTGTCTCCTCCAACGGAGGAATAATATCTATATAATATTCTCTATATTTCTTAAATAAAAGTTAGGCTTCTGTTCTACCTGTTTATCCAAAATTCTATTAAGTCCCTATATTGGAGTCCCTTTTATGCCCTAAGGTAGGAAACGAAATAGGGTTGTGTTGTTTGTTGCTGAAGGAGCCAAGTTCCTCCGAACCATCTGCTACGGTAGTGTGGTTGGAAGAAGTCCGTAAACCTGAGGACTTGAAATACCTGGAAACAAAGCGGTCAAAGCAAGGTATGAATTTATGGGGTCTTAGTTTATTTCGAAAGCATGTTGGGCCTATTTCTGAGCATAAGGGGTTGTTTCTCTAAAAATTGCAAAGAGATTTGATTAAAGGACCAATAGTGTTAAAATCTAAAAACCATGGGACCACAAGTGTCGACCATGAAAAGCGTGGGACTAGAAGTGATAACGGCTTTATCTAACAGGACCAAAAATGCAATTTTGCCCAATTTTTAACACCACAATATCACCAAAATGTACAATAATACACCGTCAAAATAAATCAGCTTTAACATCTACAACAAATCAACATCTACAACAACACAATACTAAAATAAATTATTTTTTTTTAACATCAATACCTAAAAAGTTTATTGCTCACTCAAATCTGTTAAGGAAAGAAACAAAAAGATTAATAAACCATCTACCGGGGGGCATCAACGGCAAACGAATGACAAGAGAAGAGTGGTAGTAGGTGTGAGAAGTGGAAAGATTGAGAGAAGAGGGGAAGAGAAATAAGAGAAGATGAAAGAAAAATAAGAGAGAAACGGGAGATATTGCCGCAAAAGTAGGGGGGGAAAAAGAAGGGGGAAAAGGGAAACAAAAATAAAAATAAAATTTATAAAATACAAAGCAATACTCGTTGCAAATTATTAGCAACGTATATAATTTTAAAATCCATTGCAAATGGTGTCACGGACATTAATTGTTGCACAAATCGTTGCAAATTTGCAATGGATGTGTTCCATAACAATTTTGCCGCTACTTTTGCAAAGACTTGTAACAGATGTGGGTCACCCGAAAGTTGATCAATTTTTGCAACGAATTTTGTAAAGGAAAGTCCATTGTCACATTTCATTATTGCTTTGCCACAAATTTGCCACGAAAATCTAAGTTTTGGAATTCCGTTTGCAAAGTCGTGGAATAGTCCGTGGCAAATTAATTTCTGTTAAAAAATATGTTGCTGTATGTAGCATTTTGTTTGTAGTCAAATATTAAACGATAATAAGAAATATGATAGATGTCAAGCAAATAGGAGATAACTAATAATATTATCGATAAAATCCAAAAATTTCATGAAACAACAACAGAATTCCAATTATTTAGTTATATTTTTATATACCTTTTGTATTTTCATTGAATAGAAAGTTTTTACAATAATTTTTAAAAGATTAAATTCTTTAAAATTAATGAATAAAATCTTTTCATTTATAAAGTACGAGTTATTAAATTTTAAAATAATATTTCTTAATTTATGAAATACTTTATACTTTTACATAATTAAAATTTTGAAGTGGAACACTTTGTTACGATCAATTCAAAATGCATGTTTTAAATGGAAGTGGTCCTTTAAAGCTATCATTCAAGTTTTGGACATTTTGGGAAAGATACAAACACATTTTTCTCACCAGAATACATAGCTAAGAGTGATGAGAATCAAGTTTCCAGATATCGCGTTAAAGAATTCTAGACCACCATACATATAATTTTACACATTTAATATTTCAAAAAAAAAAGTAACATATCCATTATAAAAAAAAATAGCAAAAGGAAAATTAAGTGATAATTTAGTCATATTAGTGTATATATATTTATATGTATATATTAAGTGGTAAGAATTCGTATTTTCTCACAATAGTGACTCTTAATTTTAATAGCAACAATTATCACAATAGTTGTCACAAGTTTTATGACAAAATGTTAAGTATAAATTTCTAAATAGAAATAATTAGTGTCAAATGATGACATTCTTTCTTATAAATTCTAATTGATAATAATTAAATTGTAATGAGATTAAAATTATGTTTTCTCAATTATATATCTTGGTATTAATTCTAAAATTTTCATTTAATATTTTAAATAATATTATTTTTTGTCTTGGTGATGGTTAAAGACTGATCAAATTCATGTCGTCTAAATTTTATTTGACCATCTATTTACGCTAATTAATTAATTTCTCTTATTTACTACTCACTTCTATAAAATATGATCATACATGGAAGCCCAATGAAATGGGTTCTGTTGCTAGACGGACGTCAAAATAAGAATGATATTTATAATTTTTTAAACAATGAAAAGATATTTATAACTATATCAAACTTCAAAAGATGTGACTGTAATTTAACCTTTATTTTATATTTGGGACTTCAAAATATGACACTCATTGGTTGCTATCTCAACATTATAAATTCGAAATTATATTTACGAAAATAAATTGAAAGCTAAAGTTGGGCAAATGATAAATTAATTCATGGAACGAATGAAATAGAATCTAAAAATAGAACAAAGCAATTCATTTTCTGACCAGCCTAAATATTCTTTCACGCATTTAATGTGTCAAAAAAAAAAAATGACACATATCTCATTACCCCCAAGAATGAAAAACACAAACACAACTACAAGAATTCTCCTATAAATACCCATTCAGCAGAACTCTTAGAACCACACAGACATTTACTACAAGAGCAAAGGAGGAGCAAAAGCTAAGGATGGCATCCATTTGTCAAGGTACTGAAATGAAAATGTTTTTTAGTTAATTGCAAACATGTTTCCATCTTGACTTCATGCAGCTTAATTTCTTTGGGTAAATTTCATCGACTGCCTCGACACAATTTGCAGAGAAAAAACATAAATCTTAAAATCATAACTCTAGCACCAAGTCCTAACAACTAAATGAAAGTAGAAGTAATTTCCAATAAATAAATTATCTATAGAATCAATTATTCGACGCCACTTGCATCCTTTGATAAGCTACAAACCCCAATATAGCTCTTCCTCACCCTCCTCATACACCTCATCTGTAAGATATGGTAAGAACAGAATTAAACAACTTCGGCGAAAAGATAAAAGGCAAAAATGGATGTGAGAGAAGCCAAATTATTGTCACTTAATATATATTTTTATGGACAATTTTAAAATTATGAATAGATAATTTGTCAATAATATTATATGTTGTTGTGGTGCGTCTAGGATGAAAAACAACAGTACTAGAAGCATTGTACTACAAATACCCATTGTTCAGACTCCACAAAAAACACAGAATCACAGACAAGTGAAGAGAATTAAGAAGCAAAAGTTAAGAATGTCACTTGCAAAGATACATCATAGAAATCTCTCGAGTTTTATTACAAACATGCTTCGTCCTTACTCCTTTTCGTTGCTTATATATGTAGGTAAGAGCGAATGGCCTGAGCTAGTGGGGACGTGTGGAGAAATCGCAGCGAAAACCATCCAGGAGGAGAACTCCGTCATTGCCATCATTGTTCCACCATCCCAAACATGGATCCCTAGTAATTTCAGTTGCGGCCGAGTATTTGTTTTCGTCGATGAGAAAGGCATTGTTACAAGAGTGCCTACGGTCGGTTAAACTAAGCAGATGGAGATGATTCTTTGCTGCTTCAATTGACTTGTAATATGATTAAAATAAATAAGTCGTCTGAGGGTCGTCTTGCTGTGCTTATATGGTTTTATGTTTAGTGTGCTTATCAATAACATGCAAGGTTTGTGTTTGCTTAAATTTGGGACATCGAAAATGGGACGGAAAATTTGTGCTATAGTAATGGTGTAAATGTTTCTGTCACTTTTGTGTCATGTATTGACGCTTCATATGATGTCATGCAAATAAGTTAATTAATGTGAAGGATAATAATCCTTTTCCTATACTTATATCAAGTTATTTTTTATTTCAATAATTTTTTCCAATGTCGTTATGTTAGTTATATAGTAGGAAATGGTGATTACATGTATCTTGATTAATGTAATTATTCAAATATAAACTTATTTTAAAGTATTTGATAATAAAGACAATGTAATATATACAATTACGAATATGACTTTAATTAATCACATTTGGAAGAATTGAAAAATAATTATATTTTTAAAAATTTCCACAATTATTTTTTATTAACAATATTGTATATATTATTAAGATAAAAAGATAGGTAAATATATTTTTAATAAGTATATTTATTTTTATATATAAGTCATTGATTTAAAAAACATAATATGCCAAGCGTGGATTATTAATAAAATTGGAATAGTTGATTTGACTTAAATACCATCTAATGATTATGAAATAAAGATACACAAAAAAATAAAAAAATAAAAGAAATACTAAAATTAACCATGTAGTCCACCCAACGCGTGAAGGCGTTCTGTTACACCATTAAAAAAAATATAAGGAGTCAAACGAAGCTTTTATTTTATATAAGGGCTTTTTGCCAAATATGTGAACAAGGGGGAAAATATGATAATAGATACAAGAAACAACTCTATATGGATACCCCTTAGGGGCAACACATTCTTCATGTTATGTATGATTTTCTTAAATGTTGCAGGTAAGGCCTTGGAAAGTAAATCTGCCAAATTTTCGGTTGATCTTATCTTCTTGATATCGGTTTCGTTTTTCTTTTGAAGCTCATGTGTATAAAAGAACTTCGGTGAAATATACTTCATTTTACCTCATTTAATATAATATTTGAGTGATGATGCACAACATTGTCTTCATAGAGTACTGTTGGATCATCTTTAATTAATAATCCATATTTTTTTTTATATGTTTGATAACTAATTTAAACCAAATATATTATCTACTTGCTTCTGAACTGCAATTATTTCCAAATAATTTGTAAATGTAACCACCATTGTCTGTTTAACTGATCTCCATGAGATCGCAACATCTCCATATGTAAACAGATAACCAGCTTTTGATTTTTATGTGGATCAGTAAGATATCCTGCATCTGCATATCCTATTAACTAAGAATTTGACCCATATATATGGGTAGAGCAATCACATATTAATCGTCCAAGTAGATCCCATATCTCCGAGTAGGATTAGAACTATACCTTGCTACTGAATTAACTGCAAAAGATATATCAGGTCTTCTACAATTTGCAAGATACATAAGTGCTCATATAGCGCTTAGATATGGTATTTCCATATTATACGAGTGTTTGCAAACACTTTAAAAAAATACTTTTTTAACTTCTGACTTCAAAATAACTAAAAAGTAAAACAGAAACGAGCTGAATCATGTGTTACTTGTCATAGCAGATGAATATTCGACTTTTGAAAGGATATGGAATACAATCTCAGAGCTGGTCCCTAATCCCCACAACATTGCGTGGATGAACTTTCCAAGTAATAAGAAAAAACATTGTTCGCACATTTAAGGATTAAGAGATAATTATACTTTTGATTTTGGGTTAATTATACTTTGTCATCCGAACTATTGCTGTTTTTATATTTTGGCATTTAAACTTTATATGGTATCTACTTACCGTCTCAACTTTATTAAATTTTGCACTTTGTCATTTATAATTATTTTTCACAAATTTTTTTGTTAAAAAAACATCACATGCAGTGCACATATAATACTTATGTATTATATGATGTGATATTTTTTATATATATACAGCATATGATGTATTTTCGACAAAAAATCAGTAAAAAAAGGGTCATATGTAAAAAAAGGGTCATATGCACAGCCTCACATGTTTGCCATGCACGTGATCTTTTATATTTGATGGCAGATGATAGAAAGGACTAATTTCACAAAAAAATGCACTTTGTGAGGACTAAATTGTTATATTAATTGTTTGAGAATAAAAAATGAAATAATTAATAGTATAGTTTGAGAATTAAAACTGTAATTCTCTTGAAGGATTCATTATTATACCCACACTCTAAAATATCCAATTAAAAGTGCAAAATGATCATTAATTGGCAGAATGACGGAAACTATTAATATTTTAAAAGTTGAAGGACTAAAATAAAACTTCATAATGTTTAGGAACTAAAAACGAATTAGTAGCAATATATGAGGATCAAAACTGTAATTATTCCACACATAAACATATGTATATAGATGTAAATATTATTAACTGTAACTATTAATCTTTATTAAATTTAGTCATGGACGAACTATTTGTCCTACAATATGGTCCCGAAAGGAATGCAAGTAGAAAACGGTCCCAAAACATAGCATAAATGAGCTGTCCAAATAAATAACAAAAATCATTTTTGGCACATTAATGTTGGCCCGGCATGCGATCTTTATAAGTCCCAAGGATAAAAGTATGATAATATGGCAGATTTGTATCTCTTTTGTTTTTTCTGATAGAAACCAAAGGTAAGGAACCAAAAACATGTTCTGCATGGGGGAAAGAGACAGCTAATGGAAATACTACCTAAACATTCTAAAAACACTCAAGACACAACAAGATAACCAATTATTGTTGGTTATGCTGGAGTTGTGTATTATAAGTTGAGGGACGAGTTAGATTATTTATTTTTAAGATAATTATTGTCCAATTTTAGTGTTATTGGTAATGATAATTTGACTTCCAACGACTTATATCTCAAATTAGTAATATTATAAATTTTGAGAAAGACGAACCGAGTCCGAGCTAGAATTTTTTCTATAAAGAAATAATCAAATTTTGGGGCAGTTGAGTTCTAAGAGTATATATATAACTCAGATATACAAATTAGAAGTGCAAAATGCAATCTCCCCTCCAATGTAAGTTGAGAATGATAAAACGCTCCGTATGAATTTGTAAAATATGAGAAAGATTCCTCCGTCACGATCAATTTTGTTTTATTTTTAATTTCTGTTTTTATTTTACAACTATTTAATCTTATCCATTTTACAATTCAAATAAAATCTTGCTTAAATCTAAAGTTGATTCTTTTTTTCTCCAAATTCAATTATATATATAATTTATATACAAAAATTATAAGATATATGTATAGTATAATTGTATAAAGAGAAAATTGCATAAAACACCCCTATATTTTCAAGAGTTAGCTAAAAAACTCCTATGCTGAAAAAATAGGTAAAAAAATCTCTGTGTTTTCCAAAATGTTGTATACTCTCCCCTTCATTTCGGTAAATCCTAACGGCGTAAAATTTTTGCTAAATTGACCATTATACCCTTCTTATAACAACCATTGATTTTTAATATAAAAAATAAACGGTCTAGATCTTAAGTAATTTAAATGTATTTTTTATTTATATATTTATATATACATTATATATAACGTAATATACTATTTGTCCAAAATTTTCTTTCTAAGATTCCAGCATTGTCTCAATCAATTTCTGACCATGGCTTAAGCCATTCAAATCCTCTCCTTAAAGCGTACATATCTATACCATCAATTTGAATTTTCATTGGCCAGAGAGAGTGGGCCCCAGGCACGACCGTCAAAGCTTCTTGGCTTCGATTTATTGCCATCGAGATGAATTCCGATCGGAGACCACCACCACTAGACTCTCCTCGACCAGAAGATTCGAACGAGACTAACCTTGCTCATTTTCATCAAGTTTTTTGCTAAGATCTAAAAATTTTAAATTCATTTCTGCCATGAAGTTTCTTGCAATCGATTCACCGCCATCTGGACGAATCACGGCTTGAGACTACCACCATTCGAATCCTCTCGTCCAAACAATTCCAACGAGACCAAGCTTGTCCATTTTCATCAGTCGGCGATGGAGAAGAAGAGAGATAAAAGAAATAAGTAAAATTATTTAATTTTACAAAATTTAAAATAATAAAAAAAAATATTAAATATTAAATTAAAAATATATTAATAATTTAAATATAATATTTTTTAAGTTAAAATTTTTTGATTTAATTTATAGGTACTTTTATATTTATTTACTATATTTTATAAATAAATATTAAAATATATTTAAATTAAATAATAATTTAGTAAAAGTATTTAACTTAATAAAATTTAAAATAATAAAAAAAATATTAAATGTTTAACTTAAATATATATTAAAGTTTTACTATATAAGTTAAAAAAAATGATATAATTTTTAGATATTTTTATATTTATTTAGTATATTTTATAAATAAATATTAAAATATACTTAAATTAAATAATAATTTAATTTAATTAATAATATATAATGTTATAAGTGATTTTTATCCATTGCAACCAGGATCATCAGGTAGGGATAGGATAATTTTTCAAGATAATGAATAACCGGCAACCTTTCATAAAATTTATAATCAAATATAATACTCCAAACTGCCCCTAAAAGCGCCTTTAACACGGCTATGATCGGGGTCTTACCAGAAGCCATATATTTAGAACATAATTTTTATGTCAAGGCCAGTTATTATTATCCAACCTATAAATTTGATGAGTCCTAATTATTCATGATGCCAAATTCATGCTAGTGTAATTAAAATTCCATGCTAGTGAATTAACAGTTAGGAATCAACACATGAATTGGTTAGCCTATAAGGCTATCCATGAACAATAAAATAAGATAATAAATAAAATACAGAAATTAAAATAAAGCGAGTAAAACTTACAGTAGTCCTTATGTAGTTGCAAACTTTTTATTTCAATATATAGATTTACAATGAGAAGGGATTGCTCAGCACATGAGCAGAAGAGAAAGAGAGAAAACAAAAGAGAGGTTTCTTCTAAGGTTCTGCCCTTAACGTTTCCAAACATCTGCATTTATAGGATGCAGAGGATCCTATTCTACAGGGGCCTAACCCTACAAACTACAGTAGAAACCATGTATTACACAGTATAAGACCGATATTTCGGAAAAAAGTGCTACAGTTACAATAATAATTGAACTAAAAGTCAAAAATGAATAGTAGAAAAGCCAAGATTCCCGGCCTTCTGTCTGCTTTGACGTCATTGATTACGTCATCTTATTAATTGCTTATTAATGCGTCATTTGACACTGATAATCATGCATTGATACCTTCTTTAATCAGATTTTCTCCCAGTTCTTGCCTGGTTTGAGGAAGATTCTTCCATATCCTTCTTGTGAATTTTTTCTACCAAGGTTTCCTTGATAGCTTCAAAAATATCCTCAAATTCCACATCATTTGGATCTTGAGCATCTTGCATGAATTCAGATGCCATAGTTGAGTCAGATTTGGTGGATTTATTATCCTCTCCAAAATGTGCCATCAGGTCCTTTTTCATTTCTTCCACATATGCAGCAACCATTTGATCTTTAGTCAGAAATTCTGACTTCATTTTGAATTTCCTTGAGATATGATCGAAAGGAGATGGGGTAGCAATATCTTCCTTCTGATTTTCATAGACGCTTATTTTCGTCTGAAGGAGATCCATTGTCTCTTTTCCAAATATTTCCTTTGTATTAGGATCAGTCTTCATCATTTTATCCCAAAATTTAATATGGGATATTCTGTATAAGCAAGGAATTCCAGCATCTGTCTGACCAATTTCTGGCGTCCATTTCCAGATCCAGGGTATTGAAAATTCAATGAAGAAGAAACATGAGGCTATTCCCTCTATAAATAGTTTAGCTTCTTGTTTCTTTATCAATTGTGGTGAAATATCCACTCATTTATCAAAAAAGAATTTTATTTTCTCAGGTAAAATATTTGGAGTAGGACCAAAATAGTAAAACCAGTGTATAAACCAGTGCGGGATATCAGTGTTATAAACATTGGCACAAACCTTTATAAACCAGGAATGTTTGTGCTTATCATTTTCATAATCTAATACCTTCATAAAGGCATCGCAATAATCCCAGTAATTATATTTTACTGTTGATTTATTAATCAAAATTTCTTTATCTTTCATAGGAGAAATTCCCCAATCTTCCAAAGGTATAACCTTTTTGATAATCATTTTGCTGAAATTATAAATTTCTTTATTAGTGCTCGTAAAATGTGATATTTCACATGAGCCATTTTGAACAAGTATTTATTCATAAAAGTATCTGGACTTATAAGTCCTTGCTGGTAAGGATGAATTATCCAAATATCTTTGCATTAAAACCCATGAATCATTTTTCCATTTCAAATCTTTTTCTTCCAAAAGAAATATAATTTCTTTATGTTGGGTTTTTTAAAATCCAATATTATTGGATTCTGATTCTTCATCACCAATTATTTTGGCATATGAGGGACTATCATTCCCTTCAGTTTGGGATTGCTGACCTTTTTTATATTCCAAGAATGCCTGATATTCAGGATCTTGTGATAAATCCATAGCTATGAGCTTTTGTTTTCCATTCTGAGATATAATCTCAGATACTTTGCCTCGACCACCTCTTCCTCTATAAGAGGAAGATCCCCGACCTCGGGAGTTCATACCTGTCATTTGTGAAAATATTCCCGAGTTAAGAAATCTGGAAGACTATTATCTTCTCCCTTTTTATAGAATATTTCAAAATCAAATGGGGCTAATTGAGCCTGCCATCTTGCAAACAATTGTTTAGAAACATCATGTTTAAAATCCTTTTGAAACATAAATTTGGCTGCTTTGCAGTCTGTCATAATCACAAATTTTTTATTATATAAATCATTTTGAAATTTCAAAACACATTTGACTATAGCTAGAATCTCTTTTGCTATAGTTGCATAATTTTTCTGAGAATCATTCCATTTTCTTGAGTGGAATCTAACAAGATATACTTGTTTTGTTTCAGGATTTATCTGGGTTAATATTCCTCCAAACCCTATATCAGATGCATCAGTTTCTATGATCTTTTTCCAATCTGGATTACTTAACATTAAACAAGGAAGTGTTTTAACTTTAGTCTTATTCTTTTTATAGCTTCTGTATGAGCAATTGTCCATGGCTTAGGATTCTTTTTCAGTCTATCATATAAGATAGCCGTATCTTCTATTAAAGTTTTGTAATAAGGAGCAATATAATTTAGACTTCCTAAAAATCTTTGTAACTGAGTTTTTTCAGTTATTTCATTTGAAAATTTTTCTGCAAAATCAATACTTCTATTAATAGGAATAATACTTCCTTTTTCAATGATATGACCTAGAGACCTTATTCTTGTCTGGAATAATTCCATCTTTGACTTAGAGATCACTAAACCATTTTGTATAATTAAACATTTAAATATATTTAAATGTTTAAAATGTATTTCAATAGTTTTTTAATAGACCAATATGTCATCAATATATACTATTATAAAAGTACTATAAGGAGTAAAAATATCATTCATAATTTTCTGGAATTCAGAAGGAGCATTTTTCAAACCAAATGGCATAACATTCCATTCATAATGTCCAATAGGAACATTAAATGTTGTTTTATATCTATCAGATTTATTAATTTGTATTTGCCAATATCCTGATTTTAAGTCAAATTTAGAAAATACTAAACTATCATAAAGTCTACCAAGTAGATCTTTTTTATTAGGAATAGGATGCCTAATCCATTTTAATGCCTTATTAAGTGGTTTATAATTTATAACTAATCTTGGAATACCTCTTTCAATTTCAGAATGTTTATTAACATAAAAAGCAGTACATGACCATGAAGATTGAGAAGGACTTATTAATCCTTTTTGTAAAAGGGATTCAATTTCTTTTTTGCATAATTCTAAGTATTCAGAATTCATTTGACAAGGTCTCGCCTTAGTAGGTATATTCTTTTCATCAAAAGAATCTTCATAAGGTAAAGAAACTATATGTTTCTTTCTATCCCAAAAAGCATTAGGATGATCATTACAAATTTCTAAAGAAAATTGATTTTTTAATA